>NC_141998.1:22188611-22494861 GCF_049901715.1 Pseudonaja textilis
TTCCTTCCTTCCTTCCTTCCTTCCATCCTTCCTCCTCCCTTCCTTCCTTCCTTCCTTCTTTTCCTTCCCCTTCCTTCTCCTTTCTTCTTCCTTCCCTCTTTCCTTTTTCCTTCCTTGCTCTCTTCTCATCTTCCCTTCTTTTTCGTTGTCTTTCCTAAAGGTGCTTTTTCAGGAGGCAACTGGATCGTCATGTTTTTGGTTTTTTTTTTCCTTTTGAAGAAGCTCGCCCTTCCTCTTTTCCTTTCTCCTTCCCTTCCCCTTCTTGCATGCTCAAATGTAAAAGGGGAAACGTTTCTCCTCTTGTTTTGTTTTTAGTTTGTTTTGCCAGTGAAAACGAAGCCTCGGTTGGGATAGCGTCCCTCTTGAACTGCATTTTCGCTGGCAGGGGCACCGTCGGCCGGTCCTTTGCTGTGTCCTGGGCAGCCCCATTGGCCAGATCTAAGCTCCCCGTGGGTCAGATCTGGTCCTCTGGCCTTGAGTTTGACACCCTTGGTCTAGGATAATCCCTTGCTGGAGATCCTGAGAATAGCTCCATGGGAACTACTTCTGTGTGCAAAACAGGTGTTCTAGCGTGATAGGAAGCTCGTTCTGTTTTGTTTTGTTTTCTTCCTTCTGACATTCCAATTTTCGGCGTGAACAGCCTCGTTATTCTCCCTCTGCTTGGCACTTGATTAGTACAACATGCCTGAAGCCTTCGAGTCCAGGAAATGACATACCCGTAGGTTACACATTTTTTTTTTTTTTTTTGCTAGAGCGCACGACAGACTAAGATAGAGTATTGTTTTCTTTCTTCCTTCCTTCCTTTCTTTCTTTTTTTTGCTTGTGGGTTTATTTGGTGAGTCTGGCTTGGCCACTGAATTAAAATCCTACTGAGGACACTTTATAAAGGCGTGTGATTTACAGCTCACCAGGAGACATTAGTCCCCAAACAATCTCCATCCTGGCCTCTAGCCAAGGTAGTGATCAGAGAGAGGAGAGATGGCGATGGATGACGCATCCGGCGGTTATTGAATCACTCCTGCTGGCTTTCCCTGACTTAGTAAACCCTTTGTTTGCAGATGTTTGCCAGAATTGGCTCAGGTAGCCATAGATCATGAGCCCCCAATGGATAGTAAGTAAGTCTGAACCGGTATCCTTCCATGCATAATAAATGCATTAAGTAGTTTAGCCCAAATCGATGTCTTTTCCTGAGGCCACGTTCAATGATTTTTGAGCTACAATCTTGTTGATGGACCAAGGCAACCAATCTTATTTTAGAAAGAAGAAGAAGAAGAAGGATTATCTGGGTTGTAATGAATAGATAGCAATGGATAGATAGCAGATTTGCAATGCAGTTTCTCCACAGTTTTATTCCTCTGTGAAACAGACTGTGGATCTTGGCAGAAAGACGTAACAGTCTGCCTAGATTAGCTGATCCATTGACCTAACTCAATTGGATCCCTCTTACGGGCTTTTGGGACCTGGGTTTTTTTTCCTGCGCAGATCTCCACCTGGGATTCAATCAACATGTACAAAAATGAACGGGAAATCAGGACCGGCTGTGAGGAAAGGTAATAGGCTTGATTTGCAAATGGAGGAAGCTTCCCTACCTATCAGCAGGTGTCACAAGAGGGAAACCAAAATAGAAACAGCCCTGCTCTAAAAGCAAGGACAACAAAGATAACCATGTTATCTCCACACGGAGTGCCGCCACCCCCCCTCAAAATATCTTCAATGGCACTTAGAAAATCTGCGCAATGACAACATTTCCAGCTGTCCATGAAAAAAAGTGCCACGTGGCTTAGTTCCACGCATCTATTACAGTGGCACGTTACAACATCCTAGGTCCTTGGGAAGAACTTGATAGGAATGGAGACTAACACCTGCTAAAGAATTGGCAGCTGTGATTTCGCATTGCTGTGTGGATATTAACCATGACCATCAAAGAGGAATCTTGCATCTGCCTATCCCAAGTCCTTGAGAAGGACTCAATTGGTGGAGACAAGAGTGCCAAATCCATAGTGGCAAATATCTGTAGCTCAGGTGTAAGATGAGAGTGTAGATTCATTGTCTGAACTTGTGTATTGGTTTCTGAACACTTTGTTACCAAGCTAGGTAACATCTTCAGCAGAATTTAGGGATCTCATTGGCTCAAGGTTGACTCAGCCTTCCATCCTTCCAAGGTCGATAAAACGAGGACCCAGCTTGTTGGGGGCAAGAGGCTGACTCTGTAAACTGCTTAGAGAGGGCTGTAAAAGTGTTATATAAGTCTAAGTGCTAGTGCTTTTTTCCTTCCTTCCTTCCTTCCTTCCTTCCTTCCTTCCTTCCTTCCTTCCTTCCTTCCTTCCTTCCTTCCTTCCTTCCTTCCTTGGTGCACAGTCATTACAATGTAGTACATCAGGCTACAACTGCTGACTGCTGGATACCTGCAATTTGGCAGTTCAAATCTCACCAGGCTCAAGGTTGACTCAGCCTTCCATCCTTCTGAGGTGGATAAAATGGGGACCCAAATTGTTGGAGGCAAGATGTTGACTCTGTAAACTGCTTAGAGAGGGCTGGAAAGCCCTGTGAAGCGGTATATAAGTCTAAGTGCTATTGCTATCTCCAAAACTCTGCTGAAAATGTTACTTACCCTGGTAATGGAATTCAAATTCAAAGCCTTTATTGTCATTGTACATCATGTATTCAATGAAATTGATTTAGACTCCACTGGTGCAGTCCATACAAGAATACAAGAGAATATGAATAATATAAAGAATAATCCTTATACAAGTAGTTATGAAAAATCCCCTAGCCATAGGTTTCCATATGTAGGTCATATTCTGTGCAACATGTATATTGCTCAGGTGGATTTCACTGGTGCCACTATAATGTGTAATATGTATATATGGTATATACATATTACACACTATAATGGCACCATAACATTCATCATATTGATCTGTTTGTGGTGCTATATTGTGTTTAGAGGTCTGACAGCCCACGGGTGGAAGCTGTTTTTGAAATGTTCAGAAACCAACCCTCAAGCTCAGAGAACAAATGGCCACTTGCCTGCCAAATTGAGTCCAAACATCTGACTGACTGTGTGGCCAACCATAATATATTTTGGGATTCAAACATTTTTACTACCGGTTCTATGGGCGTGGCTTGGTGGGTGTGGCAGGGGAAGGTTACTGAAAAATCCCCATTCCCTCCCCACCCCACAAACCTGCTTTCCAGCTCCATTCTCCTGTGCAGGGCAACCAAAGAAAACCCAGCCAATCAGCTGGGACTCAATGGGAGGCAGAGAAGAGATGGGGGCAGGGCCAGTCAGAGGCGGTATTTGCCGGTTCTCCAAACTACTCAAAATTTCCACTACTGGTTCTCCAGAACTGGTCAGAACCTGCTGAATACCATCTCTGCTGCTGCCCAACACCCAAGATAGTTCCAAAGGTGGTTTTTTTTATCCCAAGAGGCGACTGGACTTTCTGGTTTTTCTTTGAAGACATTTCACTTCTCATTCCAGAAGCTTCTTCAGAGCTGAAGAAGCTTCTGGGATGAGAAGCGAAACATCTTCAACCAGAAGATGTCCAGTTGCCTCTTGGGATTAAAAAAAAAAAAACACCTTTGGGACAACCATGATCTGGAGGACTGAGAATCTCCAGAGACACCCAAGATAGATCTCAATCTCTTGAGCTTCCAGGAGTTCATAAAAAACTTACCTGTTCTAGAAGGTCAGGCAGGATCTGCAGCATGCCTCTTCTGCTGGACTTAATGGGACAGGTAGATGTCCTCAGGAAGAGGTGGTCCCTCAGGTGACTTGGCTGTATGTCATGCCATGCTGTTACAACTAGTACCTTGCATTGGGTCCCTTGTACCTTATATTGTACTAGTACCTTGTATTGGGTAAAAGCACATGGGTAACCCACACAACTCATGAAGCATAGGTGTTACTTTGCGTTGTCTTAGGGGCACCCATGATTGCCTTGCCACACTTTGCACCAGTTGCAGTTCTGGATACTCTTCAAGGGCAGCTCCATGTAGAGCCCATTGGAATAGCCCATACAAGAGATGTTAAGGGCATGAATAACTGCGAGCAGAGCTTCCCATTGATTGTAGCCATGATTGATTGTTGCATCGATTGTAGCTATGGCTTTTTGAACACTGCTTAAAGTGGCCTTGAATAGAACAGTTCACCAATGCCTAAATATATATATTTTTAACAAAACTCAATGAAGAACTACAGAGGATTAAATCGAACAACTCACCAACACTCTTCATTTTTTTTGCCAATTTTTTTTTGCCACTGGACTATTTATTTACTGTTGCTTCTCATCACAGACTAAATCCTTAGAACGTGCTGACAATCTTTGACATTCAGAAGTCCAGGATGAGTCAGTTAGCTGCAGAGAATAGACTATGGTTTAATGTTAGGGAGGGTTGGAGAGTTGGAATAGGAGCAGATGATATCTATCCAAATTCTGATCTCTAACCTTCCCCTCCCAAATAGAAAAGGAACAAGAGGTGTCCCAGATCTTAGTATCTTTGCACATAAAATTCTTCCCTTAAACTGCATCTCTCTAACTGACATAAATGCAAGCAACTTACCCCAACCACTCCCAGGAGTTAATAATAAAACAACTTATAAGCAATAATGAGAGATTAAATCCTCTTATACTTCGGTTTATGATTTTTTCCCCCACACCATTATTCAAGAAAAGGGCGTCTTCCCATAGATGCCCAGTTTTATAACCTGAATTCTGGAACAGGCTCGGAGAGCTGTAACCTGCCATGGGGGGGGGAAAAAGCTAAAAATTAAACAAAGCAAAGCAAAAACAAAAACCACCGAACATATGGGAGGGTCTATAGATTTTTCCAAATCACCTGTGCTCTAATTTAATATGAATAACAATTAGTTTACTCTTATCAGTTAATTGTGCCCCATGTGGATTCAGCAGCTCAGCAGTTCCTTAGCAAACACCTTTGTCTGTTCAGTCTTTAATTACGCTAAGCTCTCTATTTTTGTTTTAACAACAAAGTTGCCATGAAAACAAGCCAAAATGGCTTCTTCTTTTTCGCTTTTCCAGGTGGGAAGGATGGCAGGATTTGGCTGATTTGGTTGAGGCAGAGCCTCTTACGGCAGGATAGCCAACCTGTGGCCCCTTACTATGCTAATCCCACACCCCAAAGTGCTCATCAAATAAGAGCACTTTGATTGTCTGTGTGCGTTTGTGGTGGAAGGGAGGGTGGGAGGGAGGAAGAAAGGAAGGAAGGTGAGAAAGAGAGAGGGAAGGGAAAAAGGAAGAAAGGAAGGAAAAGAAGGTTGAGAGGGAGGAAGGAGAGAAAGAGAGAGAGAAGGGAAAAAAGGAAGGAAGGAAAAGAAGGGAGGGAGGGAGGTGAAAAAGAGAGAGGAAAGGGAAAAAAAGAAGGAAGGGAGGAGGAAGGAGAGAAAGAGACAGGGAAGGGAAAAAGGTGGAAGGAAGGAAGGGTATCTTCCCATATTTTTGGAGAACTGCCCCTTATTTGATATCACACACCACAACCGTACATTTTATGGCCTTCAGATGTTCGAAAAAAATAGAAATAAGATGCAGTGCCCAGTAATAAAATCTTGTCCTCTTCCTTACTCCCTTAATCCATTCATAGTTGTGGACATCTTCACAGTTCCACGCTTTGTATTTTCTCTGTGGGAAAAAAAACACCCTAACTCTAATGATATAATGCGAGTCCTAATTTAAGTCCAGATCGGACTTGTAGCCAGCAAAGGGAGTTCCTAAGATACTGAAACCTAGAACCAGGATAGGAAATGCAGGAATCCTCCCTTCCAGATGTGTTTTCCATCATCCTTCCTGTTGGCTTTGCTTCTTAGGGATGCTAAAAATGCCACGGCCTACATTTGCTGATTATGAACTTTATCTCTGAGAAAGTGGCTGGTGAGCTTTATCCGTGCATTTATTTATTTTTTTTCTGAAATGCCAAATAATCTTAGCAATCATCCACGTTATCTTACTATGCAGACTGCATTGTCACCGTCATCATCACCATCAGCTCGACCATTCTGCTGCTATTTTGATTATACCATCTTCCGATCGCTTCTCTCTCCCTGGTTGGGGACTGGGCAGACAAAGCACATCTGTCGTAATTTGGACCGCCCTGAGCTGGAAATATTTCCACGCTGGGTTTCGGCACGGGTGGCAAGACGCTGCACCAACTTGAGAAGTAAAGAAGGAAGCTGAAGAAGAGCCCGCTTCCCTCTGTTTCGATAAGATTGTGAAGTCTTGGCAAGGCAGAGTCCCCAGGGCTACGTGCTGGGTTTCAAAAGCGAACTCAAAGAAGAGTCTGCAGAGCAACAGATAAAAGCGTTTGGTGTTAGAAAAGTTTCAGGCACACAGGATTCCACCCAAAAGCAGGAGCTTTGCAGAAGTAAGATCTGGAGCTGGTTGTCCCAGGCTGGCGTGCCCAGAAATCTAGAAGAACGGATTGTGTAATGGCAAATGGGCTCCAGATATGGAGCCCCTCTCTGCAAACCTACACATTCCTATCCATGGGGTTCTAGGTGCGTTCCAAGTTTGGTTGTCTTGTTGCAGATGTTTCTTTCCCCAGTGCATCTATCCTAGCACTGATGATGTTACTTAGTTGGGTAATGAAACATCTGCAAGTCAATAACCAAAATAAGAGATCATCAAGGATCCCACAATCTTCCTCCTCCTCCTCCCCTCTCCCTCTTCCTTCCTCAAACCCTACTCCGTTATAGCACTGATGATGTTACCTAGATTGGTAATGACACATCGGCAAGTCAACAGCCAAGATCAGAGACCACCAAAGATCTCACAGTCATTCTCCTCCTCTTCCTCCTCCCCCCTTCCTCCTCCTTTTTGCAAACCCTACTCCCTTATAAGACTGATTATGTTATCTAGTTGGGTAATGAAAGTCAACAACCAAGATCAGAGAATACCAAAGATCTCACAGTCACTGTTGTCTTCCTCCTCCTCCTCTTCCTCCATTATCACCACCTCCTCCTCTTTTCTGCAAACCTGACTCCCTTATAGGACTGATGATGTTACCCAGTTGGGTAATGAAATGTCTGCAAGCCAACAACCAAGATCAGAGAGCACCAAGGACTCCACAGTTCAACTCAGAGCTCCCAATATTCTCTTCCATTGGTACGTTCCTCTTACAACCAGCTTCCCAATGTGCAGGCTTTTCTATCAAACAGATCAAGGCCTACCAAAGCTTTCTCTCACCCAGAGGCTCTCTAAATATGTGGACTTCACCACCCCAAACCTCCCAGCTCAGAGCCATCACCCTGTTGGCTGCAAACACATGGAGGACCAGTGGATGCCATCAAAGAATTTTCTGCATCACTTTGGGGCTATATATATATAGTCTGACGAACACAATACAGAAGCCTGATGATGGCAGATGAGATTCTGCCAAAACGTTGCTACAACTTTAAAAGCACAACTATAATGACGTGGGAAAATACCCGAACAAAGCTGAATACCATACATGTAAGTACCCGCAAAAACATAAGAAAACAATATATATATATATATATATATATATATATATATATATATATATATATATATATATATATATATATATATATGCCATACATGTAAGTACACACACACACACACACACACACACTGAGGATTTTGAAGGTTGAAGCTGTCATAAGAACATTGAGCTACAATATGGATGTATATTTTTAAAAAATAATAAATATATTTTTTTAAAAAAGAACATCGAACTGGGGAATTATGATCTGTCCATATTTTGAGAGCGTTCACAAGATTTCACATATGTGGTTTATTTTGGGCTGTTCTTACATCATCATCCAGATTCTTGATATTAGAATTGAGGAGGTAAGATATTTTGGTGCAGAAGTTGCATCTGTGCTTGGAATGGAACTCTGGGACTCATTTTCCCCGAGGTGACAAAATGTGAAAAATAAAATAAAATGGGTAGAACCAGGACAAAAATGATAATCACTGCACCTTACTGCAGATTTAAAATTATGATTCAGGGGCAATCTTTGGAGAAGTTGTGAGATTGTGGATTTCTGCCTTTGCTTCAAGTTGTCAGAAACAGGAAAGCTCTTTTGTCATTAGCTTTTTTTTTCTACCATGCATTTAGGGTGGTCTTCGGGTTTTGTTTTTTTCTGGTTTTTTCTTCTTCCAGGTTTCTGCTACCAATTGTTTATTCTCCTAACAACTATGTAAATCTGAAGCTGCTTTTCTGCACATTTTCTATGCATTTATTCCCCAATTTACATACTTTCCTTTATAATTTATGTGACAGTCCCAATACAGCACATATTTTGGCTATGCAGCTACCTTCCATATAGGCTTTTCTCTAATGACTTTCCTAATTCTTGCTGTGTTTAAGCACAATTCCGCCTTAATATGCTTTTCTTGTCTTTTTTTTCTTGTTTTTTTTTATTATTAAAGCCGCTTTCCAAAATATACGCTGAATTTTACATAACCTTCCTAAAGGCATGCTGGCTTTTTTATGAATGCTTCTAGCAGAAGACAAAAGACTGCAGCAAATTTATCCGTGTCTTATTGGAACCCATTTTGGAGGAAGAATACACATTTTGATATAAAATAAATCTGTAGCAAGCTTCTTACCGCCATTTCTAAAGTCAATCCCTTGATTGTAATAAGCAGCCTGTTTTTTAAAAAAAAACGGAAACAAAACAAAAGTGAGGAATATATGGAAAGAAAAGTTTGTCCCCACAATTTATGTCATCTGCATTCTCATGAAAATAGCGGCACTTCCAAATTTGAGGGGCTGCCACAAAGAAGATGGAGTCAAGCTATTCTCCAAAGCACCTGATGGCAGGACAGGAAGCAACGGATCAAAATGAATCAAGGAGAGAAGCAACCTAGAACTAAGGAGGAATTTCCTGATAGTGAGAACAATGAATCAGTAGAACAGAAGTTGCCTTCAGAAGTTGTGGGTGCTTCAACAGAGAGAGAGAGAGAGAGAGAGGGAGGGAGGGAGGGAGGGAGGGAGAGAGAGAGAGAGAGAGAGATGGGTTGAGGTTTTGCCTGGTTGGTTCTGCTTCCAAAGCATGAAAAACGGCGCTGGGCTTCTTCTCATTAGCCTCTCAAGCAGAGTCCCGCTGTTTCTCAATTTTCGGTATTTAAGCTTCGGTTCCCACCCTCTCCCTTGTTCCAAGTGGCAACCCAAGGAGTTAATCTATAAGAGGATTATAGGCACAGAGGCAGAAGGCCAGGCAGGCATCTCGCTTTATGGAGGAGAGAGATACCAGCCAGGGAAAAGCTTCGGAAGTCGCCCTCCCTGTTTGAGGAAGCCTGGAGTATCTTTGGCCCTCGAAAGGAAGAATAGCAATGGTCCTTAGTCTTATATGCCACTTCGCAGCACTTTTACAGTCCTCTCTAAGCGGTTTGCAGAGTCGGCCTCTTGCCCCCAACAATCTGGGTCCTCATTTTACTGACCTCAAAAGGACGGAAAGCTAGTCAGGATCAAACTCCTGGCCAAAAGTCACCCAGCTGGCTTTCATGGCTAATGCAGAACTAGAACTCCCCATCTCCTGGTGATTGGCTCCCAGTCATCCAGCCAGATTTCATGCCTAAAGTGGGACTAGAACTTCCCTAATGATTGGCCCAAAGTTACCCAGATGGCTCTCGTGCCTAAATAAAACAGTGTCCTGGTTTCTAGGCTAGCACCTTAATCAACATTGCTTTCATCCCCTAGACCCTTCCAGACTCAATTGCCTTTGCTAATCGCTTTTCTATCCTGTTCTGTAGTTATTTGTATGCATTATTTTTGGAAACAGAGGCATCAGAAAGTATTGATGCAATATTTCATGAATGCCCTGGGCACTTTTCCATTCTTCTGAAGGTAGCAGGTGGATGTCTAGCATATTGACCACAACTCAAGCCTGCATGCTGAGGTGTGGTGATAATGATGTAGAGAAATCCCCATTGCTTATAATAGTCCAACCGTCGTCCCCCACTCCCTCTCTGTCTCCCTCTCCCTGCCTCCCTCCCTCCATCTCTGTCTGTCTGTCTATCTATCTATCATTTATCTATCTATATTCTCTATCTAGTTATCTTCTCTATGCAGCTATCATGTCTATATCATTTCTATCATCTCTATCATCTCTCTAGATAGATAGATAGATAGATAGATAGATAGATAGATAGATAGATAGATAGATAGATAGATAGATAGATAGATAGATATAGATATAGATATAGATATAGATATAGATATAGATATAGATATAGATATAGATATAGATATAGATGGAGAGAGAGAGAGAGAGAGAGAGAGAGAGAGAGAGAGAGATATGATAGATAGATAGATAGATAGATAGATAGATAGATAGATAGATAGATAGATAGATAGATAGAATATATTTCTGAATGTCTTATCTAATTTAGGGAGTAGAAACAATGCAAATTAGCATTGCAAAGGAACAGAATTTTTTTAATTTTAAAAAATTAAAAAAATAATTTTAAATGACCCTTTATTTATTTTATTTGGTTTGTCAATTGCTTACAAGATAATAAGTATAAGTAAAAACATAGTTATGAATACATGGATACATATAAGAAAAATAATGTTTTTGATGTTTAAAGTAGACTAAACTGGATGAAAAATGCCTTCAGACGGAGGCCTGTCAATCAAGATATGAGCCAGGGAAAACTGGATTGTAACATTACAGATTGCAGGCAATTGGATGTGCTAAACCTCCACGCACACTGAAGTTTAGAGAAGAAGAATTTTCCCCTCTATCTGACCGTTTCTTGGTTCCTTCTTGGAGGTGTCCTGAAGTTGTTGTTTTCCTAGGTTTTGGACAGTGCTTTGTTATCACACGTTAATTTTTGCTCCTTCTGTGTTTATTACTTCGTCATATTTTCCCACTCTTATTAATTTTTATGGAATTTTAATGCGCTTTTAATGCAGTTTTTATGGCACTAAATTAGCTGTTTTTCTAGTGAGTTGTCAGACATGTTGGGTGGAATTTTTTTTTCTCTTTCTGCAGTATAGCCGAGAAATCTTTATAATACTGTATAATCAGAACGTTTTAAAAAACTTTGTAATTACACAATTATTCTTACCCACCATGGGGAAATATATTGTTCATTGTTTTGCCTTCCATTAATCAATTTGGACAGTCTGAAAACAATTTTATCTTCGTTATTGCAGTGAGGATGAATTAGGGTTAAGCTTAGATCTTAACCCAGTGCAATATTTCTAGTTTGGCACCTGGCATGCTTTGGTTTGTCAAAACAAGCTGAGTGGCACAATAGCACCTTATTTTTGTTTTGGGTTTTTTTGTTTGTTTTTTGAAAATTTTATTTCGGTTTTTACAAAAAAAAACATAATACAAATAAAACATCTTTTTTTTTGAAAATAGCACGGTCCCAGGTTACACTTCTTCATACAGACACAAACTCAATTTCATGCTCATTTTTGTATTCTATTCCATATCTTATTACTGTTTTACATTTTCTGCATAGTTTTTCCCCCTCTTTTAATTTTCTCAACTTTATTTTGATGATCTCATCTCAATTCAAATCATTATATTTATACTTTTGTCTGTCCTGTTTCAATTTCATATTATTTTTTCTCATTAAACAAATTCTGTAGTTACTAATTGCAGTATGACACCTTTATATCTTTGAATTTTATCCATTCAACTCTTATTTAAGCTTCAATGTATACTTTTAAGATTGTAACATACAATATAATACATAACTTACAATCGAATTCTGCTTGGTACATTCTTAAAATGCACGCTATATAATTAAAAAAAGATTATATATATATATATATATATATATATATATATATATATATATGTAAATAAAACACTCATTCCATTCCAATTCAATTCTATCATTAATGTTCATTAACATCTTAACATCTTTAACATTTCTTTTCAATTAAATATCATACTTCCTTAGGAACACTTATAAACTTTCCATAATTAATTTTTTCCCCATATTTCTCTTCACTTATAATTTATAAATCATTAATAATAACTGAAAAGTGCACAATAGCACTTTGGATCAAGATTCTGCACTGCCAATATATTTCACACAAATACAAATGAAAATGTGTTCAACAGAAGAATTTGCTTGTTCTGAGATATTCGGAAACAGTAGCAATGAAGTCAGTTCATAAGTAATGGAATAATGACACCCTTCCTTCCTTCCCTTTCCTCCCTCCCTCCCTCCCTCCTTTTCTTTCTTCCCTCCTTCTTTCCCTCCCTCCCTCCTTTGTTCCTTCCTTCCTTCACTCACTCACTCACCCACTCCCTTTTCCTTTCCTTCCTTCCTCTCTCTTCCTTTCCTCCCTCCATTCTTTCCTCCCTCCCTTCCTTCTTTCCCTCCCTCCCTCGTTCCTTTCTTTCTTCACTCACTCACTCACTGTGGTGGTCTGACAATTGAAAAATGGGAGACGCAGGGAAAAACGTCTGAGCAATTGCCAGCCCCGAGAGCACTCGGGTAGCAGTATTTATTAAGAAAAATGCAAGTACAAAATCAAAACAATGACTTCAACATTAGCTCAGCAGCATTATCTAGCTAGGCCTCAGCGAAGGTGATAAAGTTCCCGTGAGAATATCCAGGCACCAAAGGTCTCATGGGAATGGCTCGGCTAGGTACTGTGAACCCCCACACACATTCCTGGTCTCTGAGCTTTGCAGACCCAAACAGGATCAAACTCTCATCATAAAGACACTACTGCCCTCATGAGGAGCATTTGTGATACCCCCAGATCTTACAAAGCTGTACAAGAACTTGCAGAATATGATGGATATATTACCACAACTCACCTACTCTTTCTTCCTTTCCTCCCTCCCTCTTTTCTTCCATTCTTTCCTTCCTTCCTTCCTTCCTTCCTTCCTTCCTTCCTTCCTTCCTTCCTTCCTTCCTTCCTTCCTTCTTTCTTTCTTTCCCTCCCTATCCTCCTCCCTCCCTCCCTTCTTCAAATTGACCATTGAAAGTTTACATGTAAATGTAAAACAACAGAGCTCCAAGAACAGAAAGGTTCACAGTGAATTATTCACCGACTAACATCTAAATGTCTGCTCAGGTGCATCAGCTTTCATCCGCTTCCAGAGGATTACAGACACACCTCTGGAGGCAAAGCATCCCATAATATGGAGGGCACAACCGAGAAGGATAAACTGCAGAAAGAAAAGCTTTCAAGATCTGGAAGTTTTCAAGACATGTGCTGACCATAGTGTTCTGACCAAGGTTTCCTGAAACCATAATTAAGCACACACTTAGTTAAAACAACTCTTGTTTTACTTCAGCGCTGGGAATTATGTTCATTCCCAGCCTGTAATGAGACCCAAACAGTCCCTCGAGATAAGCACCCACCTTTCTCTCCTTTGAATGGCTGCCAACAACTAAAATGCCAAATGAATTGTAAAAAGCCAACCGAAGTACAAAGTCCACCCAGAGCTTCAAGGATTAATCCAAACAGAATGAACGACTTTGCTTCCTGCAAAGATTTGTCTACCTTTGCATGTCCTTATGGGAGGACATGCAATCACCTCCAAGCCTTACTCCTGAGTCGCCCCTTTTGTCTCAACTGCTCTTGCCTTCTAGCAGCTTTGTGCAGATGTGCCCTGGGAACAGGCTCCCCTTGTTCCTCTGCCTTGCTGCTGCCAGACCCCGGAGGCTCCGGAGTCAGCACATAACTCCCAGATGGTCCTGGCCTCATCTCTGCATCAGATACAGAACCCTCATCCAAGTCCTCCCCAGACTCCCGGACTGGTCCCTGTTCCTCCCCACAGTCCGACTCTGCTGCTGTCTGCACAGGCTGCTGGTGAACCACAACACATAGTTACAACATGGAGGAAGCATAGTAGTTTGAAAATGGGCATTAAATTCACAGGTTTGCTGCCCTTTCAACCTTGCCTTTGCATACACAAAGAGGTTATTCAACCCCCCTGAGCTACAATCCTATTCATCTTCTGCCAAGAATTGCATTTAGAACAGTAAGAAGTTGTCATAGATCCGGCTTAACTTTTTGAAAACATTTACCCTGCGCTTTTAACACTTAGCTGGATGTCACTGAGTGGAACAAGCTAAAGCAGTATTGAAGACAGCCGGGGGACTCATACGATCAGAGAATTAGAAAGGATTTCAGAAGTCTTGCACATGTAATTTCAGCAAGTTGACCCTAAGAGCAGCTCTGGTTAACAGCCAACCATCGTTGCTGAAAAACTGCTCAGGAAGTGAATTCTCCAATCTTTGAGTCCATCTGTTCAAAGATCAAAGAATAAAATCATCAGCCAGCTCTTCTCACTGTTAGAAGAAGAAGAAGAAGAAGAAGAAGAAGAAGAAGAAGAAGAAGAAGAAGAAGAAGAAGAAGAAGAAGAAGAAGAAGAAGAAGAAGAAGAAGAAGAAGAAGAAGAAGAAGAAGAAGAAGAAGAAGAAGAAGAAGAAGAAAAGGAGGAGGAGGAGGAGGAGGAGGAGGAAGAAGAAGAAGAAGAAGAAGAAGAAGAAGAAGAGGAGGAGGAGGAGGAGGAGGAGGAGGAGGAGGAGAGCTGGAAGGGACCTGGGAGATCTTCTAGTCCAACCCCCTGCTCAAGCAGGAAACATTATATCATTTCAGACAAATGGTTTTGTCCAAGCTTTTCTTAAAAACTTCCAGTGATGGACTACCCACAACTTCTGAATGCAAGGTGTTCCACTGGTTAATTGTTCTGGCTGTCAGGAAATTTCTCCATACTTCTAGGTTGGATCTCTCCTTGATCAGCTTCCGTTCGTTGCTTCTTCTCCTGCTACCTACTCTTTCTTGTCCAGTGTGCCCTTTTGGAAACTTTAGGAGCAGGAATCCCTATTTTCCCCTGCTTATATAAAATCTTTCAAACTTGTCTGCAATGCATCAGATACACAGATTAACCTCAAGGTGAACACACAAGGAAATTAAAAAGAAAACAGTAGGGAAAAAAGTCAGGAACACAAAACAGGAGAAACATATATTTTTCCAGACAGCTGACATATCGTAAGTGATTTACACCAATACATTTGGGGCAGAAGAGTAGGCTCGTGTGTATTATTAACTGTGGTAGGTCTATGTATGAGTTTAAAATTAAATGGCAAAAGCAAGGAAACCTTATTCTCTATTTTCAAATAGTGGGATAATAATCTTTTAACCGTAGCACTGAAATCTATTGCTGAATGGAGAATTCCTATTTTAGAAGCAGTTTTTTTTTCCAAAACATAAGCGCCGACACATTTTATACAGTGTGACCCATTTCACACTGATCACAAAATAAAATACAAGTAGGAAAAAAAAAATCCTAGTGCCGATCATAAATTTAACTTTATTTCAGGAAAAGAATGAAAGGAAAAAGAGGAAAATAAAACGGCCTTGTCAATTATAATTCATAGACTCTTATTCTGCAGACCAATGGTCATTTCAAGCTTTCTATATTTTAATCTTTTGCTCTGAACAGCAGTCAACTCATATCCTGGATAATGGAGGGTTTACCCTTATTGGTGAATTCAAAAATAAGAAGATCCTGAGGATGTGGTACATATGCTGGCTTGGACTATGGAGACTTAAACGTTTCTAAGCCCAGGATGATATAAGAGGACATTATCGCAGATATAGAAGGGTATTATCTAACTCTCTTTCTCCCTCACTCTCTCTCTCTCTCTCTCTCTCTCTTAATCATTATTCTGATGCATGCCAATAATGGGAATATATTTCTTAGGTTGGAATGTAAAAAGTATCACAGGCTATTGAAAAATTGCAATATTTTAAATGTAGTCCATTTAATATGTTTAAATAAAATGCATAGATGAATGAATGAAAGCAAATGCCATTGTCTTTGTACATCTTGATAGAATCTTGGCAGTTAGTTTAAAAAAACAACAACGAAGGAGTCCCTGCAGATTTTACTTGGCTAGTTGTTGCTGACTATAAGGGCATGTCTCATCTCTGTTTCAAGATCATTGAGCCAGCATTGTCCAAAGACACTTCCACAGTCATGTGGCCAGCATGACATCATGGAGCACTGTTGCCGTTGCTCCAAAATGGTACCTATTTATCTACTCGCGTTTGCATGCTTTTGAACTGCTAGGTTGGCAGGAGTTACCTGGACTTTCCAGCTGACAAGCCCAGTGTTTTAACCACTAAGCCACCATGCTGCCCTTCCGGTAGTTACGAGCTGATTGCTGTTTTTTTAAAGGACAGAAATGAATAGGTTGCATTTAGAGATGGGTGTGATTCACTTTGCATTTTAATGAAAGTATGCTTAATTTTGTACTTTGGAACCAATGCACAGATGTGACACTTTTGTCCTTTGAAAATGTGCCTGTTTTTGAATTTAGCAAACAAGGAATGGGCACATTGGGGAAACGAACAAAAAAAAT
Source organism: Pseudonaja textilis (assembly GCF_049901715.1). Classification (NCBI taxonomy): domain Eukaryota; kingdom Metazoa; phylum Chordata; class Lepidosauria; order Squamata; family Elapidae; genus Pseudonaja; species Pseudonaja textilis. The sequence goes on from NC_141998.1 coordinate 22,204,955, forward strand.
TGTAATGCTGAAAACAAAATGTCAACTCTATTATGTAGGATGAATTCTGGGCCAAACGCATACGTTAGAGAAGCTGTTATGCAAAAACGAGCACGGTGGGACGAATGCGCATGAAGAGAACACACACATTTTTTTTCATGGGGATGTTTTAGGAATTGCTCTGAACAATTGGAAAGGAGACCAACCCAACTGAAGAGCTGGGGAAGGAGAATCGAAGCAAAATCAGAGTTGACATATTAGTTTATCTCTACTTTGCAAACTGACAGTCTTCGTCTTTGCCTCTGTTCAAGTCGGTTGATGTATTTCATGCCTTGATCTGTTTTAGCAGATTGCATCACGTCGCTACCATGGAAATCTACAGCGCATTGCATTTAGAGGCCTGTTATCTATGAAAACTCACACCATCAGAAATTCCTGAGAGACTGTGGGCACAACTGTGATAGGAATTCTCAGCTTGGGCTGTCTGTTTTAAATGGGCCCCTCAAGACTTCGATTTACCAACCAGGTTTTAATTGAAGCAGTTAGCTGAGTTTTGCAGGTAGATTTCAGGATGCCTATATTTTGACCTCTGGCAGTTTAAAACAGGGGTACGCAGTTTGAGCCCTGAAATTCTTGGGCAACTGTACTCAAACCTTGTTACATTCTAAAACAAACAAAAAAAAATACTTAAAGGGGGCAGAATTACAAAACACTTAGGGAGTAATCCTATCCATTGCCGTGAAGAGAATAAGGTTTAATTAAATTTACCTGGGCATTAAACTTACACTAAATTTAGCTTTATCCTGACCCTGTTACAGCAGAGTTCCCAAGATGACAGTCCAACACCAGAAAAAAAAAATCTGTAATTTTCTTACTTTAAGCTGCTCCTTTAGGCTTTTAATTGCAAACTAGGAGGAACTCTGGAAACGCTCAACTGTTGAAGTCAACGAAAACCTGTCTTGGGAAAGAGGTAATGCATGTGGGTGAGTGAGAAATGTGAGAAATAACTTATGGCTTTGGTTTTTAGAGATTTGTTTCCCATTTGGGTCATCCCTGAAAGGGGTGTGGCCCTTTATAACCCCGTAGCCCTGAACACCTGTGAGCTTCAACCGTCGAAGCCAAGGAAAGTTGGAATTTGTTTAAAAAAAAAAACCACACTAAAAATAAGAGAGCACTTTTATAGTCACCTCCCTGTTCGTCAGCTCAAATTACTTAATGAGGAGCAGTTAGCATCTCAGAGACTAGGAAAGAAAGCTCACAATTAACCAGACAGGGAAATTATTTCATGAAATATGCATAACGGTGTTTCTCCTAAAAAGCATTTAGCTTCCCCATTCTCCCTCTTTAAAAACCCAACTCTTAAAAAAGAGAAAGAGCAGTTAGGTATTAATCATTCATTTCTCCCCACCTCTAAATCAATATTTGGGAAGCATTCCACAAGGGGGAATGAAATAGGACAGGATCTCGGAGGGACGCTAGCTTGTAAGTGTATGTTTCTGTGTGTGGATTTTTCCTGTGGGATAAATTTTGTTTTCTTTTGTCGGGAAGGGACTTGAGTAATCCACTCAAAGGATGGCATTCTGGGTTTGGCTTGGAACTTGGTGCCCTGAAAACCTCAATGGCTTTCGTCCTCAATTTGGAGGGCAAAGAAAACTTAGGAAAAATAGATGATGGGAACATGATGCAATTTTCAAAATCAAAAGGGGCCAGTAATCATTTGTGGTGGGGTTGCTAATGTTTGAACTAGCTCTTGCAGCCGGTGCCTTAGCGACCCAAGAAATGTTCGAGGGTGACCTTGTCTAGTTTTCAGATTCTGAAAAGGAAAAAGGAAGCAGCTCAATCAATTTTCCTTTCAAATGGAGCAGGATCTTGTTTGTAGGCTCAAAGGATTAAAAATGTATTTCCTTTATCATGTGGAAATATTTGTAGCCTTCAAAAGCCATTGGACAATTCTCCTCCTTAATTAAACACTTTCAAGAAAGATTTATAAGAAGGAGGGGATGGGAGATACAGGAAACAAATAAAAGAGCAGGACAGAGATAGCAGAATGCAGAGAAGTGAACATGAGATCTCATTTGTCGGAATTACAATTTTTGCATGTTCCTTTGTTACGAAGTCACAAAATAAATCCTATCACTTCTTGAAGAGGTTGAGAATTCCTTCTCACCCAAGAGACGTCACTAAGTAGGGCTATAAGCCGTAATAAATTAGGTCAGTGCTAGAAATCTAATTTTCCATAAAATTGAGTTAAAGAATCTAAATGTAGAAATACCAAGTTTTGAGTCTGGAACAAATCTGTGTATTAAGTTATATAGTCCAGAAATAATTTCCAATTAGAATGGAGTTCTGCAATAGATTTACTTTCAGATATGAAGTTGTTCTGAACAATAAAGCAAACACTTACAAACAGGTTAGCCATTCTTCTCTCTCTCTCTCCTTCTCTCCCTCCCTGCCTCCTTCCTTTTTGAGAGGAAACTAAATAAATGTTTATCCTAAGCTTTTTTACTCTCTGTCCAAGATCAGTCCATCTGTCCGTCCATCCATCCAGTCGCTAAAGTTAGCCAGCCAGCCAGCCAGCCAGCCAGCCTGCCTGCCTGCCTGCCTATCTATCTATCCATCCATCCATCCATCCATCCATCCATCCATCCATATCTATCATCCATCCACCCATCTACCTACCTACCTACCTATGGTACTACCTACCTATTCTCTCTCTCTCTCTTGTCTGTCTGTCTATCTATCTATCTATCTATCTATCTATCTATCTATCTATCTATCTAATCTCTATCTATCTATCTATCTATCTATCTATCTATCTATCTATCTATCTATCTATCTAATCTCTATCTATCTATCTATCTATCTATCTAATCTCTATTTATCTATCTATATAATCTCTATCTATCTATCTATCTATCTATCTATCTATCTATCTATCTATCTATCTAATATCTATCTATCATCTGTCTATCTATCATCTATCTATCTATCACTGTATAAAATTAAAACTATGTTTATCATTTTTATATCTTTGTTGTTTGTCACCCAGAGTAAGTTTTTGTGAGATGGGCAGCTATATAAATTACCTAAAAATCAAACAAGTCAACATGAAATAGAGCCAAACATCAGGAGGAACAAGCTAACAAGGTAGACTATACATCAAATGGGGGCAGCACTGATTTATCTCAGGGCTTGAGGGAAAATCCAAGTTTTTAAAGATGATCTAAAGATTTGCAAGGTCTGGCTAGTCAGAACCTCTAGGGGGATGTTATTCCAGAGAGAAAGTGCCAGTTTAGAGATCTATAATCCTGTTTGGAAAGAATATCACAGAAACAAACCAACTGTATCTTGCTGTATTCCAGCAAAGGTCACCCACCAGTTGCTCACAAAAACATGGACGTCCTTTGAGCAGCTGCTCCTGTGTGTAGGTTAGGAGAGTTCCTTCCTTTTGCACACTATATGTATAATTAATTTGGTGCTTTATGGGTGGGTGAATGTTAGTGCCGTAGTTTTATTGCCTATTAAGTGTGTGGCTCCGTCTCAGTTCTGCATTCTTGGGATTACGAAGCTCTAATCTATCACTTTGTTCCAGAAAGTTGTTAAAACAGGTGGAGGGAGGCATGCCAACCGCCTCAGAGGCATACATCAATGGTTCTTCTTACGAGGGACTAAAATTGGCCCTTTCAGAGCCTGTGCACACACATTTTTCATTTTGGAAGAGAAAAAAGGGAGGGAGGGAGGGAGGAAAGAAAAGGAAGGATGGATGGAAAGAGGGGAGGGAGGGAGGAAGAAAGAAAGAAAGAAAGAAAGAAAGAAAGAAAGAAAGAAAGAAAGAAAGAAAGAAAGAAAGAAAGAAAGAAAGAAAGAAAGAAAGAGGAAGGAAGGAAGACAGAGAAAAAAGAAAGAGGAAGGAAGGAAGGAAGGAAGGAAGGAAGGAAGGAAGGAAGGAAGGAAGGAAAGAAGGAAGGAAGGAAGGAAGGAAATCCTGCCAAATGATGATGAGTTTTCCTCTTCTCTCCCTTTAAGTGAGTTCCATAAACTCGCTTATTCTAAGAAAATCACGGTGGGACCAAAATTTGAGCTGTGGAGAAAGATATTAAGGACACCTCCACCCCAAAAAACCACTTCCAACCTTGCTGAGAGCAGTTTAAAAGAAGCAAACTGGCCTTGCCGTATCTCTTGCAACCATTCTCCACCCACCTAAGAATTATTCCTTCCGAGAACACAGCCGAGACTCATCCAACCCAGTTTCCTGTTCTAAAAGAAAAAGAAGAAGAAAAAGAAGAATAACCAAATTCCCCTGGTCCAACATATGAAGTCGGCGTTTGTGAGCTTGCATCTCCAGATGAGCCAGGCCTTTCTTGGGGAATTCTTAAACAAAAATGCATCTCCACCCCCGAAGTGCACTTGGTCCTGTTCCGATCTCAGCAAGCAGCTTAGGAAGGGAAGACTAACCCATCCCTACTGATACCGTTCTGCTTGCATACAGTGTACCGTACGAAAGGTTCCTTTCAGAGGAGTCTAGAAATGAGACGGAACTTGCATGTGGAACCTTTGTGTCTTCTGCCTCTTCTGAAAACCTCCTTTGATCGGGTCTCATAACTGCTGTCTTCTGATATATAGGAAGGTGTGGAATCTAGAGGCTGGTTGGGAAGAAGCTCTTGTAACTGGCAGGTGGCACTTTTCACACAGGGATGCCGTACTTCCCAGAAGCACTGTTTACAAGATCTGGTTAAGGATTTCAAGGGTGAGAAGAGAGAAAACAGTGATTAGAAGCCACCGACACTCTCTTCATAACAAGCCCAGCTCCTCACTGTAAATTGGACAGCTTCTTAGAGTAGGGTAACCTTATGATTACCTAGCAGGATTATTGCCTCATCTGTGTGCATGCATACCCTCTTTACTTCTATGATTTCAGCTTTTAAGAGTATATAAAAAGAGTATATAACAGGGTTAAAGGATTATCATTTTTCTCCGACAACACCTGCAGAGAGAACCGGTCAGGTGGGAGAACAAGAGGATTAAAAGCTTCTGTGCAACGTCTCAAGAAAAGAAAACAGAAGCAAAGGCAGAACACCTTCAGACAGAATTATCTCCACCAAGGAGTTCATTAATTGCCATATGTTCTAATCCACTCCTGGCATCTCCTGAAGCAATAGATGTTCTCCAAATTTGAATGAGAAACACGAGTCTCCAAAACCGCTAATATCCAGACTAGCACTGGATTTATTAAAGGTTCCTCGGGTTTTTTTTTTTTCAAGCGGTATCATGGATAAGATTTAGCCACAAATAAACCAGAATGGGCAAATGGTAAAAATCTTCTCCAGGACATTGAATCAGTCCTGCAAAAGGTTGTAGGGTTCAGAGTTTCAGCACCCCCAAATTTCAATCTTCTGCAAATAGGAAGCACTTGCTAAACATGAAATAGGACATGTTGACATGGGGGAAAAAACATACGGTTCTCCTATCAGTCATCATCCGTAGAAACATAATGACTTCCAAATCTGTTTTAGCGTTTATGACTTAACTATGCTTGTTTGGAGCCGTCTTTTTCTTTGTTTCCTAAAGATCAGCTTTGGTTTTCTCTTAAAAACTACAGAGAATTAAAGAAATCAAGAAAGGGACTATTAACTTGTACCGACAGAAGAGAATATTTGTAGCTCAGGGTTGGATAGTGGAGTCTTGGCGCTCTCTGAGCTTGGTGGTTTTCCTGCAGGCGTTTTGCTAGCCAACTAGATAACATCATCAGGGCTAGAAGAGAGTGGGATCTTTTCTCTGTGCTGTATATATACAAAGGTGCTGTTATGTAGTTGGCTAAGAAACATTTGCAAGAAAACAACCAAACTCAGAGAGCACCAAAGACTCCATGTCCCAAACATGCTTTTTTTTTTTCCCAAGAGACAATTGGACTTTCTTTTTTTCTTTGAAGATGTTTTGCTTCTCATCCATTCTCATTCTCTTCAGCTCTGTTTCAAGAGGCAACGGGACTTTCTTTCTTTACTGTGACCCTGATGACATAGATAAACCTCCAGGTGGCCTTAACAACTGCAAATGACAAGCTGTCTACAAGGAGTATAAATCCTTCCATTCCCCACCATGCAGTCAGAGCTGAAGAAGCTTCTTGAATGAGAAGTGAAACATCTTCAAAGGGATTTTAAAAAAACAAGAAAGTCCAGTTGCCTTTTGGAAAAAGAAAAAAAAAACACTTTTGGGACAACCATGACCTGGATGACTGAGAATCTCCACAAACAAAGACTCCGTAGTTGTAACTTCTGTTCTGAAGGCGGATACCTACCAAACAAATGTTAAAAGCTTGGATTTTTTTTTTTTTAATGGGGAGATCTCTTCCAGAGTCTAAAAAACTGACATTAAACAAAAGCCTATGCAAATTGTATGTGTTGTCTGTCTTCGAAAAGCTGCTGGTGAAGCAAATTCAAAAAGTAGCTTTCCCCTGGGGTAGTAAGGCTGCCACACTCGGAAATCCTCGTCAGGTTTAACCTTTTGGACAGATGGGTCTCAGTTCAGGAGCTGCACAAGATGACCCCAATCTGAATTGTTGACTTTGGCTCTGTTGTCTTCTCCCAGCCGCTCCCCTCCCGCCTCTATTAAAATGGTGACACCAAGGCAGAAAGACAAGGATGGGAAGGTGCCAACGGAATTGGACGAGATAATAAGCAATTAGTCGGCTGAAGAAGGTTAATAACTGTAATCTTGTAAAAACTCCTCTGGGGTTCTACTACTATTTATGGAGTGACTAATATGGATCCCTTTCTTAAATTAGTTTGCACACTGATAATTTAGGCATTTCTCTAGCCTTCCTCCCCTCCTTCCCAATCCATTCGAATTTGCTTTCTACAAATGAGAACGGATATAGTGTCTTGGGCAATAGGCCATCTGCCTGTTCGTTAATATTTGAATAAAAGTTCTTTCCACCAGTTATGCTGGTGGCATTACAACTCTGAAAATTCTCTGGGACTGCATGTGTTCAGGATTCGCATCTCAGCCAGGAATGAATTATGCAGAAATGCTCACAAGATATCCAAGGACTTCAGATAAATATTTATTGAGGAAAAATAGAAGCTATAAACAAAGCATTCCAGCAACTGCTATATAACTGTCAGGCCCAAAGAACCAAGAAAGACATGTAGAATTACTTCTGAGCAGTTTCCTTTGTTGTTTCTCACCTGCAGACAGATATCTTGCCAAACTAAAGCAAACTATTTGCATCGCTAAAGATATACAATAAGAATTGCCAGAGGGGATCCTTCTTAACTCTTTGTCTCCCAACCAAGCCATCTAAGCTTCTCTGTCCCTTGGTCCTCTAGGATGCAGGTCCTCCCTTCTGTGAATCTAGACTACATTCCACCACATCATCAAAATAATAAGACTTACAGAGATGGAAGGGGGCTTGGAGGTCTTCTAGTCCTAGCTCAAGCAGGAAACTATACCATTTCAGACAAATGGTTGTCCAATCTCTTCTTAAAAACTTCCAGTGTTGGAGCATTTACAACTTCTGGAGGCAAGTCGTTCTCCTGATTAATTGTTCTCACTATCAGGAAATGTCTCTTTTGTTAGGTTGATTAGTAACATTTTCTTGCATTTTGTTTTCTTCCTTCCTTGGTCCGTCTTTTGAATGTGCTGAATTGTTTTTACAACAGTCCGGAATGCCATCATACCAGTCATCCTCAACTTACAACCATAATTGAGCCCAACATTTATGTTACTCAGTGAGACGTTTGTTGTGTTTTGCCCCGTTTTATTACTTTTCTTGCCCCAGTCGTTAAGTGAATCATTGCAGTGGTTAATAACCCGTTTTTTTAAATGAATCCGGCTTCCCCCATTGACTTTGCTTCGTCAGAAGGTCGCAAAAGGGGTTCATATGATCTGGGGACACTTCGAGCCACTTTTTGGAAGTGGAGGCACTTCTCATCATCCCCATGCTGGCTGGGGAATTGTGGGAGTTGAAGTCCACCCATCTTCAAGTTGAGATTTCCCTTCTCTCCTTCCATCGGCTGATCTAAATTCCTCATTTGGCTTATCAGCTTGAAGGATGCAAGTCAGGTTTCATTGAAAAACTTCTGGTTGAGCATAACCATAGCATGTCATCCATTACACATGTATTTTGCTGGGGCTGACTGAAAGTGACATTTATGGCTCCATCATGAGAATGGATTTTGCTGCCCATTAAAATGATCTACAGGTAAACACTCCATTCATTTTTAATCCCCAGCACTTTGGGCTCTGGAAGATGCTCCTATCAATAGCTTGTTAGTGGGACTCTCCAGCGGGAAATCGGAGCTGACGAATAATATGGAAAAGCAGCAATTAAAAAGAGACTGCAGTACAAATAAAAGAAGAATTAAACTCAACCGCTTGCTAACCCTGGGTCAAGTCCAAAGAGTTGCCATTTTTGAGAGGGTCATCCTTGGCCTTTCAAGATGTATTTCTTCCTAAATAATTATTGAAAAGAAAAATCATAGGCAGACGCTAGTCTGATTAATTATGAATCACTGCTTCTCAGAAAGAGGCCTGTAAGAACTGGTCGTTCCCTGTTGCTCAGTCTATTGGCTATCAAAGGCATTATGTTTTGTCAGTGTATTTCATGATGACTTTGTCTATGGTGTTCAGAAAAACACTGCAACATAAGAATACAAGGAAATTTATTTTGACTTATTTAGTGTTGCAGTTGAATAAAGTACAAGCTAGAGGACTAACCTCCAAACCTTGAAACAATTAATAAAGAGGAGAAGGTATCATCCGGTTTCTGTGAGACACAGGTATTGCTACAAACGTGGCGATATTTTTAGAAATTGTCCATGTTAGGTCTTTCTGGAATAAGCAACAGGGATGAGCTTAATGGAGATAATGTGAGCTCTGTTACCTATAATCATAATAATAATGCAGTACCTGGAGATAAAAGAATAGAAGAGAAAGAACTGGAGAAGATAACAAAATACAAAGACCTGCAAAAGAAGTAGAATTACTGTGGCAAAAGAAGTTATCAACAACAACAACAACAACAATAATAATAATAATAATAATAATAATAATAATAATAATAATAATAGGCACCTTAGGTGCAATTCTAAAACATCTGTAGCACTACTTGAATACCATTGGCATTGACAACATCACAATTGGTCAATTACAAATGGAAGCTTTATTCAGAACAGCTTACATCCTGTAACATTATCTTTAACAACATCAAACAACATCTGCCTATCCCGAGTCCTTGGGAAGGGCTCGATAGGTGGATAACAATGCCAAATGCAGTCTAAAAATCTGGCTGATCATATGACCAACTGTAAGAGTTTATATTTACAAGCTGGCCGTCTCCCCATGGCTCTAAATGATTTAACAAATTGTTAAAAACATTTAAAAGTAACAATGGAAGAACAAAAAAAATAACAGAAGGTTAAGAAGGTTAAGAGAAATTCTGTCTCACATCTTTGTGGCCATTTCTGCTCTATGATTTAAATCCTTTAGCCAATGGTGGTTGTCATGACATCAGAGCATTCTATCCAATGATAGCTAAGCAGATTTATTTTGTTATAGGTAACTGAGCGTATCTCATTTGTCCTTTCTACATTTATGATTATGCTCAATTCAGAAAAAGCAAAGAAATCCCTCAAACAAAGAACAGCAAAACTAAATGAGGCCAGGAATGAGTAAATAAATGATTGTGCATTCATAAGTCTCTTTGTCTCTCTCTCTCTCTCTCTGAATATGTGTGTGAATAGGCTAATTTTATTAGCTGAATCTAACAAAATAAGAGATGATGTTTTGAAGATGTTCATAAATGTGAAAGGTTTCTTTGTCTACAATCATCGCCTGCGTAATGAATGCTGATGAGAAACTTGAGAGAAGCTAAATTGAATCCTTACTTAAGAAATTTTGTTTTGCAAATATGTGATTGAAATTTATCTGCATGGGGAGAAAATTATGAGTTTTCTTATGCTACGCTTTCTTTTCTTTTAATGGAGTGTCAACTTATTGTTTGATTCTCAAGCCGAGGCTCCTTGAGAGGAGGGTTCGGGGTTCAGTGAAGATTGAAGTAAGGCTGAGAAGATTGAAGTTTGGGCTCCATTTTTATCAAAGCAGCCCAATTCCATTCTGCCTCCCATTCCATTCTAGGAGATGAATTGAGAGTGGGCATTTCTGGATCATTAATTACCAATGGCAGTACTTATGTAGCACAGAAACGACTTTACCAATTTATTTTAATTAAGCGAAGATGTTGGGTCCTGATCTCTATGGGGACTGCTGTGCATGACTTGGGAAAGCTTCAATCTTTCCCTTGACAGCTTTGTTCCTGAATGTTCCCAACTGCAAGACAACAACAACAACATCTTGGCATCATTCTCATCGTGTTTAGGAGAAAGCAACCAAAGGGGCACCAAACACAGCTCATTAATGACAGAATATTAAGTTCATGAGCCAATTGGGGGAAAAACAGCCCAGCAGCTTCAGGATGTTTAGCAGAAGTGAGCTTAAGGAGTCTAGAACAATTCATCACATCCATAAAATATGGCTCGTTCCATAAACCACAATTAAATCATGAATAAAGGAAAACAACCAAAATTGTCATTTATTATTTTGCACTTTTGGACAAGTTCCTCCTTTGAAAACATTTAACTTGGGTGGAGAGAAGAGTTCCTGTAATAGAGAAAGAAGAAAACGATTTCAAATTTGGGTCAATTATTTTGCACTTTCAGGGGGTTAAAACATTATGTGTTAAAACATCCTCCATTTTTAATATTTAAGCACAATTCTTTTGAAAGCAAATGCAAAGCATACCAGTCGTGAAATTATTTTCTTAAAAAGAGGGGGAAAAATAATGTTCAATTTTTGCACCAGAAAATAAAATCAAGGGATGCTCGACAGGATTGTGACATGATGGGGAAGATGCAAGCAAAACACAGAAAAAGGGCCTTGAATTTTAGGTGTGGAAAACCCAACAACTAGAAGGGCAACCTATTGCAAGAGAAATAAGCCCCCACCCTGCAAAGGGATTGGACCTCTAGTCCAAAGCATCTCTATTCTGTGTGTGTATGTATATACATTTACGTGTGTGTGTATGTGTGTACGTGTGTATGTATGTGTGTGTATATGTATGTGTGTGTGTATATATATATATATATATATATATATATATATATATATATATATATATGTATGTATATATATATATATATGTATATGTATATGTATATGTATATGGTATTCAGCTTTGTTCAGGTATTTTCCCATGTCATTATAGTTGTGCTTTTAAAGTTGTAGCAACGTTTCGGCAGAATTTCATCTGCCATCATCAGGCTTCTGTATTGTGTTCATCTGTGAGTTAGACTTTTACAGTTGTTTCAGTTTTAAATTTGGGGCTAGCCTACTGCTGTGCCAGAATGGTTTTTTCTTCATCCTGATTGGTTGGGAGTCTTGGTCTGTGTTTATTGGTCTTGGAGTTTGCTGTGTTCTGCTTGATTGGTGTTTCTAATATCTTCTGTCTGTTTTGTGGCTTTTTGTGTGTGTCTTGATTGGCTGGCAACATTGTGTTCCTGTATTGGAGGCTTTTAGTGCAGCTTGGCTCCGAGTAAATGGACGGCTATCATTTGTTAGGAAGCTAGGTTTCATCTGGGTGCCTGGTTGGGGTGTGTTTGAGCTGGAGGTATGGGGGGGGATCTGTTTGTGCCCAGGTGTTTGCCTGGCTAGTGGTGTGGAGATTTTTTGCTTTGTGAGTGCAGGCTTTCAGATAATTGACAGTCTGGTGGAGTCATCTCTTCTATTCATGCTTTCAGGTCTTTTTTCAATCTCTATGGCTTCTCTGATAATTCTGTGGCTGGGGTTTTCTATAGTGACTATGGTTTTGGTGCCAGTGAAGTTGATGCTATGACCTGTGGCTTTCATGTGTTGGACTAGTGAGGAAGTGTGTTCCAGCTTTTTTACTGCATTTTTGTGTTCATCCAGCCGGGTACTTATTCTTCTATTGGTCTGTCCAATGTATGTGGCCAGGCATGATGCACAGGGGACTTCATATATGCCTTGGTTTTCCAGGTCAATTTTATCTTTGGGGTTTCTAAGGATGGCTGCTATTTTTCTGTCTGTTCTGAAGGCAGTCTTGATGTGATGCCTGTGTAGTATCTTACTGATTTTGTCTCTAGTACCTCTTATGTAGGGCAGGACAGCTGTTCCATAGGTCTGTTCATCTTCTAGCTCTCCATTATGTCTCAGTGTGTTTTTGTGGATCAAGCCGGTGATTTTGCTTTTGTGGAAGCCGTTGGCTGTCAGTACTTTAGTCTGGGTGATTCATAGCGTGGGATGATTAAACGTCAGCAATCCTTGAACCCGAGGAATGGGCCTCTGCTTTCTCCCTAGTTGGCAGTGGGCTTGGGCACCAGGGAGGCAGGGGACAGAATGGCAGGATCTGGAAAGGCATATGAGGGCCAATCCAGCACCATACTTCTGAGAGTGAATAATAAGGGGTGTACATAAGTGCACCATTGTGCCTACTGTCCCTGTCCTATTGTCCCCATTTATTTGTACCTATTTCCTGTATTCTTACTCATGTTTATACTTATATCTATTATCTTGTAAGCTATTGACAAATGAATCAATAAATAAGTGAATGTCTGAACAAGGTTGGCTAGTGGGGAGCAGGGCTGAAGTGGGCATGAAAACGTCGCTGTGATCAATTGTCCCATTGTGGGTTTAGGAAAAGTGAATATCACAGGAAACTGTCTGTGGCTGACTGGAACAGAGAGGATAAATGCTCTGAACTCTTTTTCTGGTGGTCCTACTTGTTTCACTACCAATGAGCAGCAATAATAATAATGGCAACAACAAAGAGGACCTGTCAGTGTGTGAAAAGAAAGTAATCACCACAGAAGCTAGGTGACAACATCTATCTTGTCCAAACCACTTCATTGTCAATAGCTAAATGTGTTTCACTTTTGTGCTGCAGTATATGAAATATGGCTTTTGAGCAAATCCCAATTTCCCTGACAGTTTTAGCTTGGATTCTCTTTGAGGACATCTGCTTCACACTTAATAATAATGATTAAGTTTCTTGCTTTGATCCACGAACCAGCAGCAACAGTTACAGAACAATTATCTTTTTTTAAAAAGCAGTTTTTCTTTGAAGATGCTCCCTTTTAAATTCATTGTAGCTGGCCTCATTTGTCTATGCCGTATCTTTTCAGGTATTAGATATGGGGTCTAAAGAAGACTTCCTCTGTAGATAAAATCAAATACTCTTGAGTAGACTTGAAGCAAAACAAGGGATAGTGATTTGGATTAGGCTTCCTTTTTTTCTTTTTCCAATTTTACATAGCAATGTCTTGAGTTGTTAAGGTTCTCAGAAACAAACGGGAATGTATAGAGAACCGGATGGGCAAACATAAAGAAACATAAAGGCAAACATTAAAATACCAAACCCAGAAACCTTGAGGCTGAGCTCTGAGTAATAATGTTTCTATTCAGTTGTGTCTGACTCTTGGCGAGTCTTATGGATCAAGTCTCTTCACATCTTCTGATCTTGTACTACTTTTTTGTGAGTAATAATATTCATTTGAAAACTCCGAATAATCAGCAGCAAGAAACTTGTTAGAAAATCCTTCAATTGTTTCAAAACCATTGCAACCTCAGAGCTGAAATCCTAAACCCAAGCGTTTGTAATCAAGTTGAAAGGCTGAGTTTGGATACAGATTCATTAATTCGCTTCGTTTTCTTAATGGGCAAATATCTCCTGAAGCTAACAATGTTTTTTCTCTCTCTCTCTCCTAGCAGCCCAGTCAAATGTTGTGGGAAGGGGTTTTGCAAAGATTACTCACAAGTGAGGCTAATAAAAGTGATGAAAAGGAAAACATCTCTAAGGGATTTAGCAGGGAGTAACAAACAAACAATCCACATGTTTCTTCTAGTTTTATTCCTGAACGCTCTGTGAACAAATATTTTACATCACACTTCCCGCTCCTCTTTTGATGCGTGCCACAACATTTCCTAGAAAGGAATGTGTTGCAGTGGGGGAGAGGGGAAGGAAGCCTCTTTAAGAGGAGAAAGACAGATTTTGTCACATTGCTCTAGGCATGCAAACCCATCAGGAAGGAATTTTCACTAAATAATTAACTCAGTCACATGTGAGAGGAAGATGTGTTTGCATCTTGGCAAAGTAAAATAAAAGAGGCCACTATGCAGGGGTGGGTTTCTACCGGTTCTGTCCACCTCTGTAGAACCGGTAGCTCTGAAGAGCAGCAGACATAGAACCGGTTCTATGTCTCCTTGATGTTTTTGCCCACCTGCCCGCTCGGGCTCTTACCTGACCTTTATTTCCTGCGTTTTCAACTTCACCTGCCTTGCGAGGCACAGCTGCAGTTAAAAAAGCAGGAAAAAAGTACTTTTCCAAAGGCTGCTTCTCGGCACTCAGCGCTGCTCAGCTGTCCAGGCACCAGGCTGATGACGATTTACAGGCGCGCAGCATGCAGGGAAGCACATTGTAAATCACCAAACTGGTAGTTAACCCTGTCGGGTCCCACCCCTGCCACCATGAATGGTATTCCTTTCAGAGGGAGGAAGTGGGGGGCGGGATTTTCATTCCAGAGATGAATGGATTGATAAATGTGAGCTCTTTGGTGCTCTCTCTTTGCTTGCATTAGCCAACTAGGCAACATAATCAGTGCTAGAAGGAAGTAGGGTTTGCTCTTTGTTTATATACAAGGGGCCTTCCCTGTCAAATGTTGGTGGGAGTGTTTCCTTCTTGTTTCTCCTTTCTCCTTGATTGGGCTGTTTTTTACTACTTGGTCTGTTATTAATCCTGATGTTAATCTCTACTTTTCTGGGTGTTGGTTGCTGGTTTTGACAGCCCTTCAGCAAAGGTAGAATCAAAGCAAGGTTCCATAACCATGATGAGGTAGCAAGAGGGAGAGAATAAAGAGAGCATAGCTTGTTGTGGCTGCTTTAATCCCTGTTTTAAATGGGACTTCCTTTGCCCCTTGGATGTGAGGTTTACTGTTTCTGAGCATAGAAACTCATACCAACCTCGACTAATATTCAGTGACAGATCTGTTCTCCATGAAGGTGTTCAATCTCTTTTTAAAAGCTCACTTATCCAGTAGCTTTTGCCACATCTTTTTGGAAGCAAGTTGAAGGAGTTAATGACTCCTGGAAACCTTCCAGTGCACCAAGTCTAGCTCTTCAATGCTAATGAAGCCATTTGCAAACATGCGACAGAAATATTTACCCAACATGATTAAACAGACTTCTGGGATAAAAAACATTTAAGATGTCCAAGGTCTCATGCTGGCAAGATGGCTCACAATGTGGTCTGTTGTTGAATAAAGGATTACTATTCTAAACACGGTGTGAATTATTCCACTGTGTGGCACCTAATTAACTGTCAGAAATGCATTGTTGAGAAGATGATGGATTGGCCAATTGAAGACATTAATAAAACTCATTCCAGTTTTGCCATGTGCAGGTTGGTATCCAGTGAAGCTGCACAAGCCATTCATTTCCCATTGGTTTGCAAAGACACATGAATCGGATCTCCAGAGGCAGGCTACTTCTGTGTCACAGCGATCCCTAAATATGTCTCCTCTGTGTTTGACAAAGCTGCAAGCTCACATTATGGCAGACTTATAAAGCTCAACCTTGAAATGTCTACAAATGCAATATGATATATTACATTTGAGTGAACCCAGATTTTCCTCCTTGGCTTGTGTAATGATCCCTAGTCTATATTTTCTCAATCTGGTATCTTCCAAGTATTTCAGGACTACAATTTTGAGGTGTGTTTTCTTGAAGTTGCATTTGATGTTGTTCAAAGGCACCTGATAGGTTAGAGAACAATGCACAGAAAGTTATACACTGATTGTTTAGATCTGCTCCACCAAACTGGGGGTTCCACCCATTCTGAATACCAGTTCCATGATAAGGATTCGTCACTGTGTTTAAAATTGGAAACTATGATGCCACACTGCCTTAGGGATATTTAATGAATCTCTGGCTGCAAATAATTTCTGGGTTTTGCTTTGAGTCATAAACTAATCAAACCAGTATGGATTTATCCATCTTAAAACATAATTAAAGTGACAACCAAGATTAGCATGTTATACACATGTAGACATTAAGTCTTTTACGGACTTCGTAGGCACAAGTACCAACATACCCATTCAGCATCATGAGTGGGTTTTTTTTTCAATGCAGGTGTGTAGTGACAATGCATGACCATTGTTATTCCAAGTTTATTAACATATTTTGATTTCTCATTCATATTAAGAAAAATCTAGAGGTCTTTCTGAGCTAACCTGCTTGGTTTTGTTACTCTTGTTTATCTCAAAAGAGAAGGGGAGGAATCTTCAGGTAGCTGCAAACTTCTTACAGGGGAAGTCTCAGACTTTTGATTCCTATCTCGGAGTCATGTGCCAGACAGCGAAGGTCACCTCTTTCGGGTTCTTGATCTGGCTGATTGGATTGTGTTGTTGCTGCCATGGGGGTGAAGGTTTTTAAATAGGTTTTATTATATGGTGAGGGTTTTTTTTTCTCAATGTTGTAAGTTGCCTGACTCACCCATGTGTGAGTTAAGCAGCTCTATAAGTTTGCTTAATAAAGAATAATAAATCAGTCAATTTTAGGATTGACAATGGAACCAGATTGATGATATGGTTGTAAATCATCAAATGCATATATAGCCTGTAAACATGTTAAAGAAAAGCTCGTGCTTTTTGTGTTGCCTTAACAGAAGCCACTTTTAACTGACAGTTTTCTATTAGGCTTCAGGATTGTCAGATAGAGTTTTTTTTTTTCTTGAGTAGACAGTTTGGATGAATTGCTTTACTTTCCTGGCCAGAGGATTGATGCTCCTTGGCGAGATATCCATTGCCACTTGCACAAAATTCTTCCAACACACTAAGCAGAATCTAGCATTTTATTAATATTCTCAGTTTCACCTAGAGCAAAATATCCACTAGGAAGGCAGGCAGTAGGGAAGCAAAGAGAGGGAGCACAGGTAATCCTTGACTTACTACAATTCATTTACTGACGGTCCAAGGTTACACTTGCACTAACAAAAATGAGAGGACCGTTTTCCACACTTACAATAATTGTAACATCTCTATGGTCACATCATGAAAACCCAGACACTTGACAACTGACTCATATTTATGATGGTTGTATTGTCCCTGGATTGTGTGATCACCTTTTGCAACCTTCTGACAAGCCAAGTCAGTGAGGAAGCCAGATTCACTTAACAACCATGTTAATGACAACTGCAGTGATTTGCTTAACGACTATGGCAAGAAAGTTCATAAAAAGGGACACAATTAGAGGGCCTTGGTGCTCTCTAAGGTCAGTTATTTCCTTGCAGACCTTTTATTACCCAAACTAGGTAACATCATCAATGCTAGTGTTAGCATCCAGCTCTGGTGATATTTAGTTTGGATAATGAAATGTCTGCAAGAAAACAACCAAGCTCAGAGAGCATCAGGGATCCTACAGTTTCACCCTGAGCTACAAATATTCTCCTTTACTGGGACAAAATTCACTTATCCACTGTCTCGCTTAGCAACATAAATTTTGGGCTCCATTTTGGTCATAAATTGAGGACTGTCTGTATTTTGCCCAAAGCTGCTGAAAGAACAAATGCTGTGAGGAAGAGATTGAAAAGCAATGAAATTGGTGAAATACAATGGATCAAAGAGAAACCAGAAACCTCAGCCATTAAACATCTTCTTGGATAGAAGCTACCCTTTGGTGGAAGAAGGTTAATATATCAGTTGGAATAGTAGCTATGGAGATTATCTCCTCCTTCTCCTCCTCCTTTTTCCTTCTTGTCCTCCTCTTCCATCTTCTCCTTCTGCTTGTTTTCTTCTCATCCTCATCCTCCTTCTCTTTCATCTTTTTTTTTCTCATCCTCCTTTTGAAACAACCGTATCTGTGGTCTAATGATAATGGAAGTATGACTCTGAAAATTCCAGTCTCCAGCTCTGAGCTATTGTCACACGGCTCTAAGACACAAAATGTATTTATCACAGGGTTGCAGCAGCCATCGTGCATATGTCTTAGCTTTGATAAGTCTTTGTGTGCAACTTAATTAGCAGGCATTGTTTCTAAATTGGCCTCCTCTCCCAGAGTGGCTTTACAGAACACCTATTTATGAAAGCACACACATTCTTTAGATCTGCCGGTGGCTTAACCACAGCCGGCTTTTAAGAAAGTATAATAATCATGACTGCCTGTTAAAAAAATCTGGAAGAGGGTTTGATCCTGGCAGGCAATTAGAGATAAAACTTTATCTGAGAGCTTGTAAGTCATCCATGTTTCAATCAGAAGGGAGGTCACAGTGAAAGAAGTCCCAAAGTAAAATCTGCCACAGCAAAGAGGGGAAAGAAATTAACAGTGAATGTTAATTTAGTGTTATTACAGTGTTGGATCACTTTGCAAGATTGGAGAACTTCTGAACTACAGTAATGGGAAACTAAGCAGTTTTCCTTTTCAGGCTATTGATCTCTGTGCGTGGTGTGCTAATAGAGGCTTGGCTGAGGATGCAGACAGAAAATCAACAGAAGAAGCTGGAGTAAGTGGTTGGAAAAGTTTATCTAGTGTTGTCTAGGCACTCATGTTTTTTTTTTTAAAGTATTCTTTTAAATACTGTAAGGCATTCAAAATTCAAAGACTGGTCCAAGCCTTTGTCCTTAATGGGGAATGAACTGATCTGCAAGATTTCATATTTTGTAGCTTCTTGCAAAGCTTGTATCTTCTGTTACCCACTCCACCTATGACAACACTGGAAGTGAAGCATTCCTGAAAGAGATTCAGATTCAGGCTGGAGTTACAGCACCTTGGAGAGTTACAAGCAGCCTCTGAACTCAACCTGAAGTCTTCATTTTTGGGATAGAAAATACTGCTTCAACAATCTAGGTCCTCAGTTTGCTGACCTTGGAAGGATGGAAGGCTTGAGCCTGGTGAGATTGGATGTGCCAAATTGTAGGCAGCTGGCATCCAATAATACTCTGGTTGACATCTCATAATTTCTGAGATCTCAGAATTATTCCAGTCTTGTGCTTTGCCTGACAATGGGTTAAACAAGGTGCTTCTCAGAAGTATCTAGACCAGGAAGATATACATTTGAAGATCCAATTTCAGAAATACTTTGGTCTTTAAGGACCTGATTGATACTCTGGTCCTGGATTTAGGATTCATAGCTACTGAACCTCAGCTGTTTTTTATTTTTGTTTTGTTTAGAATTGATTCCCCACTCTTGGTGTCCACATCCTGGTTTGCTGCACAGAGTTGGGACCATGACAAACTGGTGCCTTCTCGTGAAAAAGATGAGCCTTCCTACCTGGAAAGCACAAGCTATTGGAATGATTTCCCAAGGCCAATTTAAACAGGTGAGCAAGATGCTTGATTCTCGCTCCCAGTCTCGGTTGGATTATTACTTCAGCCTGTGTAACTCATTTGGGGGACAAGACATTTTCTAAACTAATTAGCTTGACTCATAAGGGAGAATTACTTTGCAGAAATCCAATGTCACCCCAATAAGAATTGCTTTTTTGGCTAAGTGAGAAGCACTGGGGTGGGTGGGGGGTGGAGTAAGATTTCTTTCTGGCATTGCTTTCTTTTCTTCCTCTTCCCTTCCCCATCCTTTTATTTTGTCCCAAGAAAATGTATTCTTTGTGTGTGATTTTGCTGCCTTTTCTTTATTATGAATTACTGAATTTCATCATTATAAGATTTTACGTTCATTATATTTTTGCAATTCTCCTTGTCAATATGAACATCACAGCAGAGGCAACCACGTAGATTCATCAGGAGGTATTTCCACATGTCCTGGAGATAACTAGCAGCCATCCTTCTTGTCTTCCTGACCTTTAAACAGATGATAGCAGATGACTTTTAATCCTTCCAACTTTTGTTTACTTGGCAATTTCCCCATTCCACAGAGGAGTCTTTTTGAAAATTTGTGATCTCTGCTGATTGTAAATAGATCCTCGTTACGCTCAATAATTCAATTTTCGGACCCCTTTTCAACAGTGATTTGTCTACCACAGCATCCCAGTGGGATCTGGCTCTCTGGAGATGTTTACTGAGTATAGATGGAGAAGATCTTTTGCTCAGTTTTCACCCAACTGCATGGATGTAAAAATCTGCAATCAAAAGGAGCATTGGTGAACTCCTGCGTGTGATGGGATGTTGTCTGGATTCTCAAGAGGTACAGACAAGTTCAGATAGTTTGTGTGAGAGAAAGAGGGTGAAGATAGCCCCTCCTTGACAGGTTTTAACAAATTAACAGATTGGAAAGGACCTTGTAGGTCACCTAGTCCAACCCCTGGCCCAAACAGAAGACACTACACTATTTCTGACAGATGGCAGTCCGGTCTCTTCTTGAAAGCTTCCAGTGATGAAGCTCCCACAACTTCTGAAGGCAACTTCTGTTCCATTGATTGATTGTTCTCACTGTCAGAAAATTTCTCCTTATTTCCAAGTTAAATCTCTCCTTGATCGGTTTTCATCCATTGTTGCTTGTCTGGCCTTCGGGTGCTTTGAAAAATAGTTTGACCCTCTTCTTTCTGTGGCAGCCCCTCAAATATTGAAACATTGTTATCCTGTCTCCCCTGGTCCTTCTCTTCACTAGACTAACCAGGGTCAGTTCCTCTAACCGTTTTTCATTTGTTTTAGCCTCCAGTCCCCTAATCATCTTGGTTGCTCTTCTCTGCACTTTTTCTAGAGTCTCAAAGTCTTTTTTATAGTGTGGTGAACAAAACTTTGATTTTTGGAGCTGGACAACACATAATAGCCTGAAGTATTCTCAATGACATTCAATTCACTCAGATTGTGGCCCTTGCACTGAGAATTTGGGTTAGGATGGATTTGTATTAAATAAACATTGATTTCGTTCCTTTTAAATTCAATTCAACTTTACATTTAAATTGAGCTTAGATTGGTAAAGAGGTTGTTTGAGACTTTGAAGCTTTTTGATCTGAAGCTGTGAACTGAAGTTGTGATTTTTATCAATTCACTTCTTAAAACCAAACATCCAGATTGAATCACAGAAACATGCTGATTCATCACATCAAATCAAGGGGCTTTCCAGTTGATTTAAAGAGCTGATGGATTTTTAGGGCGTGTCCATTTTGATCAAATCAAGTGCAAAATCAGTTCAAAAGGTCTGTTCTCAATACATTTTAAACCTGAGCTGAATTTACTCTGAATGGAATTACAAATGGGATTTTAACTGGTCTGCACTAGCCTATTAATGATAATTCATCTAATTTCTCTCTTGTGATTAATAGTTTGCCCTCTCTGTCACACTAAGAATTACAGTTGTGGTGACAGCTTCTGGAAATCTCTTGAAAACCAAACCCCCTCAAAAAAGAAACCTTGGGATTTCAGATCGCAAATCCCTTTTCTGTAGAAATCTGATGCATCCTGCTCTTTGTGCAGGATTCAAGACTGTTAATTCTAAGGCTTTTGTTCTATTTAACAGTATCTTTTGCTGAAGGAAATCAAGTCACAACAAAAGCAATGAGGCAGGATAGTAGAAGAAAGTGATAGAAGAAAGAATAACAGGCTTGGGAGGGACCTTGAGGTCTTCTAGCCCAATCCCCAAGCAGGAAACCCTCTACTATTTGAGACAAATTATCACCTAATCTCTTCTTGAAAACCTCCAGTGATGGAGCACCCACAACTTCTGAGGCAACCTGTTCCACTGATTAATTCTTCTAACGGTCCGAAAAATTCTCCTTAGTTACAGCCTGCTTCTCTCCTTGATAAGTTTCCATCCACTGCTTCTTGCTCTGCCTTCAGGTGCTTTGGAGAATAGGTTGACCCCTGTCTTCTTTGTGGAAGGCCCTTAGATATTGGAAGACTGTTATCATGTCACCCCAGTCCTTCTCTTCCATGCAGGTGGCTATGAAAAGTGTCTTCTTCTTGTCTTCAGATCCTTTCCAAGCCTTCTGCAGTGGCAGATGCACCAGGATGCATGTCAGACTGTCCCCTGGAAATGTTGCTTGGCAATTTTAAGCAATCCACTCCTCATTCTCGACTTCATGGCTAAATACGTAGAGCAGTGAAGCTTCTTGGATCCCAGACCAATATATTATAAAATTGCTTACCTGGTACCATCAAAGAGGACAGCTGAAATTTATCGTTAGCATCTTCCTTCCTAGGAAGTGGCTTCATAACAGATCTATTTGTCCACCTAGTTCAATATTATTTGTCTTGAGTTGAGTCACGTCATCCATCTCTCTGATTCATTATGATCTACTGCGATTAGCAGCAAAAGGCTAGAAGCAACTTTCTTCTACTTTTCCGTCTAAGATCTCTCCCAAAGGGAAGACCTAAAAGACCAAATTAGGGACAGATCTCCATGGAGAAACTCCATTTTATGGGATAGCTAAGAATTCATGACAACTTGATGGCATATAAGCAGTCTCCCATCAATCAATGAAGCTTGCTCTCTAAAATTTTGTACTGTTGCTCTCCGCCTCAGGCGTTAATCAGTGCAGTTTCTACACATTCTGTGTGAAAATGATAGCAGAAGCATTTCATTTGTTAAAGAAATATACCTTGAAATCCCTGTATCTCTTCTTTATTGATGTGGGCAACTTCACTCCATTCTATAGAGGGAAGGAGGTTTTATTTGGGGGTATTGTTCATGTAAGTTGGCTGGGGTCACCATGAGTGAGTTGCCCACCCATATAAATTTCCTTAATAAATAAATACATTCTAATAAATCATTGTAACTATCTTATTTTCCCATAGTAAGGATGGGCAAATAATGCTCAGCTTTTCAAAATCTTTCCAGATCTGGGCATTAAACTGGATAGGATTACGCCCCACCCCAAGCAATCTGGGTTGCATTTTCCCTTCCTAGAGTCCCGAACTATCCTCCAAGTCCATTAATTATTCCCACGTTTTCATGGTAGCCCAGATCACTCTATAACTTTTACTCACCTGGTCCTGCACATTAGTATTTCCAGCCTATAATAATGGAACAAAAAGGTTAATGGCAAAGCTTTAATACAGCAGTAACCAGTCTTTGCAATTCCCTAATGGCCAAATGTTATTTAAGGCTTCTAATGGTTGTATGCCACAGGCATCCAGAATCAATAGCTCATAGGTCTGGTTTTAAAGAATAGGGAAGCCCCATGGCTAAAAAAAATGGAGCTACTTCAGCGAAAAAATTTTAACACCCTATACTGCTAATCCAGCATTGAAGTATGCATAAATATGGGAATTCAATTTGAAGAAAAAAAAGTTGACATTAAATAGAAGTTTCTAGGAAAACCTGGGGCTGTCAGGACCAAGGTCCCACATTACAAACTGAATTTCTTCAGCCTAGGATCCTCCTATCTGGTGCTCTTCAGGCCCACCTAGTCTCTTCATTAAGAGAAAAGAACTCTCAGTTGTTGGGTTTCACAGATAATAGGTGGGATTTAACTAAGCAGCTTTGGATATCATGGCATTTTGTGAGCAGCAAAATGGGTTTTTGAGGATGCAGTTCAGGATAGTCACACATAAACCCATTTTGCTGCTCACAAAATGCCATCTTGTGGAGATTGATGAAGTTGAGATTCTCTTTCCAGAGACCATGCAGCTGAAGTTCCCAAGATGAAGTTGATGTCCTCCTTCCAAAGATGAAGCTCCCAGTTGAAACATCTTCAGCATCCTTCAGCCCAAGTGTGGAAGTACCTGATGTTAGAAAAGCTGCCTTCATCCAGAGACTATCTGGGAATTAATCCCCAGCTTCTAGAATGATCCCAGAAGAACATGGTATCATGCCATCTTGAGACCCCATCTTCTGCAAATCCAGGGTCCTGAAAATCTAGAAAAACCATAATGGCAGCAATGACAAGCGAGGCTGGAATTAGCCCGTCAGGGCCTGAATAAATGAATGAATGAATGAATAATGGAATTGAATAAATACTATTAATACTGCTCCCTTTTTAAAAATGTGTTCCAATTCAATGAGAAATTGGGAAGATATTATCGAAAGAGGTTTAAGACACATTCATTGCACACGTCTGTCCATAGCACAAAATGTTGAGTCATTTCAGCCTAACTTTAAGGAAGGAAAGGAAACACTGCAATTAAAAAAAGAATCAATGACAATTTAACAGCAGGGATGTTCTAACTGTTTCCTGCCTGCCTGTCTACTTTCAAGTTCTGTTTTGTTTTTTGTTAATACAAGAAAAGAGTGCAACGCCTGTGGTTTAAATTGATAATCCACTCAATCATCGCAAGATTCTCCTTACTTGATGCTGTGAGGTTTACTTCCATCCGTGTGCTGCACATCACGACTTGTATTCTCCACTGCATCGGAAGGCAATCGTTATGCAGTGGGCAAGGATATAATGCGATGCTTGAACAATGGGAAAATATGCGGATGAAGGGTTTAAAATTTACATTAAATTATAATTTAAAAGAGAATTTGTATAAAATGATGTATCATTGGTACTTAAC
Source organism: Pseudonaja textilis (assembly GCF_049901715.1). Taxonomy (NCBI): domain Eukaryota; kingdom Metazoa; phylum Chordata; class Lepidosauria; order Squamata; family Elapidae; genus Pseudonaja; species Pseudonaja textilis. The sequence goes on from NC_141998.1 coordinate 22,229,387, forward strand.
ATCAGATAAATTATCCAAGAGGTATAAAGGCATGTCCAATAAATGTTGGAAGTGTAAAAATAAAGAAGGGACTTTTTATCATTTATGGTGGACATGTGATAAAGCAAAAAAAAAAAAAAAGGAATATGATTCATATTTTAATACACAAAATTTTGAAAACTGAGATAAAATTGAAATCAGAACTTTTCCTTTTGGGTCTCATTGAAAAGGAACTGGAGAAAAAATTTGGAACTTTGTTACTATATATGTTGACAGCAGCAAGACTCCTGTATGGGCAAAAATGGAAGGACACTCGATTCCCAGCATGGAAGAATGGTTGCAAAAGTTGACGGGAGTTGGCAGAAATGGCAAAACTGACTACCTTGATTAAAGAAAAGAACATACCGTATTTTTCGGACCATAAGATGCACCTAAATTTAGAGGAAGAAAACAAAGAAAAAAACTTAGTTTTTTGCCTCTGCATGTCCTATTTTTGCCCTCCCCGGATTCCTGAAGTGCTCTGCAGGCTGAAAAGGGATCCATTTTTGACCTGCAGAGTACTTCCGGACACCGGGGAGGGCAAATATGGGACCCGGAAAGGGTTTGGGAGGCCAAAAACAGGCCTATATTCACCCTATAAGACACACAGACATTTCCACCCACTTTTTGGGAGGTGTGGCGGGGGGGGAACGTGCGTCCTATAGTCCGAAAAATACAGTAAGTACTTTTGTTTCCACATGGAAACCACTTCTGAACTTCATGCTTGATGTGGAAAAGAATGAAACCCTGACTTTGGGTTTTACAGATTAGATTGATAAATCTTTATAAAAATGACATGTTTATACTATTATGGAAAAGCAAAAAGCTGTGATTTGAGGTGAATGCCTTATTTTATTGTAACAGAGATGTAAGTCAATGTTTTTCCTTCCCCCAATCTATCCTCACTTCACTTCCCCCTCCCCTCTCCCACGGTTCTTCTATTTACTTTTGTATTTTGTATTTGATAATATTCCATAACTTAATAAAAAATTTGGAGACGAGAAGGCAATGGTTATTCTGTGGGTTGTTCCCTTTGCCCAAATGAGACCCCAACTTCCTCCTGTTCCTGTTGCTATTTATTACCACAGCTATTAACACTCCCCACCACCTTTCTCCTCTCTCTATTATGGCAGCAGTTCCCAGCTTGGACCGTTGACACAGATGCATTTAACCTTCTACTATCTCTGCATTATTCTTGGAGTGATTGCGAGCCATTTATCCAGGCAGTGAACTCTGCTGAACCTCATTCTGAATTAGTGATTTGTGTGATACATTTCTGACAAGGGAGGCTGGGTAAAGGCCTTTCTTTCCCTGGCTGAGGTAAATAGCACATCATAATGTAATCAGCCGACAGTGCAGGAGACTAAGAAGTGAAAAAGCACATTCTCCATGAACTATACTGCAGGTCCATTGAGGTTTTTTTGCAAGGATTTGATGGTCAGGTGAGCTGGATAACACTTTTGCATATAAAGATGGAGTGGAAAGTTTGCTCAAGTTTGGAGGAAAGAAAGTTAGGCCAAAGCACTGATTTGGTCCAAATTAGTGGGATCTCTTTTGGTTTAATTCCAAAATGCTCCAGTTGACTACTAAATGTTAGAGATATACAGAGTTCTAACTCTTTCCTGCCCTCTACTGGTTATCTGAATTTTTGCAATCCAATTCTGCACTCTTGATGCATAGTGGTTGTCCGGCATTTTCCAACACAAATGTGTCTTTTAAATTATCAAATCTTTGAGCCTGCCTTTAAGATGTAGAAACTGTGTCTTTCTGCATGTAATACAGCTACCAAACTGTTTAGCAAAAGCTCCTTAAAGTGGCAAAGGGCTTCCCAGAATTCTCTAGCCTATTTGTGGATAAGGACAATGTATTACACCCTCAAATAGAATAGAATTCTTTATTGGCCAAGTGTGATTGGACACACAAGGAATTTGTCTTCGTGCATATGCTTTGTGTCGTAAAAGAAGAAATACATTTGTCAAGGATCATAAGGTATAACACTTAATAATAGTCATAGGGCACAATAAGCAATCAAATCATACTAGGAAACAGTCGATAAAAATCGTTAGGATACAAGCAACAAGGTTACAGTCATACAGTCATAAGTGGGAGGAGATGGGTGAAAGGAAGGATGGGAGGATTAATAGTAATGCTGACATAGTAAATAGTTTGACGGTGTTGAGGAAATTATTTGTTTAGCAGAGTGATGGCGTTTGGGGAAAAAATGATTACAGGTCGAGAGGTTGACCATAACTTTGATCCTTGACCATAAATTTGAAACTCTGAGACCTTGATTGTGCCTTCAATGTCACCATGGAGTTGTAGAATCAAGCCTTAAAGTCTATCAGAGGTCAAGTCAATCTCCCCTTCACTGGGATCAATTGTGTAAATTGAATCTGATGGCGTCTCACCTGGGTAGCAGTCACCGTTAACCAACGCTTGCTGAAAATTGCTTTGAAGTTTCCAAAGATAAAAGCTTAAATAAAGTCGAGCGGCTTAACCCTGGATAATTCAGAGTTACCTGGGAACCGATTTAAAGGATGCTGTATGAGCAAACGGGGAGGAGCCGAGGACATTGGTAGGAGGAATGAAAGTGGATAACCTTCTAAACATTTCTGCTCAGCATTACAAGTAACCTGAAGATGGATCTTCCAAGCCAAAAAAATAAAGTGAACAATTGAATCACAGAGAATTCTAAACCTGTAATGGAATATGTATACCTCATTAACCCTTGTGATTATGATTGATAAGAAAGAGGAATCCTTTTGATCTGGCCAGTCTTACACAAATACAAGCAATCTGAGATCTTTATTTGGCAAAGCCAACAGAGCAGATATTTCTGCTTGTTGAATGTTGTGTCTTGGATATACATTTGGGCTCTGCTTCTCTTATTGGCCCATGTCTTCTAGAATTGGGGTTGTGAGCTGGGATCTCTCAGGCACAAAAGTCCATACATAAAGGTCCAATGAAACTGATTTATTGCTACTCATGCCTATGCACAGGAATATTCTCAATGGTTAATACCTGCTTAGAGTTAGATAAAGGCCAATGGAATTCAGGGGGTTTAGTTCAATTGTGGCTACATAGGGATACGAGGCTGATCCCTCTTTTGACCCCAACTCCAGGTTCGGCCACTCCTCCAAGAAAACCTCACTTCAGAGTTTAGATGTAAATTGGGCTAGATTCTCCCCCACAAGTTTGCTCTAGTTCCCATATAGGCAAGAATGCTAGGACCAAACAGGATCAAGATATCAAATACTAAGTTATTCAGAAGCCGAGAAATTCTTCTGCCTTAAAAGGAGATTAATGTACTTCAGAAATTGTTTCAGAAGAGAAAAGAATTGTGGAAGTTCACAGGAGGAATGTGGTGCTGTTGCATTTAATTAATAGTGAACTAGGCCAGAGGATGTGTGTGTGAGAGATAATTCCATCACTCAACCCTTGTCCAACCACTCAGTGGCTAGGCTAGAAGACCTCCAAGGTTTTTCCTACTCTACTCTACTCTACTCTACTCTACTCTACTCTACTCTACTCTACTCTACTCTATATTCCATTCCATTCACCAAGAAGGAACATCAGTAGAGACCTGTGGTGCTTTTTCTAAAGTACCGATAATCCTTGAGATACAACCATAATAGAGCTTGCCCATTACAGTTGTAAATCATAACAGTCATAGAACAGATTGGTTATGCAATCAACCCAATTTTATGATTCTTTTTTTTTTTGTAATAGTAGCCATTAAGTAAATAACAATGATTGTTAAATGAATATGCAATCATTAAGTGAATGCTGCAGTCGTTAAGTGAACCAATGGTTCACTATGGGCATGATTTTTACCAAAAACCAGAAGTGACTGATGGTTTTCAGCAAAACCCTCAATAACACATAGTCACATGACTGTGGAATGCTGTAAGTGGTCATAAATGTTACTGAGTGCCTGAACTGTGGTCAAGTGACTGTGTGTCTGTGTGTGTGTGTGTGTGTGAGAGAGAGAGAGAGAGAGAGAGGGAGAGGGGAGGGGGGAGGGAGGAGGGAGGGAGGGAGGGAGGGAGGAGAGGAGAGAGAGAGAGAGAGAGAGAGAGAGAGAGAGAGAGAGAGAGAGACCATTGGAACATCGTATCCAGGTCCATAAGTTCCCTTCCTCAGGTTGGTTGTAACTTCAAACAGTCGCTAAACAACCCATTGTAAGTCGAGGGACTACCTGTAGTGTTTCTGCCTTTGCTAAGTCACTCCGCCCTTTACCAAATGTTCAACTTCCTGGATAAATTCAGGCAAGATGACTTGCCACATAGGACAGACATAACCTAGGTGGAGCTTCAGCTATCTGATTATTTATTTATTTTTATAATATGCTGCAGACATCACCACCAATGCCACCCTTCAGGATATACTCATTTGGGGGAATGTAGCAGCATTTCACCATAAGCAGGAAAGTGAGGAACAGTGAGAAAATGAGAGAAGCAGACATACGTACAATCAAACAAAAGAACGTTATTTTTTCCCCTTTACAAATTGATACAAAAGGAGGCTTAATTAATGGCAGTTCTTAATATTGCTCTGACACCTGTTCCCTCAGTTTAATTTGCTTTGGAGTAAAGATTAATATAAGCATACAGCAATGCTTTGCAAAGGGGAGAGAAAGGAAGCAGAGCTAATAAAACCGGGAAGCTTACGTGCTATATTACTGAGTCTTTCTTTCTGCTTGTCTGGCGAATATTTGGGTCCGGTGGGAACAGTTTTCATATTTATTGGATCACTTCTCGAAGCCAAAGCTGACTTTATGCTACCTTGAAAGAGGATTAACATTGGGGCAAAGAGGTGTGCTGGAGAATGCATTTGCAATGCTGCCTCAGTGGTAGCACGTTGTGGTGCATCAAGAAAGTTCTTGACAACAATAATGTTCCTGAAAGCTATTAAATGCGGCGCACAATAAGGGGGCCAGTGGAATGCTAGCACCAGAGGTGAATGAAAACAAATTCAAATTTTGGCACAGCTCAGCATCTCAACCTAGAAAACTGCTTGAAGAAGCTCAGAATTTAAAAGTTCATCTCGGGGACAGTGAGTTGTGGATCATCAACAAGAAGAAAAAGTACAGAGGAGGAATTGCTTAGAAAGAAAGAAGGCAAACATATTTTGTGTTCCACCTTGTTGCAGGTGAAAGAGTAAATATATATCTGAGCTGTCTTATCTATCAGTCCATCATCAATTCATGCCTCTCTCCATCCATCCCTCTATTCCTCCCTCCTTCCATCCATTATTTTATTTCTCTGTTCAATTTGTAGAGACTTCAGATGTTTTCAAGCAAAGTAGGCTGATGGCTCAAGGAGGTTGGACCAGGAGTTGTAGGTTATCTATCTTGGTCCAATTCCTTTACAGCGGTGCCATAAGATGTATTGCTAGAAACCAGCTTCTTGTTATGAATATGCATTACCTTTTCATACAAGGAACCACACTCACTGAGCGGAGTCTCCAGTTTTGATTTTTAGATCCCCAAAATACAAAATGGAAGGAAAGATGTTGCTTTGCCCCAATTTTTTTGCTGGAAACAGGGAATGAAGGACTGAACAGATGTCTTCGCTGTTGGAGCATCTTTTTAATATGTTGAATTGCAAGCTCATGTGTGAGTAATGCATGACTCAACACACTGTATGGCTTGCTTTTTCCCAGCATGGAAGGAGAAATGTTTGAATGGCTGCAACCTCTGTTGAACTGCAACGCTATGTTATTTTGCCGAAATGGATATTCTATCTTGCTTAGTCTGCCTGGAAAGTGAAAGGAGGAGAAGGAAGACAAAACCCAGAGGCCCCTGTTTATGGATTATCTCACCTCAATTCTCCACTGCAGATTGCTCAGGACTCAAGGGTTAAAAGAACGTTAGTGCCCAAGGCTTTAGGAGTTGGAAGAACACATGAGAAGAAAAAAGGGAGGAAGAGTCAGGGACGTAGTGGGGTAATATAGAGAGACAAAGGGGCAAAAGAACTTGCTTTAAGTCCACCAGGAGATGTGAGGCATGAGGAAATTTGAGGGGTTGCCACGAAGAAGATCAACCTATTTTGCAAAGTAGCAGAAGGCAGGACAAGAAGCAATGAATGGAAATGAATCCAGGATACAACCACCCTAAGAAATAAAGAGAAATTTTCCGACAGAACAATTAATCAAAGGAATGGCTTGACTTGGGAAGTTGTGGGTGCTCCATCATTGAGGGTTTTTAAGAAGAGACTGGACAGTCATTTGTCTGGAAAGGTATAAGGTCTCCTGCTTGAGCAGAGTTTGGATTACAAGACTTTCAAGTTCCTTTCCAACTCTGTCATTCTGAAATTATCTTTAGATAACAACTACGGAAATAAAACAATTCCATTCCACCCAATTGTCCTTGAATTTAGATATTCTTTTTTTAAAAAACAACAGCAGCAACAACCTGCTTATGGACAATTTGGAAAGTTGTTAACCTGCTTATGGACAATTTGGAAAGTTGTTAACGATAAGGAAGCCCTGAGATAATAAAAAGGGCGGGGAGAAGAAAAAGGTTGAAAGAGAACAGAAGGTCCCAACTTAATTCTGTTGGCTTTTGCTGCGTTGAAGGGAATTTGCTCACTTGTCTAAGGGATGAAGTCAGAACTATGATGCAAGTAAGGAATGGATGTCTTTGACTCCCAAGACTAGACAGCCAAGAGCCCACCAACTCAAAAGGGCAAGAGTAAAAAAAATAATATTTAGATCCGGCTGTCTCTTTCTCTTGCTTTTCTTTGTCTTTCAGTTGGTGTGTTCTGCCAAAGGCAGATCTTCCCTCTTAATATGACTCCTTTATTTGCAGATATAGGAATCCTTTATTGCAATAAAGGTTCTACCAAGCTGTGTTAATTTTCAGAAGTCTCTGCTGTGACCGAATATGGATTTGAGTGTCTGGAGGGCTAATACTTATTGCTGTGCTCGCTTGCAAGCCTTTTACCGCATTATTCTCCTCTATCCCAAATGTCAGAAGTAAATCCTACCAGCCCTATCTCCTCTGCAGCTCCATGCTACCACTTCAAAGGTTGGCATGAGAATACAAATCCCTCTTACTTTTTAAAAAAATCAGGTTCCTTCATGACACAATAAAGGTTAGATAATAGCATTTCTTCTCTAAAACCAAGCTGGAGACGAGTACTAAGCCATTCAATATCATCCTGTGATGCATTTTCCACAGTGCCACGGAATAATTTGACAATTCTATTTGTTATCAAAGGAAAGTGAGATATTGGCTTTCTTACAACAGCACAACATGGCGCAGTGGTTAAAGTGGAAGGCTAAGACTAGGAAGGTTCAAGTTCTCCTCCACCCTAGCTGTGGAAGATCACTGGGTGTTTTGAGGGCCAGTCACACAATCCCATCCTAACCTACCTTGTTGTATTGTTAAAGAAGAAGGCTGAATATTCTAATACAACAATTTGAGCTCCTGGAAAAGGCAGGATATTAAACTGACACATCATATGAAATAGAAATTGTGCAACCCTTGGAGGTATAATGGAACAACAGAGTTGGAAGGGACCTTGGAGATCTTGTAGTCCAGCCTACTGCTCAAGCAGAAAACTCCATACCATTTTGGACAAATGAGAGTCCAATATATTCTTAAAAATCTCCAGGGATGGAGCACCTACAACTTTTGTAAGCAAGCCGTTCTACTGATTAATTGTTCTAATTTAAGGAAATGTCTCCTTAATTCTACATTGGATCTCTGTTGAATGATCTTCTACCTTCTACTTCTTACCTTGCCTTCTGATGCTTTTGGCAATAGATTGACCTCTTCTTCTCTCTGGCAGCCCCTCCAATATTGGAAGGACCATAAGGAAAAACAAATATAAACAAGAAAGATGTATATAAATATAAATAAGGAAGGACAAGTGAGGTCATTCAGAATCCTTCTAAACTCAAACCCACCACCCAAATAGATTCCAAATTGGGTTGATCTTCAGACAATTGGCTTTGGTCTAAATGAGCTTTGTATCTGCCAGGGTTGACAGTTGTTTCTGGAATGCCCTGTGGTCTGAACTTGATTTGCTTACAACAATTTCAGCTGTCCTTCCCCTGCCCCAGAGTTTGAATATCCAAATCAAATAGACTTCTCCTTCTCTGTATCCAACATAGTCCTATTTGCTTAGGGAGCTCCTGGCAAGACTGGAGGATGGCACTATGAATTTTGCATTTCTCCTTTTTAAGTTCCAAATCAAGAACTATGTCCTAGTCGTTGCTTTACTTTCATCTCACTTCAAAGGGAAAAAGCGAATGAGGCAGGCTAATCCTGCAAATTTCCTTCTAACATCAATGCCCTTTCCCGTTTCCGTGGAAGCTAATAGTAATAATGCGCGTCTAAATCAACCTCCCACATTCTATAACTGTATTTACTCATTCTAAAATGAATGTGCTTATCCCATTAGGGTTAATCTGAAATTTATTGCAAGGAGATTTGGTGCTGGAAGAACAAAAGCTACGCATATTTCAAATTAAACGCCCACAATGGCTGAGTTAAATTTTTGTCCGATTAATTCCATGTATGTTATGACTTTGCATTGGTTTGTGATAGTTTATTAATATATATTAATGAAATGGGGGTGGGGGGCATAAGCCAGCCAGAGTTAAGCCCATTGGAGCCAGGTTAATTTTAGTGGTTAAAAAAATGCACGTGCTTCAAGACTTTAATTTGGGCTAGATATTTTTTTACACAATCTGAATAGATTTCCAATGATATTACTACAGGTCACAGTTTATTAGGTTTTATGATAAAAAATGGTTTCGTCAGAGCCACACTGGAGATGGCGGTCTAGAAACCAGGAAACTGCCTTAGGCATGAAAGCCAGCTGGGTGACTTTGATATAATCCCAAGGAGACTGGGAATTCTAGTCCCACATTAGGCATGAAAGTTGGCTGGGTGACTGTGAGTTCTAGAAAGCTGCCTGGATGACTTTAGGCCAATCATCAGGAGATGGTAAGTTCAAATCCTGCCTTAAGCATGAAAGTTAGTTGGTTGACTTTGAATCAATCACCAGGAGTTGGTGAGTTCTGGTTCCATTTTAATTATTAAAGCCATCTGGGTGACTTTTAGCCATCCTTTCAGATCAACTCAACATGCAGGGCTACTGTTATGAAAAAAAAAATAAGAGGAAGAAGGATACGTTCATCACTTTGAATTATTTGTAAAAATAATAAAGGTGGGATATAAATAAACAAAAGTCATTTGTTTCCCCATATTGGCTTGCAGCTTGAATTGGGCCCCGGTGTTGTCAACTTGTAATAAAATCTGATTAAGAAGCAGTGTCAGAAAAAGTGGCCTGAAATGGGTACCTATTTCAAATGAAGATTTCTCCTTTTCATAGCATGATTTTGACATCATTATACATCTAATAATTTGTTTTCAACCAAGAAGGGAAGGAGAGCGAAGACTTTTGCTCTTTCTTTGTATGATCCCTAATTAGTTGTACTGATCTATGGCTAATTTGGGAAAAGGAAAAAAGAAAAAAAAATGAATCAAGTGAAGAAATGATGGCAATCAGGAGAAATAACTCCCTTCCCCATGAAAGAATAATAATGACAGCTGGTTAGATATGTTTTCCTATCACCAAATCCATTTGAAAACTCATTTGCTAACTTACAAAACAAGAAACTTGAAATGTTCAGCATAAATGTCGAGAGCACTTGGAAGCCTCACTGGGTTCCTCTATTGGTTCACAAATTACTTGAAAGGTGCTAGACTACATGAAATAAGAAGCTGTTTTAAAGAGAGTAAAAACAGGTGGGTGGGAATACAATTCCGTATCTCCTTGGAAATATGATGGAAATTTGATTTTTCAAGGCCAACAAAGTTTAATTGGTGCCAGCCAACCAGGCCTGGCCTGATCCTAATGATGCAGCCTAGAGTTTTAGAAGCAAGTTGGCACCTGGGAATGAATTGCTGATTTAGCAAGACATATGTTTGTTTGTTTATCCTGCCTTTATTATTTTAATCAATAACTTGAGGCAGTGAACAGACTTAATATTCCTCCTATTTTCACCACCACCACAACCCTGTGAGATGGATAGGGTTGAGAGAGATAGAGGGACCGCCCAAGGTCACCCAGCCGGCTTTTGTGCCTAAAAGCAAGACTAGAACTCCCAGTCTCCTGGCAATGAGCCCAAAGTCACCCATCTGGCTTTCATGCCTAAAGGCAAGACTAGAACTCCCAGTCTCCTGGTAATGAGCCCAAAGTCACCCATCTGGCTTTCATGCCTAAAGGCAAGACTAGAACTCCCAGTCTCCTGGTAATGGGCCCGAAGTCACCCAGCTGACTTTCATGCCTAAAGGCAAGACTAGAACTCCCAGTCTCCTGGTAATGAGCCCAAAGTCACCCATCTGGCTTTCATGCCTAAAGGCAAGACTAGAACTCCCAGTCTCCTGGTAATGGGCCCAAAGTCACCCAGCTGGCTTTCATGCCTAAAGGCAAGACTAGAACTCCCAGTCTCCTGGTGATTGGCCCGAAGTCACCCAGCTGGCTTTCATGCCTAAAGGCAAGACTAGAACTCCCAGTCTCCTGGTAATAGGCCCGAAGTCACCCAGCTGGCTTTCATGCCTAAAGGCAAGACTAGAACTCCCAGTCTCCTGGTGATTGGACCGAAGTCACCCAGCTGGCTTTCATGCCTAAAGGCAAGACTAGAACTCCCAGTCTCCTGGTGATTGGCCCAAAGTCACCCAGCTGGCTTTCATGCCTAAAGGCAAGACTAGAACTCCCAGTCTCCTGGTAATGGGCCCAAAGTCACCCAGCCAACTTTCATATCTAAGATGGGGTTAGAACTTAGCATCTCCCACTTCTCGCCTGGTGTTTTAACCGCCCATCTCGAGCAAACGACTTTGGGCGGTGATCAACCACAAAACAAAATTACCATATCATACAAATATATCAATTATGTTCCCTCCTTCCAATCCATAGAGTGTACCTGGTGTCAACCAAGCACTGGATCAACATTTTGACACGTGCTTTGTTTGCAGGTTCGTTATGAGATTCCTTAGCATTTTTCAGACTATTGCTACAGGGATTTCTTCTAATGCATTAATTTCCTGCTTGCTTTTCCTGTTTTATTGTTCTGCTTAAGGCATATTGCTGCATACGATCAGATGGTACCTTCTGTTTTGCTTTCAGAATTGGAAGCCATCTTGTGATTTGTCTTCCTATAAAAAGAAAAGCAGAGCTAGATGCCACATGTTAAGTTACTAAATAAAAGGTCCTTTTTCTGTTTGTGCCTCTTGATTTGCCATCACGTGGCGAATCTGAAGTGGTGTAGCTCAAGATAAGTTTAATTCTAACAGTTTAGGCTTTATTTTCTTTTAGTCTAAAAATATTCAGTGGGTGTTCGAGAATTAGAACTATTTCTTCTATTGCATGGTGTCCCCTCCGCTTTTTTTTAAAAAAAATGTTTGTTTATTCTTTTGTCACCAAAGATAAAAAAACAGACCTAGCAAACATTGAACACTAACAAAAACACCCTGTGTAAAAAACAACAACCCAAATATCAAATACATTTAACATTACACATTAAAAAAAAATATCTACCCTGTCTGAATGCTGAAAGATACATTAAAAAAATCTAATATACCCCCTCCCCTTAGATAATGGGTCTACAAATAATTATAAGCTTTCCCCCCTGTGTTTAACAAAAGTGCTATATTATATAAACAAATATCCCCGACGTGGAAATCTGTTTATCTAATAATCAAATTGACAGTGTGGGTCTCTTTTTGAGAACAAATCTTTTTGAAACCTTTTTATTTCCTTTCTGTTTCTGTGGGCTGTTTGGATGCAATTGTCTCTCCCTGTCTTTGATAAAGCAGCTCCTTCTTACCATACTTTCCAAATGATCTAATATTTCATTTTCTGAGCTCGGAGTCATCCCCCCACTTTTTTTTCTTTTTTGCTGTTTCACAAGCAGTTTATTCCTCAGGTGCAAAGGGTAACAAGGAATAATTTCCAAGATGAACAAAAGGAGGGAGGGAAAGTTGAATTCTTATAAACCGCCTGAGCTTTCCTAAATGACCAAGCTGCAGCGGAGGCCTCATTAAAATACAACGAGATGAGCAGCCCTCATACCTCTCAATTATTAAGCATGTACTTGTTCTCCAGAAAAGTAGCCATGAAAATTTAAAACAGATGAAAATGGTTGTTCACTTAAAACTGCTCGGTTAATCTGTGAGTAATGTTTTATTCAGAAGTGTTAAATGAACACTGCAAAGTTTGATATGCGATAATCCATCATTCATATGGCATAACATTCAAAGATCAATAAGAGTGCCAGGCCAAGAAGAGCAACGGATTTGGCAGCTTGATGTGGCCAGGAGACCTGGGCGCATGATGCTCAGTTCAATGTGCTGGGCGGCCAGAATCAATAGGAAGCTTCAGAGTTGATAAGCGAAGAGATGCCAGGATTTTATGGGCTCCAGTCAGATCTTGGAAAGGTCTCAAAGACCATGAGCGAAAGCGGGCAGGGAGATTTTCCCATTCAGGGCTACGGAAGGGATTGGAAATTGCCACTGCAAATTACTGATTTAGGGAGATATGAAGCCTTAAGCTCCATTCCCCACAGTGGGAATCCAGAAAAACAGAACTACATTCAATATTTACAGGATTGAAGACTAAGGTTTTTTTTTTCCCCTCAGTTCTTCTGTTAGAGTTTTGATAATTCCATCTCCCCGAAAACTGATACGTGGGAGTGGATGAAAAAAGGAGAGGGGTTTTTGCTATTGTAGAAAGTTAGTACCCATCCCTCTCCTAGAAATATTGAAATATATAAATAATGAAATATATGAATAATAATGGGGGAATTGTGCGTGCATACATAGAGGGTGTGGGGGTGTATGCATTGCCTTCTGGGAGCTGGCATGTGAGCATGAGCATGCAAACACACACACAATTTTTGGCACAGGAGCCCAAAAAGGTTAGCCACCACTGTTCTAGACACTCCTCTCCAGGTGCAGGGTGACATGTCCTTGACTTCTAAGAAAGAATGTTGTTGTGTCTAATTTTCCACTCTCTATGAAATCCCTCCTCCCAAATTCCCAGGCAGTCAATGTGGCAGCCTCGAAGCTTCTAAACAAAATATGGCTTCTAAGGCTGAACCTTAGAGAGGTTAGTTTTGATATCTCCATCCTGACTGATGGAGCTAAGTTAACTCTTTCTGTGACTGGTTGAAATATTGTTCAAAGAGGGGTGATAAACAATTGGATCTACACTGGTTCTCTTCTCTACTTCTACCAGATGCTGCCAGAAATATAGCTGACTTTTGTGTTTTCCTTGGTGAGCGAAGGATAACATCTCTGTGCACAATTGCCATATGCTAGCTTAGCCACAACAGAATTTTAAAATGAAAAAGGATGTGCTTCTCCAATTTATCTCTGCAGCTCCTGTAACTTTCCAGAACTTGATGCTGCAAGGAAGCAACCATGTAGATCAGTATTATCTCTTAAAAATAAACTTTAATTGCCTCTTATCCAATTCCATTAACAAACCAGGACATCGTGGAGAATTGCCAGTTGCTAATAAGCAGCCAAAGAGCATTGCAAACAAGACCGAGGATAATTCAGTTTGTTTTGTTCCTTGTTACAAATATCCAAGAACGGCCAGCTTTTTTGGAAGGAAATAGGCATCAGATTCTTTGGCTAAGGTCTGGAGGCACTGCCAATGATATCAAATGAGCATTTGGTTGCTAGCATGCAGAGGAAAAAAAACAAATTGACTGGCCTTGTTCACTCAAATAGACAGAAGGGATGAGGATGGAGGTTTGTCCTCCAAGCTTGTGGGTTGGTTTCTGAACATTTCATTGCCAGGCTAGGTAACATCTTCAGCGGAATGTAGCAAATGTCAGTGTTGATGTTCTGCTTATAACGGCTTTGTGTGGTCAATAGGCCTTGTGATTGCAGGGACACATCAGGTGAGGGTCTAGCGCAGGAGTCTGCAACCTTAAACACTCAAAGAGCCATCTGGACCCCTTTCCCACAGGAAAAAAACAAAACACTGGGAGCCACAAAACCTGGGTCGGCGTGGCCAACTCAATGGCACTCCCACCCAGTCACATGACCCCCCCCCTCACCACGCCTACCCAGGTTTTGTGGCTTCTGGTGTTTTCTGTGAGAAATGGATCTCTCTCGCCCTCCCTCTCATTTCTGTTTTGTATGTTTTACCTTCTCAGACCAGGCAAGGAGTGACTGGGAGGGGAGGATGAGGGGCGGGGCCAGCCAGGGGTGAGATCACTCAACAGGGAGTCACAGCAGCGGGTCGAAAGAGCCGCATGCAGCTCCAGAGCTGCGGGTTGCTGACACCCGGTTTTGTGAGTGGTCCCATCACAAACATCACTAGACCCATCACATAGTATTCTCTTCTATTCCACTCCATTCTATTCTTTATTCCAATATCTATCCTATCCTATCCTATCCTATTCCGCATTCTATTCCACATTCTATTCTGCATTCCGTTCCATTCCATTCTCTTTTGGTTGTCCTCCCACTGAGGACACAACAACAATATCAAAGGGAAGAAAGTAAAAGGATCAATGGGACTTTTCAAAGTTTCTTCTAAGCGTAGAGCTGTTCCGTTGATCTCCGAAGAATTTAGAAATCTCCTCTTAGAACTACGGGGCTGACATGAATCCTAATGAGCACATAAGTGGCTTTAAATGGTTGAACTATGCCTCCGGCCATTTAGTTCAGTTATTGATGGACAGTAAATTGTTATCACTTGTCTCTTTCCATAGTCTTCCTTCCCAAATCAGGAGTCTGGTAGCATTTTCGAACTAACAAATTTTATTCAAAGGTATGACATCCTTGTGATGAAGAGCATACGCCTGTGCATAAAATTTTATGAGTCAGAAAAAGTACTAATCTGACGTTTTCCTGTATTGTTTTGCCATCCTGGACTAACACAATCCCTGTTCTCACATACTGCTCTAATTGATTTGATGGAAAGCTAACCCATTTGCTGACATGCTTTGAGGCTCTGCAGGAACTCACACCTGGTGTAAACTATTTCCACTGATTATCATATATAAAGAACAGTTTCTGGAATCGGATACGTCTAGTTTAATGGGGGAAAAAAAGAGTTAGGGGTGACGTGATAGCGGTGTTCTAAGGAGATGCCCCAAAGAAGAGGGAGGTTAAGCTATTATCCAAAGCAGCTGAAGGCAGGACAAGAAGCAATGAATAGAAACTAATCAAGGGGAGAAGCAACCAAGAACTAAGGAGGAATTTCCTGACAGTGAGAACTCATCAGTGGAATGACTTTCCTTCAGAAATTGTGGATACTCCAACACTGTAAGTTTTTAGGAAAAGAATGGACAACCATTGTCTGACATGGACAGACCTAAACAGGAGGTTGGACTTGAAAACTTCCAAGGTCCCTTCCAACTATGTTATTCTGTTACTCATATTGCTTTCTGGTTAATGATCATTGATGAGATCAGGAGAAACATGGTTACCTTCAACCAGGACTATCCTGTACAACACTTATCATGATACCACTCCTCTACTCATTGCGGAATACCTTATGCCACCAGACTTGAAATTTTAGACCTAGAAAACCTAGAACTACGCCGCCTTCAGTCTGATCTAAGTAGAAGTATATAAAATCATACATTGCGATGTCCTACCTGTCAATGAATACTTCAGCTTCAACCATAACAACACAAGAGCACACAATAGATACAAACTCAAGGTAAACCGCACCAAACTTGATTGTAGGAAATACGACTTCAGCAACAGAGTGGTAAATGTCTGGAATACTCTGCCTGACTCTGTGGTTTCTTCCCCAAACCCCAAAAACTTTAACCTTAGACTGTCTACTATTGACCCCACCTCTTTCCTAAGAGGCCTGTGGGGGGCGTGCATAAGTGCACCAACATGCCTACCATCCCTGTCCTATTGTTTCTTTTTTATTTGTATCCATTTCTCGTATTCATAACCATGTTTATACTTGTACCTGTTATTTAATACTTGTTTGACAAATAAATAAATAAATACATAAATGCATAAATGCATAAATGCATAAATGCATAAATGCATAGATAGATAGATAGATAGATAGATAGATAGATAGATAGATAGATAGATAGATAGATAGATAGATAGATAGATAATGGTGCATTCCTCCTGCTGACTCTGTAAAGAAGTAGTTGAGTTGAATGTTAAGGAGTCGGACAACAATTTCATCCCTGTCAATCAAATGCTTCTCAGGAGAAGATAGGTGATTATCCCTGCTTTGAGGTTAGTTAAAGCAGGGGCTTGAAATGGGGACCTAAAACAGGAGGCCAAGTCTTGGCATCAGCTGACTTTCTCATTTCTACACATTCAGCCAAGAACTGCCCAAATGTTACAAGGCAGAAAAAATTCGCTCTGAGCTTTCTTTGGAGATTCAAAAATCCAATATGCGGAGGCTGTGGATAAGCGCCAAGTCGAGCCTTTTGCTTTTGTGCCTCTTGATTGATTTTTACCTACTTTTGTTGATGAAGCTGCATTTACAATGAGCGATAAATCCATTAGACAAACATGACACTTCATTATTCACCACGTTTCCATCACCCAGAAGATGCAAGCTTGCAGAAGGGCAGGAGAAGAATCAGCAATGGCTTTTCCGGAGAGGGCCGGTCTCTTGATAACTTTCTTCTCTGTGTTGATACTCATACAAGCGTGGATACAACAGATAGTTTAGTCTCCGATACTGAATGCAGTGTGCTAGGGAAACTGAGTTAAAGGATGCTGTGATGACCTGGGGCGTGGCACAAAGGCAAAACAGTTACATAAGTAAGAAAAGTCCCTTTAATACCTCCAACTTTGCCCCCAATGTGCAGTTACTTTCAGCTGGAGAAAAAACTCTCCTAAGAACAGCCTTTAAGTGGAGGAAATTCAGTCCAAAAACAAAGTACATATAAACTGTAAATAAAAATCCACACAAACCATGCTGCAGTAATTAACTGGACAGGGCAGGATAAGGAATTGCAGACTTCAAAGGCCAACAAAACAAACACAGTTGGGAAGATGCCAGGAACCCAGATAAGCCTCGACAAAACAAGATAATATACAATTTATTTCCAACAAGTTCCTGTGTGCAAACTCCCTTTTTAAACACTGTGTTCCCAGCTGCAGCTAATGAAGGGAATCAGGGCCCTTCCCTCCTCTGTAAGCCATGCAACTCATGTTGCTTCCTCCCTGCGTGCCCTAAGATGAAGAGGGGTTGGGCCTGATCTTCCTCTGAATTCCCGCTGCCTTGCTCTCCCTCTACCTCTCCCCTGATCTGCCCAGTCAGACTGTGCCCTTCCCTAGTTTCTTCCACAGCCAATGGAGCCACACTCCCACTCCCTGTCAGCTGCTCGGCCTCCACCTCAGAATCAGATTCCAACAGGGGCATGACAGATGCTATCAATGGGCAGATCCTTGCCCTTCCTGCTTAGTTGACCATCCCCTGAGGATGGAAAGGATAACTTTGTCTTCCTCCCACTCCCAACCCGTTGCAAATCTACCCTGTGTTTTCCACCTTGGATTGAAAACTGTGAGCTCTCCAGAGCAGTTAGTCTTCAGTGTATCATTCTGCTCTAGTAGCAGCCTAGCTAGCTTGGCCCTGTCCCTCCAACAGCTGTACAGTCATTTCATCCTGGGATACCAGACAGCTAGTTTGCTATCCTTTGCTCTCCGCCTTGCCACTGACCTACAGAGGAATCTAGGAATGAAAAAAATAATCTGATCCATATTGCTTTAATGATGGCAGGAGGAGGAGGAGGAGGAGGAGGAGGAGGAGAAATCTGTTTAGTTTTAGATACTATGAGGAGGGGAAATGAAGGGACACACCTCCAGATGTTGTGGGTGCTCCAACACTGGAGGTTTTTGAGTAGAGATTGGACAGCCCTTTGTGTGAAATGGTATTGACCAGAGTTTCCTGCAAAGGGGCAGGGGTTGGACTAGAAGACCTCCAAGATCCCTTCCGACTCTGTTATTCTACTATTCTGTTAGAGATGTTGTGCAAATATCTGGGGAAATCAAAGGAAAGCCGAGGAAAGCACAATCTCCAGTGTTCAAAAGCAGATTCTGCTACATTAATCCACACAGGGGCCCTGCAGGGATGAGGAAGAGCAAAAAGCAAAGGAATGTCCAATCAGGTCATGCGGTGGCTGTAGTCCAGATTGAATGCCAGCCTGGCTCTCTGCCAACCCCTCTACAATTTGGATTGGAATGTCCGAAGCTGGCTTAAAGCACAGCCAGGAGCAGCCTGGCAGACAAGCAGCTTAGGCTGCAAAGCAAAATTGTCACTCTGGGATTAGCATGTTTAATCTGAATAAGCACAGCTCTTTGCATATTGAGATATCCTTCTTGCCAACTCCACGGAGCATGTCTGGAAACTCTCCTGGCTTTCCAAAGGCAAGTCATTTTCTGCATCTCCTTAAAATAGTGTGGTGACCCAAAGGGGTGTGGCACAAAGGCAACACTGTCAGATAGTCGTAAGAGTCCCTTTATTAACTCCAGCTTTGTCCCCAATTTCCTGGTTACCTTCTGGCTGGAGAAAACCTCTCCCAGGAGCAGCCTTTGGCTGCAGAGAATCAAGTCCAAAACATGGTCAACAAAAACTGTAACTATAAGTCCAAAAAAGGCAAAATGAGGTAATTAGTCTGGCAGGGCAGGAGAAGGAATTCCAGATGTGAAGGCATGACAATAACTCAACATGGTTGGGAAGTCGCCAGGAATACAGATAAGCAAAGTCAACACAAGATAAACTCACGTTTGCTCCTAGAAGCTCCTGCAGTCAACATGCATCTCTTTTAAACTCTCATTCCCAGCTGTGGCTAATGAAGGGAATCAGGGCCCTTTCCTCCCCTGTAAGCCATGCAACCCATGTTACTCTCTTCTCCGTTCCTCCCTGCGTGCCCTAGGATGAAGAGGGTGTGGGCCTGAGTCTTCCTCTGAACTCCCTCTCCCTTGTTCTACCTCTTTCCCGCTCTGCCCAGCCAGACTTTGCCCTTCCCTGGTTTCCTCCACAGCCAATGGAGCCACATTCACACTCAGACTCTGACAAGGGCATGACAAATATTTGGGGAGAATTTCTGGGAAAGCTTTTATTTTTGGGTAGCCAAGAAATACCTCCATTCCTCTTTGATCAAACAGTTAAACCAATCCAGAGCTATTCTTGGCTGATCCTCTGACTTCCTGGTGCCCATTTCTCTTGGAGTACATTTTGGGAGGCCCTAAAGCCAGGAGAATTCACAACGAGCTTGGATGTGTCTGTGAGAGGTTCTCCATTTTTTTTTATCTCTCTTCTCAAAAACTTCCAAAATAACATTCATGGAACATTCTATAGAGCCAGTTGGACAATGCATTCTAAGAAGGATAGGTGTCCGGGGAAATGCCATGGAGTTTAAGATCCAAAGAATATCTCCTAGTTTCAATTTCAAAGCTTTCTGTTAGTATCTCAGG
Organism: Pseudonaja textilis; assembly: GCF_049901715.1. Classification (NCBI taxonomy): domain Eukaryota; kingdom Metazoa; phylum Chordata; class Lepidosauria; order Squamata; family Elapidae; genus Pseudonaja; species Pseudonaja textilis. The sequence continues at coordinate 22,248,849 of NC_141998.1, forward strand.
TATCTAGTCCTAGGAACAGTCTGTTTCATTTTTAAATCTCTCCCTTAAGTAGAGGTGAGTCTACTAATGCCCATTCTAACAGATTGGCAGAGTTGGAAAGGACCTTGTAGGTCATCTAGTCCAGTGGTTGCCAACCAGTGGGCCAGGGACCACTGGTGGTCCACGAGAACATTTTAGTGGTCTGCAGAGAAATGTCCCCCACAAAGCAATTAATCCAGGCTGCATAGGAACACAAGGCTGCGTCACTCACAGGGCCTGTGGGAACACAAGGCTTGCATCACTTGCATTGCGAGCAACACAAGGTAGTGAGGGAAGGGGGGAAAGGGTGGATGGGGGAACTTGCCCCACGTGCCCCACGCGCCTGGCCTGGCCACCGGGCTGCTTCTTTCTGCTTCTTTCTTCTGCTACTTTTGGCTGCATGAAAGGAAAGCAGCAGAAGTCTTTCTTTCTCTCCCCCAAACTCTGCCAGAAATGAGTCTTTGGAACCCTGCAAGGCCTCCTGCTCCAAGAGGCTGCGCCAGCAAAGACTCATTTCTGGCAGAGTTTGCGGGAGAGAAAGAAAGACTTCTGCTGCTTCTGCTGCTTTCCTTGCATGAAGCCAAAAGTCTTTCTCTCTCTCTCTCTCCCCCTCAGAACGGAGCTGGAGATGGTGTCCTGCGATCCCAAATAAAGAACGATCGATTGGTAGGAAAACGGGGTGGGGAATTTTCCTTTTTGGGGGATTTTCCCAGGGTCTCTGGTTTGCGGGATTTAAAATTATGAGTTTGGTGGTCCCTGAGATCCAAAAAATTGGTGACCCCTTATATAGTCCAACCCCCCGCTCAAGCAGGAGACCCTACACCACTTTTTGACAGATGGCAGTTCAGTCTCTTCTTGAAAGCTTCCATTGATGAAACCCCCACAACTTCCCAAGGCAACTTCTGTTCCATTAGTTGATTGTTCTCTCCATCAGAAAATTTCTCCTTATTTCTAGGTTGAATCTCTCCTTGGTCAGTTTCCATCCATTATTCCTTGTCTGGCCTTCAGGTGCTTTGGAGAATAGCTTGACCCCTTCCTCCTCTCTGTGGCAGCCCCTCAAGAAGACCGCTATCCTGTCTCCCCTGGTCCTTCTCTTCACTAGTCTAGCCAGGCCCAGTTCCTGCAACTGTTCATCATACATTTGAGCCTCCAGTCCCCTAATCATCCTGGTTGCTCTTCTCTGCACTCTTTCTAGAGTCTCAACATCTTTTTTATAGTGTGGTGACCAAAACTGGATCTTAACTACTCATCTGCTGCATTAGCCATTCTACTGTTTCCCCAAGTATGGCATATGACTAGTTAAATCAGATCCGTGTATAACCAGGTGAGAGCATCCTACTTCACAAGTTTTCATACACATTTCTGCCACCAAGCCAGCCTAATAAAGAAATCATCTCTATTTACCACTTCTCTGCCTGCCTCTCCGTCTCTGCCAGTCGAACTAATCTGATCTAATTCAATTTAATCTAACCAGCCATATGTAGCAATCCATACAGGCACCCCCCTGAGAATCATAAAGACAAATGCAATCATTTTTTGACCTGGAAAGATGTTGATGAGAACTAGGTTAGCTAATGGGAAGCTCCTCTGCCAAGCAGGCAAAAAATTTTCAAGGTTGAAAGCATGGCTGCCTTCAACGTTGGGTCGTTTTGATCCTGGCATTTGTTCATTATCTTGCTGTATTCTGGATGAAATGTTTGGGTTGCGCTGTTGAACAATTCCTGAATTGCAGTTTTTCACATGGAACAGCACCTCTTGTTTGTTGGGTATCATTCTTCTCTAAAACTGTCCCACATTAGAAAATTTTTTTAACCCCTCTTTTTGGAAGGATGCATGAAACCTGATTTTTCCTTTTGGTAGAGTTTTCCAAAATTGCTTTGGTTACTTGTAAAAGTTCAGTAGAATCAATCGAAAATAATATTTTTGTAGCTCAGGGTTGAACTGTGAGGTCTTTGGTGCTCTGAACTTGGTTGTTTTCTTGCAGACATTTCATTACCTGACTAGATAACATCCTCCGTATCAGGGAGTGTGGGGCTTGCTTCCTGTTTATATGCAGTAATTTGCCCTGTTCATTTTGGTGGGGGGTATGGTTGTCTACTTGGTTCTTATTCAAGAAGATTCTCCTCCAAGGAGAAAATGATAACCCCACCAAACTGGGCAAGGCAAACTACTACATGTAAACAGAGAGCAATCCCCACGATCTCTGATAATGAAGATGTAACTTTGTCAGGTAATGAAAAAAGAAAACTACTGTGCTCAGAGAACACCAAGGACCCCACAACTTGTTGTGAACCGCCGGTGGCTAGCGGAGCTGGCAGCAGAGTCGGACAGTAGTGAGGAGGTTGGGGAGGAACATGTGCCAGTTCTGGAGCTGAGGAGGGCTCGGATGAGGGCTCTGCATCAGAGGCAGAGATGGGGCCAGGGCAGGCTGGCAGTCATCAGTTGCCTTTGGGCTCAGACAGCAGTGAGGCGGGCAAGCTTCTGGAACCTGTTCTCAGCCTGCGCATGCACAGAGAAAAGAACAATTACGAACTAAGGGTTCATAAGAAAGAAAAGAACAATTACGAACTAAGGGTTGACGTGGGAGTAAAGCCACAGATGGATGGTGAATGGCCCCTCCCATAGGGATTAAAAGGGAAGCAAAAGGGGAGGGGGCTTTTTCAGGAAACAATTCATTCGTTGCAGCAGTGTGTTGTGGTTCGCTAGCAACTGGTGCAGTTGGCAGCGGAGTTGGACAGTGTGGAATAACGGGAACCAGTCCGGGAGTCTGGAGAGGACTTGGACGAGGGTCCTGCATCTGATGCAGAGATAGGGCCAGGACCACCTGGGAGTGGAGTGCTGCCTTTAAAGCCTCTGGAGTCTGGCAGCGGCAAGACAGAGGACCCAGGGGCCCCTGTTCCCAGTGCGCGTGTGCGCAGAGCTGCTAGAAGGTGAAAGCAGCGGAAACAAAAGGGGTGACTTGAGAATAAGGCTGGGAGGTGATTGCCCTCCCATAAAGGATAAAAGTCAGGCCAAGATGACAAAACCTTTGCAGGAAGCAAAGTAGTTCGATCAGTTTCGAGTCATCCTTGAAGCTCTTTGTACTTCAGTTGGTTTCTTTTCTAGTTCATTTGATACTTCTGTTTTGGCAGCATTTCACAGAACTGAAAGGTGAGTGCTTATCTTGGGGGATTGTTCGAGCTTAATTCTGGCTGGGAATGAAAACAATTCCCCGCATTGCAATAAAATAGGTTTTGATTTTAAAACAAGTTTGTGAATAATTACAGTTTACTAAGCCTGGGTCAGAACACAGTGGGAAGATCTGTCTGTGCATCTCAGAGACTCTGTGCCAAGCCCTTCCTTGTCAGCACTGCATTTGAAAATATTTACTTGGAAGCTCTCCAAGCTAGATAAAGTTTGTGCTCCTAATTAGACCCTTGAAAGACTCTTTGCCAGGCCTTTGACCGAAAATGAATGCAAGAAATTCACTTTCATTTAATAAAAGGGGTTTTGCCAGGACAAAGAGTCTGCTTAATGCTTTTTTTTGGGAAGCCCAGGTCAGAACACGACTCAACAGAACATTTCATCTGCCTTTCTAGAGGGACAACTACGTCAGCTTCAGGCAAAAGAACAAAGAGACACAGGACATCTCGAAGACTTAAATCAGTTTATTATTAGTTTATTTAATTTATAGGGTGGTAGGTTCCAACGGAATGTTAGAAATCATTTCCTAAGGGGAGCAATTTGACAGTGGGCCCAATGACCAAGAGGAGGAATCAGCTTCCCTGAGTGCCTAAGATGCTTTAATTCGAATTCTTACATTGAGCAGGTGGGTTAGACTTAAATAGCTTTGCAACCAGACGATTCTGTGATTTATGGGCTACAGCTACTTCATCAAACAGATAACATATTATTCTGAGCAAAGGCATTATTGGCACTCGCATGGTTGTGGAGGTAGAGGGAAGATAATCAGCGAGGAAATGAATTCAGGAGAGGCAGTCTGTGATTATTAATTTTTGACAGTGCCGTTTGCAAAGTCGCTGTTAGGTGTGGCCTGGTTGATCTTGCTTTGCTGAATGGATTGAAAGATCCATGCCACAAGAATGCTTTGCTTTCTAGAAGTAGAACATAATGAAACTTTTTGGAGAATTTTAGCTCTCCTATTTTACGATGAAATTGGTTCAAAGAGATGTAGACTAGTTGGATTAAATTCTAAATGTCAGGAAACGGCATGGGTGAACATTCTGATCTTTGATGGCCATGGAATGGAATGGAATAGAGAATAGAATAGAATGGAACGGAACAGAACAGAACAGAACAGTTGGAAGACACCTTGTGGTGTCTCACTTTTGTGGGTGCTTTAGTCTGAGGCCCGCCCCAAGCAGGAGACCCTACACCAATTCTGACAGATGGCAGTCCAGTCCAATTTCCTGGCAGTTAGAACAATTAATCAGTGGAACTACTTGCCCCCAGAAGTTGTAAATGCTCCAACACTGGAAGTTTTAAAGAAGAGATTAGATAACCATTTGTCTAACATGGTATACTATAGGGTTTCCTGCAGAGGTGGTCTTCAGCTGGTTCTGACCAGTTCTGGAGAACCAGTAGCAGAAATTTTGAATAGTTCGGAGAACCGACCAATATCACCTCTGACTGGCCCCGCCAACCCCATCTATTCTCTGCCTCCCATTGAATCCCAGCTGATCGGCTGGGTCTTCTTTGGTTGCCCTGCACAGGAGAACGGAGCTGGAAAGCAGGTTAGTGGGGTGGGGAGGGAATGGGATTTTGTAGTATTCTTCCCCTGCCATGCCCACCAAGCCGCACCACACCTACCAAGCCGTACCCACAGAACCGGTAGTAAAAAAATTTGAATCCCACCTCTGGATTCCTACTTAAGCAGAGAGTTGGACTACATTGATCTCCAACTTCCCTTCCAACTCTGGTATTCTATTCTATTCTATTCTATTCTATTCTATTCTATTCTATTCTATTCTATTCTATTCTATTCTATTCTATTCTATTTTTTCTATTCTATTCTATTCTATTCTATTCTATTCTATTCTATTCTATTCTAGTCTAGTCTAGTCTAGTCTAGTCTAGTCTAGTCTATTTTATCCCATTTAGATAAAAGCTGGCAGCAAATCCCAACCAGTAAACTGCTTTTGTGCTTTCTTCAACAAACTCTCACTTTTGTGGGTGCTTGAATTATTGAAAATAGCTCCAAAGTTAGGTGAAATTTCTAGTAGTCGCCCTTTTGTAAAAAAAAAAAAAAAGAAAGCGCCAAATAGATTGTAATCTAAATGTTGAGAGACAATATACGTCAACAATCCATAAGGTGGCAAATCAGACGTGTCATTTCAATGTTTCTGGGTAGCGTTTTTAGGTAATACATCTTTTCTTTCCAGCACAAGGAATCTATAATTTTTGGTGTGTTGATAGATTTCAAATTCTACTGAAATAGTGAAGCCTCATAAAACACCAATCATTATAATGTTTCATTGATCTCCCTGTGGATTTTAGTCCAAAATACGGCAATGCGAAGACAAGTCCAAAGCCTAAGAGTGTCTGTAAGTGTCTCTAAAAGCAGTTGCAATTGATCCTGCTGTATTTAGACAACAAAAACAAAATCGTGTCACAGATCGGCACTTAATCAAAAGGAACATAGGAAGTTCTTATATATATGATTAATCATTGTCAGCCTTTTGTTCTGGTGAGAGAGGAGGAGGAGGAGGAGGAGAAGAATGGGAGGAGGAGAAGGAGGAGGAGAAGGAGAAGAGGAGGAGGAGAAGAAGAGGAAGAGGAGGGGAGGAGGAGGAGGAGGAGAATGGGAGGAGGAGAAGAAGAGGAGGAGGGGAGGAGGAGGAGGAGAAGGAGAAGAATGGGAGGAGGAGGAGAAGAGGAGGAGGGAAGGAGGAGGGGGAGAAGAATGGGAGGAGGAGAGGAAGAGAAGGAGAAGGAGGTCTTTCTCCACCATTAAAGTTTCAGGCATGAGTCAGAGAACTTTTCCACCCATTACTTCTTTCTGCTTTTAACTAGAGTTACTAGTAATTAAATCAAAGACTTTCAGCATTCAGAGTTGACCTTCTGCTAAGGTCTTCCTGTTGTCTCCTCCTTTCTTCCAGGATTGCAGTATCAACAGTCCATTTCCCCCATGGATACCCAGAACTTCAATTTCTTCTTCAAACTTAGTTTGCAGTTTTATAGTTTTGGGGTCCTCTTATACTTCAGTAGGATGCTCTTTGCAGCCCTTGCTTTTCCCAAGACTTCATCCTGCCTCTTCTTTCTTCTCCTCATGCTTCCATTCAGGGGTGGGCTACAAAAAATGTTAGCAACGGGTTCTCTGCCTGATTGCTGGGTGGGCGTGGCCATGGTGGGTGTGGCCTAGTTGGCCTCCTGCACCATGGCAGGGGGGCATTTTTTCACTCCCCGGGCTCTGGAGGCTCTCTGGAAGCTGGAAACAGGCCCATTTCCAGCCTTCCTGAACTTCCGGGAGGCCCGTTTTTCGCCCTCTCCAAGCCTCTGTGCATGCCCTTCACTTACCTGCATCCCAAATGGGCCACATGGGGACTCCTGGGAGGGGAGGGGAGGGGTGGGCGAGGCCAGCCAGGGGTGGAATTTGTGGGTTCTCTGAACTGTGCAGAATCTTAGCTAGGGGCTCTCCTGAACCCCTGCGAATCTCCAGCAGCTCATCCCTGCTTCCGTTGTCTTGCAAAAGCATCTTCAAAAACCATCCAACAACAATCCCAAAACAATCCAGGAAAGCAAGGACACATGTTGCTCAGCCAGTTAAATCATTTTCACTGGAATAGTATGATATTGTAGGTGATACAGCCTGAAATGGGATTTTTTTTTTCACCAGGTTGGAATGACGGATGACCTAGGTCAGGGGTCTCCAACCTTAGCAACTGTAAGATTTGTGGACTTCAACTCCCAGAATTCCTCAGCCAGCAAGCTGAGGAAGCTGGCTGAGGAATTCTGGGAGTTGGATTCTGGGAATTGAAGTCCACAAGTCTTAAAGTTGCTTAGGTTGGAGACCCCTGACCTAGATGGCAACCAAGAAGAATGGCACTTCTCATTCTTGGCTACCCTCTAGCTTTTGGAGCTAGAGAGCCCTGTGGAAATTCAAGCCAGTAACTCTCTAAAAATAAAAGAGGAAAGATCTTAATATTATTTCATAGTCTTTGCCTGCCACGGCCAGACTCCCTCAAGAAATGTGGTTGCTCTAAATGTTATATAAGTAATCACATCAGACAGGTAGAAAACAATTTTTCAAAAAGGCTGCTCTTTTAGTAAAACCCAGCAAGGGAATACTGTAGCTTACTTTAACATTATGGTGAGTGTTACACTCAATCAAAATGGTGCTATTTAAGAGAAACGCAAAAACAAACTGGGAAGGTTACTCCAAGTGTCCTTGAATATGAGAACTTTCTTGAGTGACTTCCTATTCATCTTACTTTTTTTAAAAAAAAAACTTACTTCCATTGTGAAGTTCAAGTAAAGAGAGAGATACAATACTGTCTCCACGTCCACTTCTATAAAAGGGACTCTCAGTGGCTAAGATGCTGAGCTTGTCGATCAGAAAGGTGAGCAGTTTGGCGGTTCGAATCCCTAGCACTGCGTAACGGAGTGAGCTCCCGTTACTTGTCCCAGCTTCTGCCAACCTAGCAGTTCGAAAGCATGTAAAAAAATTCAAGTAGAAAAAAAGGGACCCCTTTGGTGGGAACGTAACAGCGTTCCATGTGCCTTATCGATGTTTAGTCCTGCCAGCCACATGACCACAGAGACGTTTTCAGACAGCGCTGGCTCTTTGGCTTTGAAATGGAGATGAGCACTGCCCCCTAGAGCCGGAAATGACTAGCACATTATGTGCGAAGGAACCTTTACATTTACCTTTTATCACTTCTATGGGCTCTTTGATCCAAGAGAAGTCAGGAGACAGTGAGTTCTAGTCCTGCCTTAGGCATGAAAGCTGACTGGGTGATTTGGGGCCAGTCTTTCTCTCCCAGCCCAACTCATCTCACTGTTTTGGGGAAAATAGGAGGAGGTCAGAGTACTAGGTATGCTGACTGCTTTGAGTTATTTATAAAAATAAAGGTGGGATATAAGCAAGTAATTGAAAACAAAAAAAGATAATGCTATATAAATAATGGGAAGTTGGTGGCAAATTTCATTGGAGAAGACTGAACTCCTAATTCTATCTTTAATCCCCATATTCTCAGTTAACCATTTAATGTTTGTTGCAGTCATAGACCGACATCATCACCTTCACAGTCTGTTGTGTAGCCAATGACTGGGCCCTATTTCCTCCTCTTCCTCCTTCCCCCCTGTTCTGACCCAGGCTTCCCAAAATCACAAAGCAGACTCCTCGTCCCGATAAAACCCCTTTTATTTAGGTTAAAGTGAATTCCTCTCCAGTCAAGTCCCGGCAAACAGTCTTTCGTGAGATTTCACAACGATAGACTTTTATCAGGCTTGAAGAGTTGCCAGGTTGATGTCTTCCAAAAGCCACACTGTAGCAGCAATTACTTGGCAAGAAGTCAGAAAAGATGTTCACCCTAATGTATTGAACGAATTGTCTCCTGCAAGCCCCACGCCCCTTTCACTCCTCTTTATTCCCTATGGGAGGGGCCATTCACTGTCCACCTGAGCCTTTACTCCTGAGTCGACCCTTGTTCCTTAACTGTTCCCTTCTTCTGGCAGCTCTGCTCATGTGCACACTGGGAACAGGCTCCAGCTGTTCTTCTGCCCTACTGATCTCCAAATCCGAAGGCAGCTGATAACAGTCTTGACGACCTTGGTCCCATCTCTGCCTCTGATGCAGAGCCTTCCCCAGACTCCAGGACTGGCCCATGTTCCTCCCCAACCTCCTCAAAGTCCAAAACTGCACCCAGCTCCACTGGCCACTGGCGAGCCACAACACCTCCTTCTCCAACTTCTTCAGTTGCTCATATCCATTCTTCTGCAAAGTTCAATGGCCTCCAGACAATGATATAACCCTGATTACAAAAACATCTCTCTTGTTCTGTCCTCCTCCCTCACCTATGAAACCTAACAGACATGTTCATTCCAGAAAACTGCTACCCTGTAGAATAAAAGCCAAGCTTCTTCTTCCCCCTTCCCGGGAAGGTCCTATTATTCAAAGCTTCAGCCATCAACCTGTATTGATAAAACAGCTCCTTGCAAAGAAAACGGTTTGTGTTTATCACTGCCTGATGCTTTGTGACTCCTTCTACAGTAGATTTTCTTTGGTATTAAGCAGAACTGAAACGGTTGAAGGAGCAAAAGAACTGCTGAGTCATTCCAGTTCTCCAACATCCATCCTATCATCAGGAGAGCTTCTCTTGCTTTTTAAAGAGATGACCTGGTGGGGCTGTTTCTCCTCTTTTATTAAGAAGAAGTGCAGAGTCACCAGGTTTGAGAGGAATATAACAAGTATGAATAGTATCCAGTTTAAGCGGAGAGAAGCAATCTCTCACTTTCTGACAGTCTGACCGGCCTAAAAATACCAGGCTAGAAACCAGGAGACAGTGAATTGTAGTCCCACCTTAGGCATGAAAACTGGCTGAATAACTTTGGGCCAATCACTAAGAGACAGTGAGTTCTAGTCCTGCCTTAGTTAGGAAATCAGCAGGGTGACTTTCGGTTAATCATCTGGAGATGGTGAATTCTAGTCCCGCCTTAGGCATGAAAGTCAACTGGGTGACTTTGGACAAATCACCAGGAGTCAGTGAGTTCTAATCATTCCTTAGACATGAAAGTCGGCTGGGTGGCTTTAGGCCAATCACCAGGAGATTGTGAGTTATAGTCCCGCTTTAGACATGAAAGTCAATTGGGTGACTTGGGCAAATCGCCAGGAGTCAGTGAGTTCTAGTTCTGCCTTAGACATGAAAGTCGACTGGGTGGCTTTAGGCCAATTACTAAGAGATTGTGAGTTGTAATCCTGCCTTAGACATGAAAGTCAATTGGGTGACTTGGGCCAATCACTAGGAGACAGTGAGTTCTAATCATTCCTTAGACATGAAAGTCGGCTGGGTGGCTTTAGGCCAATCACCAGGAGATTGTGAGTTATAGTCCCGCCTTAGACATGAAAGTCAATTGGGTGACTTGGGCAAATCACCAGGAGTCACTGAGTTCTAGTTCTGCCTTAGACATGAAAGTCGACTGGGTGGCTTTAGGCCAATTACCAAGAGATTGTGAGTTGTAATCCCGCCTTAGACATGAAAGTCAATTGGGTGACTTGGGCCAATCACTAGGAGACAGTGAGTTCTAGTCTTGCCTTAGACATGAAAGTCAGCTGGGTGACTTTGGGCCAATCAACAGGAGATGGTGAGTTCTAGTCCTGCATTAGGCATAAAAGCTGCCTGGGTGACTTTGGGCCAATCACCAGGAGACGGTGAGTTCTAGTCCCACCTTAGGCATAAAAGCCAGATATGTGACTTTGGGGCAATCACTTTCTCTCAGCCCAACCCACCTTGTTTTTGTGGGAAAAATAGCGGGAGGAAATTATTAGGGATGCTCATTGTTCATTGCATTATTTATAAAAATAATAAAAGCAAGATAGTAAATAATTCCCCCACGCTTTCCCGCACCCCGTTTTCGCATTGTCAGCATTATTCTTGATCAAGCGGGATTAAAACCATCCCTTTTTGCCTCTGAAATCAGAAAAGTGGAATTGTTTTTGCACACCCAACCTGAATCTTAACTACGTTGTACCAACACACCAACCTGGAACTGCACCTGCAGCCTGAATTCAATAAGACTGAGATTCTTAATGTAAAACGTTATTCAATAAGTGTGGGTTTCTCTGATAAGCTGCATAATATTGAAACAAAACAATGTGGAAAACAAATTACAAACATTCCTGTCTAGACTATACAAAATAAGGCTTTCCCTGTGTTACCATTAAATATTACATTGCCACCTGCAATTGGGTTTTCAATTTCATCTTCTAAATGTAATCTTGAGCTCGGATCCATGCCTTCTTTTGATATCATACATTTCTCTCCATTTGCAACTTGCTTTCAAGTCATCAGGGCTTCGGGCTTAGCTCCGTGCGGGCCATAGTTGCTAAAATGGCAATTTGCTTTCTGTTGCCACAAATGCACAAGTAGTTAATAGGATGGGTTCACAAACGGGCTCCACAAACAGATTTCTAACTTAGAAAGACAGAGCAAAGCATTTTTTCAGCTGTTTCTTTTTAAAAAAACAATTCTGACTATAACACACAAATGAAAATAAAGACAATGGGGGGAAAGGGAAAGGAAATAGGAAGAGAAGAAAGAAAGAAAGAAAGAAAGAAAAGAAAGAAAGAAAGAAAGAAAGAAAGAAAGAAAGAAAGAAAGAAAGAAAGAAAGAAGAGCAAATAAAGAACTGAATTCTGAGTGAATTGCTCTTTATCATCCCTGGTCTTAGCCTGCCAGGAAGGAAGGAAGAAGGAAGGAAGGAAGGAAGGAAGGAAGGAAGGAAGGAAGGAAGGAAGGAAGGAAAAAATCAGTGACTTCCATGTTTTTTTCTAGTGCAGTAAATTCAATATTAACATTTAGCAGATAACAGTGTTGGAAGGGACCTTGTAGGTCTTCTAGTCCACACCCCCCCCCGCTATCTTTTCTTTTTGCTACTTTTTTCTTAAGAAGGTGGGTGTGCCCAAGCAGTAGTGATATTCATTTTTTTTTACTACCGGTTCTGTGAGTGTGCTTGGTTGGTGTGGCTTGGTGGGCATGGCAGGAGAAGGATACTGCAAGATCCCCATTCCCTCCCCACCCCACTAACCTGCTTTCCAGCTCCATTCTCCTGTACAGGGCAACAGAAGAAAACCCAGCCGATCAGTTGGGACTTGGGAGGTGGAGAATAGATGGTGGCGGGGTCAGTCAGAGGTGGGATTCTCCGAATTACTCAAAATTTCCATTATCAGTTCTCCAGGGCCTGTCAGAACTGACTGAATACCACTTCTGTGCCCAAGATTTTTCACTTCAACGAAGAAGTCAAAGCCTTGTTGTCCTGTGTTTTGTTAAGTTGTGTCTGGGACAGGATTTCAGGCCCTGCTTGGACTGCAGGTCCCTTGCTTAATGGTATTATAGTCTATCCCAGGGATTCTAAAGAGCCACACCAGGAGCCAACCTGATCAGCTGAAAACATGCTGGGAATAAAACTGGCAAAGGAAGCTATACAAAACCATGTTGTTTTGCACCTGCCCGTTTTCTCAACCTTTTTGAAATAAAATGGATTGTTCAGGGGGCAGTTCCCTTTGTGCTCGGGTTTAATCACCTCTTCGTCTTGGTGCATCCCAAAGCAATTGGTCTTTCTTCTTCTTCTTCTTCTTCTTCTTCTTCTTCTTCTTCTTCTTCTTCTTCTTCTTCTTCTTCTTCTTCTTCTTCTTCTTCTTCTTCTTCTTCTTCTTCTTCTTCTTCTTCTTCTTCTTCTTCTTCTTCTTCTTCTTCTTCTTCTTCTTCTTCTTCTTCTCTCTTCTTCTTCTTCTTCTTCTTCTTCTTCTTCTTCTTCTTCTTCTTCTTCTTCTCCTCCTCCTCCTTTCTTTTTTTGTTGGTATCTCTGCTTCGTGTTCTAATTCAGTGTACTCTTCTGTGAAATTGTTTTCTCTGCAAGGGCAGAGTTTCTACGTCTCTGGTAATTTCAGTATAATAATCCTTGGCTTTGTGAAAAAAATGGAAGAGATGCTCTATGCACTCAGAAGGTGGGAGGCCAGTGATACTTAAGACTTTGGGGCAGCATATATCTTGTAGATATAAAAAAGAAAAATTCACCTGGAAAACCAAGTAATAACAATAGCTAAGTGGCCATATCCACAACACCCAGTTCTACCCAGATTCCATGCAGAAGTTCCCAACAAACAACAACCATCCCAAAAAATTTTATGACAACCAGGCACCACGACTTCATGGCCCTGCTATGGTCATGAGATTAGTTTAGAACAACAACAGGAGAGAGGGTTATAATCCTTGAAAGAGGGTGCTTGTAATTTAGACTAGACTAGAATTCTTTATTGGCCAAGTGTGATTGGACACACAAGGAATTTGTCTTTGGTGCAAATGCTCTCAGTGTACATGAGATACATTCGTCAAGAGTCAAGAATCATCAGGTACAACACTTAATAGTCATAGGGTACAATAAGCCATCAAATCATACTAGGAAACAGTCCATAAAAATCGTTAGGATACAAGCAACAAGGTTACAGTCATACAGTCACAAATGGGAGGAGATGGGTGAAAGGAATTTTTACAAAGGACTATTTACAAAGTCTGCACTACTATTACTATTAATCTTCTCATCACTCCTTATTACCCAGCCCCTCCCACTTGTGACTGTGTGACTGTAACTTTGTTGCTTGCATCCTTATGATTTGTATTGACTGCTTCCTAGTATGATTTAATTGCTTATTTTACCCTATGACTATCATTAAGAGTTGTCTCTTATGATTCTTGACTCTTGACGAATGAATCTTTTTTTTATGTACACTGAGAGCGTTTGCATCAAGATAAATTCCTTGTGTGTCCAATCACACTTGGCCAATAAAGAATTCTATTCTATTCTATTCTATTCTATTCTATTCTATTCTATTCTATTCTATTCTATTCTATTCTATTCCAGGAAGGATGGGAGGATTAGTAGCAATAGTACGCAGACTTAATAAATAGTTGGACAGTGTTGAGGGAATAATTTGTTTAGCAGAGCGATGGCGTTCGGGGAAAAACTGTTCTTATATCTAGTTGTTCTGGTGTGCAGTGCTCTATAGCGTTGTTTTCAGGGAAGGAGTTGAAACAGTTTATGTCCAGGATGTGAGGGGTCTGTAAATATTTTCACAGCCCTCTTTTTGACTCGTGCAGTATACAGGTCCTCGATAGAAGGCAGGTTGGTAATCATTGTTTTTTCTGCAGTCTTGACCTTAAAAAAAAAAAATTTTGGTCTTGACTTTATAAAAAATACTCAGGATAACCTATTTCCAAATTATTCTACCTGCCTATGTACCAAGACTATAATTTCTTGTTTGTCTAGCCCACACCGATTGTAGCTATGTTAAAAGGAGGGCCTCTCTACTGTGTTACCCACACCTCTAATAGCAGAGAGGCCTACTGACCTGTGTTGAAGCTTTAGACAAGCAGCCAACTTTTCTTTCTTTAGTAAGCTAGGTTTTGGCTAGCAAGAAAAGCAGATCCTTTATTTAATATTCTGGTCTTTAATTAACTGGTTTTGTGGATATGCTTCTGAATATTGCTATTGATTTTTTAAAATCTGAAGCCACCTTGAAGTTTATTGAGTCAAAATTGCAGGATATAAATGCAATAAATGTTTAATATGTTGTCCACAGATGTTTTTTTATGCAGAAGGGAGGGAGAGGGGAGAGGGAGTTGGAGTGGAGGAGGAAGAGGAGGAAGAGACGAAGTGGGGGGGGGGAGAGATTGAGTACCAAAGGAGATTTCTACGGGCCTTCCTGCTTCAGCCTTAAAGCCGTCTTTTTAATTCACGCTTTTATCAATTTAGAAAGATGATAGAAAAAGAAATGAAATACCTTTAATACTTTCTCTGTTTTCCTGGACTTCCAGAGTGAATGATCAATATCAGAACCTCACAACCCCTCTAGCTTGTTTGCATTCTCATCCTGCATGATGAATTTCCTCATTCTCCTTCAGTTGCTTGATGAGTAAGTGTAGCAAAGGTTGTATTAAGGCTTCTGGCTCTTTCACCCATAAATGTGATAGATGGAGATATGGCTGCAGGCTACTAGGAGGTTGGCTTTTAGGTCCAGATCAATGAAGTCTCCTTCATGGAAAGTTGGAAAGTAGAGGGAAAGTCTAGCAATGGGCTATATTTTTTTTTCCTAAGTAGAGACATATCTACGGTGGCCCCCACCTTGGCTTCACTCAAATGGGTGGCTATGGAGATTCTCGATCATCCAAGTCATTGTTGTCCCAATGCTTTTCCAGAAGACAATGAATAACAGAATAAGAGAATAGCAAAGTTGGAAAGGACTTGGTGGCCTTCTAATACAACTCTCTCCTCAGGCAGAAGGCCCTTTATCATTTTAGAAAAATGTTTATTTATTTTATTGATCTGATTTGTCAATCGCTTACAAGATAGTAGGTCTAAGTATAAACATGAGTAAAAATACAGGAAACAGGTACAAATAAATGAGGATAATAGGACAAGGGACGGTAGGCACGATTGTGCACTTATGCACGCCCCTTACAGACCTCTTAGGAATGGGGTGAGGTCAATAGTGGATAGTTTGAGGTTAAAGGAGTTTGTCCAATCTCTTCTTTAACACCTCCAGTGTTGGAGCATCCACAACTTCTGGAGGCAAGTTGTTTCACTGATCAATTGTTCTAACTGTCAGAAAATCCCTCCTTAGTTCGAGGTTGCTTCTCTCCTTGATTAATTTTCATCTGTTGCTTCTTGTCCTACCTTTTGGTGCTTTGGAGAACAGGTTGACCCCGTCTTTCTTCTTTGGGGCATTCCCTGAGATATTGGAACAGTGCTATCACGTCCCCCTGATTTCTCCTTTTCATTAAAATAGACATACTTCAGTTTTTCAGTTCAGTTCTTCAGAACTGAAGAAGCATCTTGGATGAGGAACAAATAATTTTCAAAGAAATAAAAAATCCAGTTGCCTTTTGGAAAAGCACCCTAGGGGTTCACGTGGGGTGCCCAGTTTCCCAAGGAGAGTATCTCATTGACCTTACTGAGGCTTTCTTCCCCGTGAGGCAAGTTTGAATTCAAAATCACTTTCTCCTTTTCCACATTCCATAGAATTGAAATTGGTGGAATCCTTTACTGACTTGACTGGTATCACCCACGCAGTCCCTTTATAGGTCCCAAAGTTTAGGCTTCCTCTACTCTTCCTATAAATGAAGCCCTACATTTCTACTTGAAACTGCTGCCTTGGTAACAGATGTTCTCCCTTCAAACTTTTGAAGAGATTACTGGGTTACTTGGCACACAAAAGAGAAAGGAAGAAAAGGGTGAGAAAAGTTAAATTGTAATAGTTTTTGAAATTATCGTTGGCAGCTTGCCGTTTAGTTTGGATGAAAAAGGAGACATCACTGAGAAACAGAAGGCATTTGGAGCTAGAAGAACATGACTTGAGATTTGGGGTGGCATGGATATTTATGAAGTGGCAAAGCTGAAGTTAATGTAGATTTAAAAAAAACATTTTTCAGATATGCCATGTGGAGAATATGGAACAGATATGAATGCAGGCTGTGCCTGAAAACACCTCTCTTCACATTTCAGATAAGAAATATGTAAGCACAAAATGGCTAACTTAGTTTTATAGTGATCTTGTAAATGTTAATTTACACTCTCCCTTTCTCCTTTTTCAGGAGATTTAGTTTTAGATTCAGATTTAGTTTTCTTCTATGCATTATGAATTTATTCACTGACCTTTCAAGTTCAACAAAATTCAGGTACACAGTTCTGAAATTGACAACCAACCTTCCTTCCTTCCTTCCTTCCTTCCTTCCTTCCTTCCTTCCTTCCTTCCTTCCTTCCTTCCTCTCATCTTTCTTTCTTTCTTTCTTTCTTTCTTTCTTTCTTTCTTTCTTTCTTTCTTTCTTTCTTTCTTTCTTTCTTTCTTTCATCTTCCTTCCTTCCTCCCTCCCTTCCTTCCTTCCTTCCTTCCTTCCTTCCTTCCTTCCTTTCTTCCCCTAAATAGACTGCTCTGTCTTGTGTTCTTCCACATTACGGGATTAATGGGCAGGACTTTCTGTGGTTGGCTTATGTAAATAATTGGCAGCAAAGCAACAGTCATAATACTCTTTGATGGAGTGAAATGCAGCTTGTAGTGAAATCTATTATAGTTCAAATATAAATTAATTATAAACCCTTCTGCTGTGGCAAACCTTCATGTATAATTAACATTTGCTGTAGGGAAAGTAAAATGGCATATCTGTGTGGGGATGTAGGAGAGAGAAATGGAAAGAGCATCAAATTTGAGCATCATCAAGTCCCTCCAAATCTGGTCAAGTTATTTATCCCTTCTTAATATGCACCTGCAAACAACCGCCCCAATGCGCTATGCACGCTGCAGTCATTTTGCAAAACTTTTAACAGAATCCTTTGGAGTAACCCAAAAGGACCACTGGAAGATTTAAGTGTGTTGATCCAGCGAATGTGTGCGCTGAACCAAAATTGTGGCAGATTCTCCAAAGTTTTTAGTAGCGCCTCCTGGAGCCCGCATGTCCAGACACTGGTTCTCTTATCTCCTTTAGGGTCTGGATTAGGCTGGTTTCCTCCCCTTGGTGCAATTTGGACATTATTTCACTGTCTTTGGAAGTTGCCTTCTTTACTGAGTTCTGGAGGGGGAGGAAAGGGGGCTTACATCTCAATAACAACAGAGAAAAGAACCATTCATATTCGGGTGTGGGGGGGAACACACACCACATACACAAAACCATAACAAGGATTGTTGGGGTTCAGCGACCACAGTAGCCTCAGATGTGGGAGCAAGTCGTGTTTTTGAAAAGAACCAAGGACGGGAGCAATCTGTATCTTCAGAAGATCCTGTTCCAGGTGCCACAACAGAGAAGATTCAGCAGTAGGTGCTGCTTCATTAGTAAGCGTGAGTGTGTGTGTGTGTGTGTGTGTGTGTGTGTGTGTGTGTGTGTGAGAGAGAGAGAGAGAGAGAGACATGCTGTGGAAGTGGATTTGTTGGACTGTTTGCAAAATGTGAGGTTTTACAAATTCGATAGAATGCAGGCTGTGAAGGAAGAAATTATTTTGGATTACAGCCAGTTGAATCCATTTCTGGCAGGCTAAGACCAGGGATGAGAAAGAGCAATTCACTCAGAGTTCAGTTCTTTATTTGCTCTTTCTTTCTTTCTTTCTTTCTTTCTTTCTTTCTTTCTTTCTTTCTTTCTTTCTTTCTTTCTTTCTTTCTTTCTTTCTTCCTTCCTTCCTTCCTTCCTTCCTTCCTTCCTTTTTCTCTCTCTCTTTCGCTTTCATTTTTCTTTATTTTTCATTCATTGTTTGTTTATTTATTTATATCCTGCCTTTATTATTTTCACAAATAACTCAAGAATTGGTGGCGAATATATCCAACCCATCTTCCTCCTTCTATTGTCCCCACAACAACAACCCTCTGAGGTGAGCTGAGATGAGAGTGACTGGACTAAAGTCCCCCCTGTTGGCTTTCATGTCTAAGGCGCGGCTAAGACTCACGTTCTCCTGGTGATTGGGCCAAGTTTCACTCAGCTAGCTTTTATGGCTAAGGCAGGACTTGAACTCACGGTCTCTCACTTTCCTTGTCCGATGCCTTAAGCACTGAGGCATGGTTCTCTTTCATATAGACAAAAACTATTGGGGCCTGTCGGCTGCTGGCCCCTCCAGCAGCTGAATCAGAGGAGGAGGAGGAGGTGTGGGAGTCAGGGCCAACATCAAGAGAGCTCCGAGGGGGAAGAGGGAATGGAACTGGCAGAGAGAGAGAGAGAGAGAGAGGTGGACCCTGGGCTGTCTATCAGCCCTCAGATGGAGAGTCAACAGCCCCAGGTCTGGAGGTGGTTGATGAAGAAGAAGAGGAACAGCTGGGTCCAGTGCCTGATGCATGGATGCACAGTAGGCAGAGGAGAGGAGAGCAGTGGAAATCTATGGGCCGGTCCTTGGGATGGAAGAGTCACCGCTGCTAGTAAAGCACCCTACCCTAGCTCTGGGGATAAAAGGAAGTGGGTGGAGATGAATAGGTGTGGCAGATAACTATTCATCTTGTGAGCCTGTTGAGAGAGATACTTTTTGCCTGGGCTACCAACACTCCTAATAAAGGAATCTTTGAGTTAACTTCAGAGGGTTTGTCGTGTTTGGAGAGCTGGGTCAGAAGAGAAACCTGCCAAATTAAACCCCTAACACTCCTAGCTTGTGGAGATTCTTGGGATTGGTTATTCTTACTCTCTTCCTCTGTCTCTTGTCTGCTCTCCCTTTCTGGAGTGTGTTCCCTCCTTCCTGGGAATCTGTTGCTTTCACTGTAGTCCATCACACAAGCTTCTCCCTCTGTGGGCATCACCTTTGCCAATTTCCTCCCCCTCCACCTGCCATTTTAGTGATGCAAAAATCTGCAGCTGGCATCCTTTCTTTCTTGTTCACCTCTTTTAGAACAAGAGACGTTGTTTCGGAGTCTAAGTCTCCTTAATTTTCAAGGACACTTACCAGGAGTAGCAAAAAGGCTTAGTTACCGATCTAGAGTCTGGCCCATTGTGATGCTAATTCATTGGCCGTGGAAAGAAAATCCTCTTTTTGCACATTCTGTGGGTTGGTTTTAACTCAAGCCTGGTCCGCCTCAGTTATTTTGCAAAAGGCTTTGTAGCCTCCTCAGTTATCAGGGAGGCTCTTGAGAACAGTCAATTCCAGGCAGATTAGCGCAGTCCTCGTGAGGGCCACACAATATATGTTTCTTTGTGTTTGAATTCAATTTGGCAAATTGGGAGCTGTGTGGATTTGGTCTTATCTTTCTTGCCGAGATGCCTCCCTTCTTTCTGATTTCTTTGGACTTATTGCCTGAAAACAAACCCATTGAAGCAATGAACCTAAAAAAAAAAACCTCTCAATCTGTATTGGTGGATATCGAGGGGTTAGCAAAGGACTTATGCCAACAGAATATTTATAACTCATTGTTGAACTGTGGTTGTTTACTTGCAGACATCTCATTATCCAACTAGGTAATATCATCAGTATTAGGAGGGCGTGGGGTTTGCAAAATACCAAGGACCCCCAGTTCGACCACTAGCTATAAATATTCTCTTCTATTGGTAACATTTATTACTTTATATACATTCCTGTTTGGCAGTAGATAGCATGTTTGACCCAATGCCCTTGATCATTTATGATGAATTTAAGTGAATTTCCAGGTAATCATATCCAAGGAAGTGTTGCAAAATGAGCATCTTTCCATCTGCTTTTTAAATTTTTATTGCACTGTAGCCTATGTTGCCCTTTTGCCAAGAAAACATTTCATTACCCATCTAAGTAACATCATCCATGCTAGACAGAAGTCAGATTTGTTTTACTTAAGTTTGGCCTCTATACAAAATGGCTTCCTCTGTCAGAATTGGTGGGAGTGTTGTTTTCTTTTTGCTGGTTCCTTGATTGGGCTGCCAAAACAACTCCTAGCCAGCAATCAACAACCAGATAAGCAGAGAATAGACCAACATTAATACCTAACCAACAATCAAACGGTAAACAATACCTCAATCAAGGAACTGACAACTCAGATAAACAATTAAACAGTAAACAACAGTCCAAACTTAAATTCTGTAGAGATTCTCAGTCATCCAGGTCATGGTTGTCTCAAATGTGCTTTTTCAGGAGGCAACTGGATTTTCTGGTTTTTCTTTGAAGAAGTTTCGCTTCTCATCCAAGGAGCTTCTTCAGCTCCGACAGGACAGTGAGGAATGGCAGGACTGATATTCCTTGCAGACAGCTAGAGGGTCGTTGAAGCCCTTGGAGATTTATCTCTCTCTTTTAGCTTTTTCATCAGCCCGTCAAGGAAGATATCTAAGGTATCATTTCGAACCCTGGAACAAAAAAAGCCCCCTCAGATTCTGCTAATATGGAAAGATACAAGTACCATTCATCCAAGACCTGAGGAGAAGAAGAATAGGAGGAAGAAAGCGTATTTTCCACTTTCTAATGAGACCAAATTGCAGCTGGTACATAATAGCATTTTTTTTTTTTGGGGGGAATGTTGCTTGTTCTGCAAATTATTCAGGAGAAGGGGAAAAATTGCCAATTAGATGAAGACTAGGGCATTTTTCATGTTGGAACGTATTAAGCTGGTTAGATTAGACAAAAGAGGGGAATCTAAAAACTTGGCATGGCGTTTCCTCAAGAGCAGCAATTTGCACCCTTGGTGTCTCATCTTGCTGGAGAGATTGTGGCCGGATAAGCACCCTAAGAACTTCCTCAAAGCTACATTGGCTAAGATTGTTTAGATAATAACTATGGTATTATAGCATTATCAACTATTACTCATCCAGACACATATCATCTTCCTAAGAGCGATGCATCTCCCAGATCTTTATAGGAATTTATTCCCACTTTTCCTTTTCTGAGGGTCACAGTATAGCAACGGTCGAAGGCAGGGGTGTCAAACTCAAGGCCCAGGGGCTGGATCCAGCCCTCAGGGAAACAGTAAAGAACCAGCCAGCAGTGCCTCTGTCAGCGAAAATGGAGCTCTGTTTTTGCTGGCAGAGGGTTGCAGAAGGTCATCATGGCTGAAAACTAGGGTGTGTGCTCCATTAGGGCTATCCAAACAAACTAAAAACAAAACAAAAGGAGAAATATGACTTCACGACTTCAATACGACAGAAAATAAGACTTCAACCACAGAGTGGTCAATGCCTGGAACGCCCTACCTGATTCTGTGGTTACAGCCTCAACCTGTCATGCCCCAGCTGGAATCTGATTCTGAGGGAGAGGTGGAACAGCTGACGGAGTGGGAGTGTGGCTGTGGAGTGTGGAGTGTGGAGTGGAGTGTGGCTGTGGAGGAAACTGGGGAAGGGCATAGTCCAGCTGGGCATTCAGAGGAAGACCAAGGCCCACCCCCTTCATCCTAGGGCACGCAGGGAGGAATGGATAAGGGAGCAACGTGGTTTACGGGGGAGAAAAGGGCCCTGATCCCCTTCATGGGCTGCAGCTGGGAGGACTGTTTAAAAGAGCAAACTGCACATGGCAAAGTTGCTGGAAGCAAAGCATGCATTATCTTTGTCGAGACTTATCTGGGTTTTGGTGTCCTCCCAACTGTGCATGCCTTGTTATCTTTTGGAAGTGTGCAACTTATTATCCTAGCCTGTCGTGTTAATTACTTCAGTGTGGTTTGTGTTGTTGTTTTTTATTTCTACTGTATCTGTATTTTGGGTTCGGACTGCATTTCTTCCCTTTGTAGACTGTTTTTGGAAGAGTTTGATCTTAATTGGACATTGTGGGCCAATTTATCTGCTTTTGGTGACTTTGTTATTTTTGTGCCATGCCCTGGGTCATCACACAACCCCTCACAGCTTTAACCTCAAACTGTCTACCATGGACCTCACCTCATTCCTAAGAGGTCCTTAAAGGGGATGTGCATAAGTGCACCAGTGTGCCTACCGTTCCTGTCCTAATGTCCCCATTTATCTGTATTTATTCCCTTTGTTCTTGTTTATGCTCGTGCTTATAACTTGTTATCTTGTACATGTTTGACAAACAAATAAAATTAATAATAAATGTTTCCCCTTTTGCATTTGAAAGAAGAAGAAGAAAGGGAAAGAAAAAAGACAAAGAAAAAGCAGGAAAGATGGGAAGAGAGCAAGGAAGGAAAAAGAAGGAAAGAGGAGAAGGAAGAAGAAAGGAGAATGAAGAGGAAAGGAAAAAGAAGAAAAGGAAGGAAGGAAGGATTATAATGAGAGGGAGGGAGGGTCTGAAGGAAGTCCTGCCTTAGCACTTAGCCACCACAGGTGCCCCCGACATGCTCACATGACCACGCCCCCCCAGCCCTCCAAAATCAGACACAACTGTGATGTGACCCTCAATGAAATTGGGTTTGACACCCCTGGTCTAGGGATTGAACAGCATGTCTGAATGCCTTTATCTGAATGCGAGTCCAAAAAAAGGGACCAGAAACATTGCAAAATAATCCCTTAGACCAATGGTGGCTAACCTTTTTGAGCTCCTGTGCCAAAAATTGTGTGTGTACTTGCACGAGCATGGAGCACCCAGAAGGCAGTGAGCTCCCCCCCATGTCCCCTGTGCATGCGTGTGCAATTTCCACCCCCATGCTGCCCCCTTACCTACACTGTGCCTCCCAGGTTATTTTTGGCCGGTTTGAGGCCTCTGCAGGCTTTGTAGGCCGAAAAATGGGCCCATTTCATCACTTCTGGTATTTTCGAAAATACAGAAAGTGACAAAACGGGCCTATTTTTCAGCCTGCAAAGCCTGCAGAGGCTTCCCTCAAGCCTCTGGGAGGCCGAAAAAGGCCTGAAAAACAGCTGGGAGGCATGCGCATGCGCAGTAAGGTATGTTTGCCTGTGGCTTTCATGTCGGCACAAATGGCTCTGCGTGCCACCTGTGGCACACGTGCCATAGGTTCACCATCACGGCCTTAGACCAATCCCCTCAAATAGTCCAGGAAGGTTGTTGATGGGATCCCAAACTGCTAAGAAATCCTAGAGGATTTAGCGGATTATATTCTCCTTCAAAACATAATCTTCTGGTTTAGGTCACCTGCTAAGGCAACCAAAGCAGTCTCAGTATTTTATCAAATAACTAAAAACCCTGGATGAAATGGGTCCAGAAAATCATCCGAAGGAGGCATTGAGGTCTCTTGTGAGATAATATTTAGAAGTCGCATCTGCTGCCTTCGGCTACACCACTTTATGTCTGACAGACCTTCTGGTATCTCCGCTCAGGTGTCTATCTTTGCAGTTGAATAGTAATTGGAATTAAATAGGAAGTTTGCAATGAAAGCAAACACAGTAATGGAGTTAATTTTAGCAAGCCACTAATGAGCAATACACTATTGTACCTTTTTTTTTTTAATTTAAAAACCCTTATGGCCAATCTCTTAATAGCATGCTTTCTCCAGCTTTTATTAAAGGCATTAACACTGTACCTGCTGTCTATCTTTTAAAGAAATTTGTGTCTTTTGAAAGGCCCTTCCTGGAGATCTGAATGGGCTTTGCCCATCAAGAATTGGGGCAGCGATCTCTTTAGAAACAGGACAATCTTTGAACAATACTGAAGACAACGCAGATCTCACTGTCAGGATCCTTCTAGTTTCCTAATAAAGTTCTTCCTTCCGGTTTGGAACTGCTTTGCGTCATGTGCCTTGAAGACCCTTGAAAAGATATACAAAGGAAAAGGAGAATTCCACCCAAAAGAATTACCTTTTAAATGTATATTTTACTATCAATCTGATTAGTGCTCACTCATCTCCACTGTGTTACATCCAGCTGGATCCTCCAGAGATTTCACAAAATTCACAATTTATGGCTTGGCTTTGCACACCGCACGTGTGACACGCCTGTGATTTTCTCCTGTGATTTTTTTTATTTTTTATTTTATTTTTTATTTTTATTTTTACTCTCTCTAAAACAGGAGTACATGACTTTTGGGAGGCCAAGGGTCTCACAGAAAGGGGGTAGCTTGCATTCAAAGTATTGGGGGGAAACCTATCTTTGATTTCATTTTAATTAATTACAGCTTATATGATTACTAGCTCGATACCCGTGCTTTGCTACAAAACTATGTGGTCAGGCTTAGTTTTGGGGGAGGAAAATAAGGGGGGAGGGAAATTCTGGCTCTGCCTACCAGCATCCATCATTGGTATTCATCTGGCTAGTGTCTTGTCAGTGTGTGAAAGAGTTGAGGGCTGTTTGGAAACTGAAACAGTGTTTGCTGTGTGAGCAAAAAGGAGACAGCAAGGAGCCTGGGCGTGGCTTAGCTCAACTGTTCTGTACTAAAGCTGCTTGGTGCTGTAAAACTAAAACTGAAACTGAAACTCCTCTGCTTGTGTTTTGCATTTGGAACAGATTTATTTTCAGGTAGGGTGGGGGAGTAGAACTCCCTAGCATCAGAGCATGTTAATAATAATAATATAGGAAATTCTAATGCTCTGATGGTCATTTTGAAAAATCCTTTCTTAGTGAGCACCTAGAAGCCAAGAGGAACATATGTGCCAAATTGCAAGTTTGTAGGCTTTACGGTTCTGGAGATTTTGTGATGATGCATGAGTATTTTGCATTATATACTCTGTGTGTGTGTGTGTGTGTGTGTGTGTGTGTGTGTGTGTAGGAAGGCATTTAAAGCAATGCTGACTTTCTTACATATTGATTGTATAGTCAGTGTCTTAACCTGATTCGCTGACTTCATGCATTTAAACAAAGCTGAATTTCTTACATATTGATATCTATACGTACATAGAGAACAAATGCAATTGTGAAATTCATGCGACTTAACTTCCATGCAGGTGTAAAGGAAAATTCAAATGGCAGATCAAATTGTTGTTTGAGGAACACAACTGCAGTATTTCAGATAAAGAGTCTGCTTTGCATCCATTACTTTACAGCTAAGCCGGACATTGATTCCTCATCTGGTTGCAGCTGATATCATGTAATAAGGCACTCGGCTAGAAACTGGGAGATTGGGAATTCTAGTCTTGCCTTAAGGAACAAAAGCTGGCTAAGTGACTTTGGGTCAATCACCAGGAGATGATGAGTTCTAGTTTTATCTAAAGGCGTGGAAGCTGTCTGGATGACTTTGGGCCAACACAGATACAGATTAACAGAGTTGGAAGGGACCTTGTAAGCCATCTAGTCCAACCTCCTGCCCAAGCAGATGCTATACCACTTTTTGACAGATGGCAACCCAGCCTCTTCTTGAAAGCTTCCAGTGATGAAGCTCTCATCACTTCTGAACGCAACTTCTGTTCCATTGGTTGATGGTTCTCACTGTCAGAAAATGTCTCCTTATATCCAGGTTGAATCTCTTCTTGATCAGTTTCCATCCATTATTCCTTGTCTGGCCTTCAGGTGCTTTGGAAAATAGCTTGACCCCTTCCTCCTATCCGTGGCAGCCCCTCAAATATTGGAAGGCTGCTATCATTTCTCCCCTGGTCCTTCTCTTCACTAGACTAGCCAGACCCAGTTCCTGTAACAGTTCGTCGTATGTTTAAGCCTCCATTCCCCTAATCCTCCTGGTTGCTCTTATCTGTACTCTTTCTAGACTCTCAACAACAATAACCAGGAGACTGTGAGTTCTTGTCCCACCTTAGGCCATGTTTTTTGCTATCTGGACCCTCTGCTGCCTGTGTTAATGCTGATTCTCAGCTGGAGTTCCAGAGTTTTGCCAAGGCCTTATTGATGCACCAAAAAGCTCATTGAAAGAAGTGATGGTACACAGATCTGTTGGCAAGGGACAATTTCAGTAAATATGAACTTTTGCAAATGCCAAAATGAAATAAATTAGATATTATTTTCCTGGGCTGATGTGTGAACTGGGAAATAATTGTCTTTGGCATTTCTCAGGTGTTTTATTTGACACTTTCTCAGAGCACACACAAACACACACACACACACATAAAGAAAGAAGTCATATGTTAAATATGCATGTGGACTTTTTAAAATGCAGAATTAGTACAGTATAGAGAAAACACTGAATGACCTGCTGGGTGAATAGTGATAAAAGTGGCTTGAACCCAAATGAAAAGTTGACATTCTTATTCCAAATACTACTTCCAGTATTTGAGGGGGCTACCACAAAAAAAGAGGGGGTCAAATTATCCAACAAAGTACCGGATGGCAGGCCAAGAAATAATGGTTGGAAACTAACCAAAGAGAGAAGCAACCTGGAATTAAGGAGAAAATTCCTAAAAGTGAGAACAATTAACCAGTGGAACTACTTGTCTCCAGAAGTTGTGAGTGCTTCATCACTGGAGGTTTTTAAGAAGAGACTGGACTGTCACTTGTCTGAGATGGTATAGGTTCTCCTGCTTGAGGAAGGGGCTGGACTAGAAGACCTCCAAGGTCCCTTCCAGCTCTATTCTATTCTATTCTAAATTCTAAGTCTCCAATTTCAAGGTCATTCTACCATTCTGTCTTTCATGATGGCTAACCTGGTTCTTCACGAACTTCTTGAAGTCTCTGGTCTTTTGCTGCTTCTATTCCTTCCAACTGGAAACATAAGACAGAATTTAAACAAGAGGGATTTAGAAAGTTACATTTTTAACTGAGGACATAGCCCCTTTCATTTGGAAAATTAAAAGTCATTCATGGTTCTCTGGTTGGTCCTCATCATAAATAAAACTTCTCTTTCTACCAATTGCCCTCCCCAAAAATATAGAGACCAACTTGAGATACAGATAGGGGCTGGGTGGTGGAAAAAGGTGCTCAGTTGGGTGGAGATTAAACTTTCAGTGATGAGATTCTAATAAATCCATCACAGCTAAAGCCTTGTCTCCTTTTCTGGAAGTGATATCATCTCCACTCAATGGGGCAATATTCAAGAGGACTTCTTCTCCACTTTTTTTAAAAAAAGACATAAATAACATCCAGTTCTCAATACAAAGAAGGACATTCTCTAAATGCAAAAATAGAAAAAAGGGAAAGTCAGCTGTAAGAAGAGTAAAATTGGGGAGATACACTAAAAAATGGACTGAGCTATCAATCGAAAGGTCTTTTCTGATCAGCTACATCTTGGCTAGTTAACAAAGAATGGCTCATTTGCAAAGCTCTTCTGTAGTTCCTCTCATTAACATAAATATTGTTTTCCATTATTAGCCGGGCTGCAGATTCAACAGATGCATATTAATCTGTCATCTCAATGGATCTGAGGAAAGGGCAACTCTGAATTCAATTAACTAAGATGTATCATATTCTTCTTTCTGGAGGATGAAAAGGTAGGCTGTTGCTGGCACAGAATGGTGATTGCATGATTATTTTCCAGTTTGACACCAATTGTTTCTGGAACTATGTGATTCCTACAGGCAATATAGAACACGAATACAAAAAGCGTAGTTGGGGACTATATGAGTTTTGGCCTTTGTCCCTTTTGAGGATCTTCAGAATGGCTGAAAATAAGAAGTGGTCCATTTCTGGAGGTGGAAGGAGGCTTTAATAGGGAAAGAGAAGAGAAGAGAAGAGAAGAGAAGAGAAGAGAAGAGAAGAGAAGAGAAGAGAAGAGAAGAGAAGAGAGGAGAGAGGAGAGGAGAGGAGAGGAGAGGAGAGGAGGGAGGAGAGGAGAGGAGAGGAGGAGAGGAGAGAGAAGAGGGGAGGTTAAGGGAGTGGAAGGGAGGGAAGGGAAGGAGATAAAAGAAGAGTTGAGTTGGCCTTAAGCTTGCCAGATGTTTTAACAGGTTGCCTCTGAAAGACGCAACTCTTTAATCCTTTGAACCCTTTTAGCAAAAGAGTTCCTTGTCATACCCAATTTTGAAGTATGGCTTTAACATGCTTTGAGAAAGCCTGTGTAGAACCATAGATTCAAAGGGCTAGAAGGGGCCTTGGAGGTCTTCCAGTCCAACCTCCTGCCAAAGTAAAGATTATTTATATCATTGGGGACAAATGGTTGTCCAATTTTTTTTCTCTTGAAAACCTCCAATGATTGGAGCACCCCACAACTCCGAGAGACAAGCTATTCCATTAATTAATTGTTCTCACTATCAGGAAATACCTCTTTATTTCCAGGTTGGATCTCCTACTGATAAGCTTCCACCCATTACTTCTTATGCTGCCCTCAGGTGCTATGAAAAATAAATCAAGACCCTCTTCCCTGTGTCAATTCTTGTATTGGACGATGCTATCAGGTCTCTCCTAACCCTTCTCTTCATTAGGCTAAATATACATAGTTCCTTTAGCCATTCATCATATGGTTTAACGTACAGCCCCTTTATCATCTTTGTTGCTCTTCTCAGCATTCTTTCTAGGGACGTAGCATCTCTTATTTTTATCCTAGGGACCAGAACTGGACACAATATTCCAAAGGCGGCTTCACCAACGTGGCCTGGAGTGTTACTATCTCATCCCATGATCTTGACGCTATGACTCGAGATAATGGAAGTTGCAGGGCTAAGCAATATATATATATATATATCATTGTCTCTATTGGTTTTGTTTTCCACTCTAGATTTAACCAAGAACATTTCTGTCAATCACCCCACTGCATTAAATAGCCAAATAAATTCCTGGGACATTTTTCTCCCTCCAAGGCTATCACTTTACTGAAATGCCATAAAGGTACAGAAAGAGAAAAGCCAGTTCTGACATTTTTGCACGCCAACAGCATAGGGAAACTTTTCCTTCCCCCTCTCCCTGGACCTCCCGTTGTTCACTGTCCATCAATCAGTTGGACTTGCTTTATTTTGGGAAGAGTCTTTCTGCCTCGGACCGTTCCCAGGTGATGTCCTTGGGATTTGGGTCTGTCCCATGCATATTTGCATGGGTTGTCCCATGGATATTTGGTCTGTCCCATGCATGTCCCATGGATATTTGCATTCCAGAGTTTCCTCCCAAACCTCCCTTACATACCAATGCCTCCTTTTCCCTCTCCCATTCCTGTTGTCCGATTGTAAGCCGGGCTGGTAGTGAGGCAAGTATGACAATTTCTGAAATGAATCCTGGAATTGGGTGTGTAGTTCTTTTTCAAGTTATTTGCCTTTTTGTCCCCACTCTACATCACTAATAAGGGACGTGGTGGCTCAGTGACTAAGACGCTGAGCTTGTTGATCAGAAAGGTCAGCAGTTCGGCGGTTCGAATCCCTAGCGCCGCTTAGTGGAGTGAGCTCCCGTGACTTGTCCCAGCTTCTGCCAACCTAGCAGTTCGAAAGCACATCAAAAATGCAAGTAGAAAAATAAAGACCACTTTGATGGGAAGACAACAATGTTCCGTGCACCTTCGGCATTTAGTCATGCTGGCCACATGACCATGGAGACGTCTTCGGACAGTGTTGGCTATTTGGCTTTGTAACAGAGATGAGCACTGCCCACTAAAGGCACAAATAACTAGCATGTATGTGCGAGGGGAACCTTTATCTTTACATCACTGATGCATTGACATGTTTGTATACATTGATAGAAACATTAAACACAACAGCTTACTGACAACTAAGCCCACATTTTTGGGAAAGGACATTCTACATTAAAAATTGAATTTGAAGGACGTTAGGAAAATCCATCCTGGAAAGTTCTACTTGAGCATTTCTCCACCTAAACCAAAATTTATTCCAGTTTCACACTAAGCGATAAACTAAGAAGTTGGGTTGCCACAAAACAAATATTGTGTTCCCTTCATCAGGTTCCCACCTTCTGGATCCCTACATTTCTTCCATTTCCCCCTTTAGAAACAGCTTGTTAAGAGTATTCAAGACAATGTCACTTCAAAACAGAAATGAACAATGACATGTGAATCAGCAGAAGGTAAACGGATTTTAACTGGATAGATTATTTCCTTTCTTGTCACTTCTTTTTATTTTGTAGGGTTGCTTGATTGGTTGTTACTGACAACCTCGGAGAAAAGTTTTGCCCTCAACCCTTAAACATGACAATTACCTTTACAATTGTCTGAATAATATGGCGACTGAATGAGAGCATAGGTACAAAAAAAAAAGAAAAAGCCCTAAGTCATTGTTGATCTTCATTTTCCAATGTTCTTGTTCAGAGACTCTCAAAGTAAGCGCCCAGATATTACCTCGCTTGGGGAAAGGTGCTGAAAGAAGCTTGATTGATGCTAAAAACATAAATAAATAAAGGCCAAGACCATTCAGAAGAAGTCAGGGATCTTCTAATGTATTGATCTAACGTTGCAAGGTCCCACTTCTTCCCCCACAAGCAAACTGTAGCAAATTAATGCATAAATTCCATGATAGCAGTCCTCCAATATTTGAATGGCTGTCACAGGGAAGAAGGGATCAATTTATTCTCCATACACCTGAGGGTAGGACAAGAAGAAATGAATGGAAGCTGGTCAGAGGGAGATCCAACCAAGAACTAAGAAGAAACTTCCTGACAATGAGAACAATTAATCAATGAAATAGCTTGCCTCCTGAAGTTGTGGATGCTACATCACTGGTGTTTTTAAGAAAAGGAAGCACAACTATTAATCCAGGGTGGAATAAGGATTCCTGCCTTGGGCAGGGGTTTGCACTAGAAGACCTCCAATGTCGTTTTCAGCTCCATGAGTCTATGGTATACTCTATGGTAAGAGATTGTGGGATTCTGAGGTTTATGCCATTTCCATCAAAGGATCTGATAGAAACCCTTACTAGCATGCAGAGAAGATAATCAGAACAATCTTTTCAGATCAACCCTTGTGATAAATCAACAAAGTTGGGTTCTATCACCAGCCGGTCTTCTACTGCATTCGCTGAGCACCAGAATAGAATTAGACAGCCTTTAGACTCATAATCCTGGACGTTTACCTGCCATCCTGGCTTAATTTAAGATGATTGGAGAACAAGTCTCCCTTCTGGTGGGGAATGGAATGGAATGGAATGAAGGGAGAAGGTGGTATCCATCATAAATTATTTATTACACCTACAAAGTTTCTACAAAGCATTAAAGATATCAAACCGTCTCTAATCATGCTAATTAAGAAGTGAGTTTTAGTGTACCAAAAGAAAAGTCCCACTTCCCTCCTCCCAAGTTCCAGTTTCAGATACGATAATTGTGTCTAATTACTTAATTTCCATGCCAGTATTGTGCCTGCTTCCCTGTTAATAGGATGCAAATGCCTGTTGCCCATTTGTGGATGCATTTAATTGCAGGGTAGTTCATGTGTGATTGGTTGGCATATTAGCCTTTAATTGACTGCTGTAGCTGGTTTGATCTGCTAATCTTTTTCCTGGACCTATCATCTCCTTGGAGATATATATGTCCTGAGTTCTGAAAGTAGCAGTGGCTAATTGGGAAGAGGTAGACCTGTTTCTGATTCTTCTTGCTTGGACCAGGAATCCTACCCATCTGAGAGGACATCCAATTCTTGGAGCCCAACTGGTTTGAGAAACAGCTCTTGTCAAGATCCAGCAGGCTCTGAAATATGGACTAGGTGAGAGATCACTGTTTGAGTACCAAGTTATATATTCTGAAATTTATTCTGAAGAAGTGTTTCAAACCTTTCACTCGATCAAGTTAATGGAGACTCTTAGCGGGCAACAAACAAATTTAATAAATAATACTAATAATCTTTGTTTCAAACTCACATCCAAGATTGCACAAAACCTTCTGACTTTAATAAGCAGAGCAGTGTTATGCTCACTCAAAATCTCAACTTCTTTGGAATTGTTCTTTGTATTTTTCTTTATTTTTATTTCCATATCTTTTATTTCTAGGTCTTGTCTAATATTCCCATTTAACACTTCCAATGTTAATATAAATAGCAATGGGGACAGTGAACATCCTTGTCTTGTGCCTTTTTTTATACTAAAATTCTCTGCAAAGTCCCCATTTATCCCTGGTAAAGTCCCCAACTATTACTTCTGCTGTTTGTCTAGAGTATATTGTCTTAATCATGTTTATAAATTTCTCTACTTTGGAATTGCTCTTAAAGCAAATGTCGACCAAGATCCATCCCTCTTGTTTCCTTCCCTCTTTCCCTTCCTCCTGTCTTCCTCCCTCCCTTCCTTCCTTCCTCCTAGATATTATATATTTTTAGTTGTTTCTGTGTCTGCTATTGAGTTTCTCTGTTTCTCTGCTATAGTGTGTTTATTGCCCAGCAAAATTGCCTAGAATTCTATGGAAGGTGGGCAGGATGCACACATTTAAAATTAAGGAATAAAGTACCCATGATCCCCGCTAGTGGAATGGGTTCATTCCCCTGTCTGCCATCCCAAAGAAAAGTTCTTTGCCAGAAAAATATGAGAATGCGACTGGAAAGCAAGTCCAGTTCTGACCTCTGATATCATACAATAGAAGCCATGATTGCAGGCCAATAAGTAAGCTTAGCTATCTCTGGAAAAAAAAAAAAACCACACAAAGGCCTTTTGTGCTGATTGTGTAAAGAACAAAAGAGCATCAATGAAAGAGCTGGCAGCTCAGAGGATGATTTAAGAACATCGGAGAATTAAGTTATTTGGAAAGGTCAAAATAACCCGAATCCGTCAATTTAAGAGGGTTGTGCTTTTGGGATAGGTTTTGAACAGGTCAATTACAGAAGAGAGAATAGATTAAATGAATCTAGGGGTAATATTTTAAGTAACCAAGAGGTGAGGGAAGAAGGAAGAGATCGGACCTTGATTTTCAATCTGCCTAAGTCACCCCTTTCTTTGCTGTTATAGCTGAAGCCAGCTGAGGCAGCTATAATTGGCGATGCCCAGGTTTGACGCATAAACAAGTTCATCACTTTGGGCTGCATTACGATTTAGAGTCGCCGATGTATTTATTTAAGTCATTTGGAGGCTGGCTGATTCATGATCATTCTTATTGACTTGTAGTTAAAAAGAAGAGAGAGCGGAGCCCTAAAAGATTAATCAGTGTCCTGAATCAAACCTATCAACAAAAACCCATCGGACCAGGCTCAATCCTCAACCTGCTCCCAGGGAGAGTAGCCAGGCCTTTCCCAATGTCATCAGCATGGTTTCTCTTTTCTCATTCCTCACTCTCAGAGGAACTAGGAGTATTTGTTTGTTTGTTTACATCTCACCTTTATTATTTTTATAAATAAGTCAAGATGGCAAAAATATCCAACACACCTTCCTCCTCCTATTTTGCTCACAACGGTAACACTGAGGTGGGTTGAGCTGAGAGAGAGAATGGTTGGCTTAAAGTCACCCAACTGGCTGTCATGACTAAGGTGGAACTAGAATTCACAGTCTCCTGGTGATTGGCTCAAAGTTACTCAGCCAGTTTTCATATCTAGGGCAGGACTAGAACTGGTAATTGGCTCAAGGTCACCCAGCCAGCTTACATGCCTAAGGCAGGACTAGAACTAGCTCACCTAACTGGCTTTTGAGCCTAAAGGGAGACTATAACTCCAAGTCTCCTGGTGATTGGCTCAGAGTTACCCAGCCAGCTTTCATATCTAAGGCAGGACTAGAACTCCCAATCTCCTGGCGATTGTTCCAAGGTCATCCAGCTGGTTTTCATGCCTAAGGCAGGACTAGAACTAAGTCACCCAGCTGGCTTTTGTGCTTGAAATGGGACTGGAACTCCCAGTCTCCTGATGATTAGCTCAAAGTTACCCATCCAGCTTTCATGCTTGAGGAGAGACTAGAATTTACAATCTCCCGGTTTCTAGTCTGGTGTCTTAACCACTAGGCCAAACTGGATCCCATCTTTAGTGCTAATGAAGTGCAATTCACAGGTAGAAAGTGCAAAAGGCATTTTTCTCACGGATTTTAAGAATGGCTTCTTGCCCACCACGCATGCATAGATTTGCAAGGATGTAAGCCGGGAAAAGTCTGATGGGCAAAAATATATATATATATATATTTTTTATACAGAGCATTTGCTGAGAAAACTCATAATCACCAAACCAAGGCTGAGCTGGAAGGAATTTACTTAGCCCTACAATCCAGGGAGTATTTATCAAGATTTGCAGGTTATAGTTATAGCCTTAGTACATTATAAGGATTTCCCTGGGCGCTTAGAGCAGTGTACAAATCTATCTCCCATTTCATCCTCACATCAATATTCCTTAGAGGTGAGTTGGGCTGAACGAGGGTGATTAGTCATTGCCTTTTTCTGGTGGGGGAATCAGACCCAGGGGATGCAACAGGGTTTCTTATTAGAGTCCACAAAGCTTTGCTTTCCCAAGCAATTATGGTTTGAAACTTCAAACTGAATGAGAAAAGTCAAACAGTATCATCAATGGGAATCTTCAAACGGATTCAAGAGTCAAACCAATTGCACATGTCTGCACGGAGAGTCCTCAGTGTACGATCAGAACTTCAGTTCCTGTGCAAGGAAATGGTTAAGTGAGCTGTGCCTGATTTGATGCCCCACCTTTTTTGCCATTGTTGTTAAGCGAATCATTGCCATTGTTGTCACACGATGGTTAAGTGCATCTGGCTGCCCCCTTTGGTTTTGCTTGTCCACAAGGTCAGAAATGGCCATCAAATGACCCTGGGATGGCTGCAACCATTATAAATATATGCCTGTTGCCCCAGTTTTGATCCCATGATGGTGGGGAGGCTGGTTGTAAGTCTCTATTCTATGGAGTAGAGGAGAGGAGAATAGAATTAAAATAGAAAATAGAACAGAATATAGGATATAGGATATAGGATATATGGAGTGGAATAGAATAGCATAGCATAGAATAGCATAGAATAGAATAGAATAGAATAGAATAGAATAGAATAGAATAGAATAGAATAGAATAGAATAGAATAGAATAGAAAAAGGAAAGAATAGAGTAGAAAATATGGAATGGAATAGAAAATAGAGTAGAGTAGAGTAGAGTAGAGTAGAGTAGAGTAGAGTAGAGTAGAGTAGAGTAGAGTAGAGTAGAATTAGAATAGAATAGAATAGAATAGAATAGAATAGAATAGAATAGAATAGAATAGAATGAAATTAGGAAAGAATAAATAGAATAGAATAGAGTTCTTTATTGGCCAAGTGTGATTGGACACACAAGGAATTTGTCTTGGTGCAAATGCTCTCAGTATAGAATAGAATGAAATTAGGAAAGAATGAATAGAATTAGAATTAGAATAGACTAGAATAGCAGACTTGGAAGGGATCTTATAGGTCTTCTAGTCAACCCCCTACCCAGTCATTTATATGTTCTCCTATGTCTGAATAGGCACTGAACAAATACTTGTGAGGTGAGAACTACCTGTACAATGATTTTTAGCCTGTTAACCTGGCCACAGCTTTTCCCCACTCACTCACCTCCTTGCTGGGAGTTGCTATGTGTGCAGAGACTCATCCAAAGTGTTCCAGACGGCCCGTCTATTGCAGATTGATGAAAAGGCTATATTGAAAACAACAAGTGCCACAGTGCATTTAAATAACTACTCCCCCGCCCCCCCACACACATTTTTTCCTATCCACCAAAGCAATGCTTATTATTACACTTGTTATCTGATGATTGTTCAATTACTATTGGGCAATTAGTTCCCTTCTGCCTTTCATTGTGACATACATTAATTTTCCTGTTACGTTGAAGCAGTGACCTACATTATCCAAGCTGCAGAAAAGTCAATTATGCTGCCTATGATTTTTCAAGTGGCGTTTAGCAAATGGGCTTTGGTGTATTATCCCAGCCCATCTGCTGGCTGACTGTCACAAGCAGGGCTCCACTGTTCGGGATCATGTTTGGCATTTTGGGTTGGCCTGAGGAGGCCACTTAACAGAATCACAGAAGAGAAAAATGGAGTTGGAAGGGACTTTGGACGTCTTCTAATCCAACCCCACTGCTCAAGCGACTGTCAGCGATGGTCCAAATGCTTCTTTAAAACTTCCAGGGTTGGAGCACCCATAACTTCTGAAGGCAAGTCATTCCATTGGTTGATTGTTCTCACTGCTAGGAATTTTTTTCCTTAGTTCTGGGTTGCTTTTCTCCATGGTTAGTTTCCATCTGTTCTGACCCAAACCTGGTTCCAAGAGAGCAAACATAAGACAAAGGCAGCAGCACAACCTTTTAACGTTTCATCTGTGAATCCTGTTTCTTCACAGATAAAAGGCTGCTTCCAACTAATTAGCTCCGACAAGAAAGAGCCTTGCCAGGTTTTTGCAAGACTGCCAAAAAAACAACAGATAAGAAACAGTTTACAAGAGTCTTCAAATACCAACTGTAATGTCCACGAGGCTGAGTTTCAAAACGTCTTTGCTTCCTGCAAAGAACATTTGCTTCACAGCTGGCTTTTATCTTCTTGAAGGAGAGGCCATTACCTTGCAGCCTTACTCCTGAGTTGCCCATGCTGTTGCAGCTGCTCTTCCCTGCAAGCAATCCTGTGCACACATGCACTTGGCACAGGCTCCTCAGGAACCTCCTCATTGCTGCTGCCAGCCCCTACAATCTCTGAATGCAGCACTCCACTCCCTAATGGTCCTGGCCCCTCATCTGAGTCCTCGCTCTCCTCAGCCATCTGCACCTGCTGCTGGCTAACCACAACACCATCCATGGTCTTACCTTCTGGTGCTTTGGACAATAGGTTGACCCCCTCTTCTTTGTGGCAGCCTCTCAAATATTGGAACACTGCTATCATGTCACCCCAACTCCTTCTTTTCATTAAACTAGACAAATCCAATTCCAGCAATCATTCCTTGTATGTTTTAGCCTCCAGCCCCCTAATCATCTCTGTTGCTCTTCTCTGCACTCTTTCCAGAGTCTCAACATCTTTTGTATAATATGGTGACCAAAACTGGATGTAGTATTCTAAGCATGGTCTTACCAAGGCATGATAATGTGGTACCTACAGCACATGATAGCAATAATAGCAATAGCGTTATATACCGCTTCACAGTGCTTTTATGCCCTCTCTAAGCAGTTTACAGAGTCAGCTGATTTGCCCCCAACAATCTGGGTCCACATTTTACCCACCTCGGAAGGATGGAAGGCTGAGTCAACCTTGAGCCTGGTGAGATTTGAACTGCAAATTGCAGGCAGCCAGCAGTCAGCAGAAGTAGCTTGCAGTACTACACTCTAACCACTGTGCCACAGAGGCTCAACATGGGACAATTACATTAACCCAGATCAATGTTTGCACACAGGAATTAGATTAACTGACTGCTATGTAAGCTACAGTACTGGCTGATCAAAACCCAGTTTTGATACATGTACATGCACAAGTATGTACACAAACATGCACACACACACACACACACACATCAAACATAACACTCCTAAGGAAAAATAGAACACTACTTTTTAAAAAATAGGGCAAATGTAACTGTGTTTTAAAATCAGGTTTAGATGTATGTATGTATTCAATTTATATATCCACCCAATCTCACAGTACAGACATTCAAGGTGCGTACAAGGATTAAAGCCTAAACATATTATAAATAACAACCAGAACCAACGTACATTGCTTGGGAGAAATATGGAGTTTTATCCTGCCACAAAAAACGGTGGGGAGGCGGGTTATTGATTTGTTGTTTATTTAATATATTTATGAACAGCCTTGTTGGTTAATAGGCACTGGAGATAATATATGAAATCAAGTAAAACAGTAATAAAATCCAAATCAACACAATAGTGGGGTAGGTGGCGAGATGGATGTTATTACCGCTGCAAAAATAATATTGGAAAACAGAATGCAAGCATAGGAAAGGGAAATGTGAAACCCCTTTTAAATGGAAATGGGACTATAGAGTAGTGTTATCTCAACCTTGAAAACTGTAACTGACTTCAACTCCCAGAATTCTATTGTGTGTGTGTGTGTGTGTGTGTGTGTGTGTGTGTGTGTGTGTGTGAGAGAGAGAGAGAGAGAGAGAGAGAGAGAGAGAGATCTGGGTGTTTAATTTGCTTAACAATACAGATTACATTTTTAATCTCCACCCCTTTATTTCCAACCACTGGTAAAATAAATTCCACATTTGATAATAATCTGTATCTTCTTTCATTTAATTTTCAAGTCAATCTATCCCTTTCTGCACAATCCAGTATCTTCCTAATTATCTCTTCATCTTGCGATGTTTCTTCATTTTTCCAATATTGTGTGAATGTAATCCTCGCTGCTCTTAAGACATACAATGTGAAATATATACTTTGCTTATCAAGTTTTTTCTGGTGTTATACCTAATAAGAACAGTTCATCTATATGTTTCCCTATCATCTTTTCTAACCACCTGTGTAACTTTGCCCATTTTTTTTCATTAACACAAGTCCACCACATATGATAAAATGTGCCCGTTTTTTTGGTTACATTTCCAACATTTGCTGGACATATTTTTAAACACTGGAGACTTATTCTATTCCAAACTGTGGTCATAAGTTGCGAACTACCCTTAATTCCTGGCAGGGAAAGAGGGAAGAAGTAAATAGGGTAGTTGTGTTGAGCTTGACAAATGACTTCATGAATGTTCCTGAACAGTTTTCTTGGTGACAATATCGAAGTGGTTTGCCACTCACTTCTTCCAGAGATAGTTATTTTGTATTGTTTTGTCTTTTTGATTCGACTCCTTACTCTAGCCTACAGTTTTTGAATTCACTGGGGAATCTGCCATCAAAAGGAATGGTAGTAACCCTTGCATAACCACCTTTCTTTTCTTTTTGTAATTTTATTTATAGTTTTTTTTTCTTTAACATCCAGTGCTTGGTGAACAATGAATTGTCTGGGTCAATGTATATAATGTATATTATACAGAATACTAATAACAATAACAACATACTTTTTAGATGTGCATATAAATAATCTTTCAACTTCTAACATTTACGTATACATAGTAATTATAATGTATTCTATTATATCTCAGTATGCATAATACTATTTTCCCAATTTCTACTTTCTACCTCTATTTTCTAATCCTAATAAAGCAGTTACCATATCAAGAAGTGTTCTATATCTAACCATCATCTCTTGTTCTTTTTAGTATTTGAAACTACCTTTATTTTCAACCTGGCCTCCTGAGGCAATGAAATATAGAACAGGACAGTTATAATAACACATCAATAACAGGTTATAGGTAGTCCTTGGCTAACAACTACAATTGGGATCAGAATTTCCTTGGCTAGGCAAGGCCGTTGTTAAGGAAGTCGTACCCGATTTGGGCCACCGTTCTTAAGTGAATCATTGCAGTTCTTAAGTGAATAACATAGTTATGAAACAAGACCGGCTTCCTTCATTGACTGTTTGCCAGAAGCCAGTTGAGGTAATAAATGAGGATCACATAAGCCGAGGACACTGGAACTGTCATAAATACAGGTCCATGGTGAAGCGCCCAAATTTTGATCAGGTCAGGACTAGTTGTGAGTCACTGTTCTTAGCGCTGTAGTTTTAAATAGTCACTAAACAAACAATTGTAAAGTGAAGTCTATTAGTGTGTGAAAAAAAAAATACTGTTCCTCCAGTTTCTTGGCTCATGACTTTCATAGAATATGGAACATAGAATATAGACAGTAGACTGTAGAATATAGAATATGGAACATAGAATATAGACAGTAGACTGTAGAATATAGAATATGGAATATACTGTAGAATATAGAATATAGACAGTAGACTGTAGAATATAGAATATGGAATATAGAATATAGACAGTAGACTGTAGAATATAGAATATGGAATATACAGTAGAATATAGAATATAGACAGTAGACTGTAGAATATAGAATATGGAATATAGAATATAGACAGTAGACTGTAGAATATAGAATATGGAATATACTGTAGAATATAGAATATAGACAGTAGACTGTAGAATATAGAATATGGAATATAGAATATAGACAGTAGACTGTAGAATATAGAATATGGAACATAGAATATAGACAGTAGACTGTAGAATATAGAATATGGAATATACTGTAGAATATAGAATATAGACAGTAGACTGTAGAATATAGAATATGGAATATAGAATATAGACAGTAGACTGTAGAATATAGAATATGGAATATACTGTAGAATATAGAATATAGACAGTAGACTGTAGAATATAGAATATGGAATATAGAATATAGACAGTAGACTGTAGAATATAGAATATGGAACATAGAATATAGACAGTAGACTGTAGAATATAGAATATGGAATATACTGTAGAATATAGAATATAGACAGTAGACTGTAGAATATAGAATATGGAATATAGAATATAGACAGTAGACTGTAGAATATAGAATATGGAATATACTGTAGAATATAGAATATAGACAGTAGACTGTAGAATATAGAATATGGAATATAGAATATAGACAGTAGACTGTAGAATATAGAATATGGAATATACTGTAGAATATAGAATATAGACAGTAGACTGTAGAATATAGAATATGGAATATAGAATATAGACAGTAGACTGTAGAATATAGAATATGGAATATACTGTAGAATATAGAATATAGACAGTAGACTGTAGAATATAGAATATGGAATATAGAATATAGACAGTAGACTGTAGAATATAGAATATGGAACATAGAATATAGACAGTAGACTGTAGAATATAGAATATGGAATATACTGTAGAATATAGAATATAGACAGTAGACTGTAGAATATAGAATATGGAATATAGAATATAGACAGTAGACTGTAGAATATAGAATATGGAATATACTGTAGAATATAGAATATAGACAGTAGACTGTAGAATATAGAATATGGAATATAGAATATAGACAGTAGACTGTAGAATATAGAATATGGAATATAGAATATAGACAGTAGACTGTAGAATATAGAATATGGAATATAGAATATAGACAGTAGACTGTAGAATATAGAATATGGAATATAGAATATAGACAGTAGACTGTAGAATATAGAATATGGAACATAGAATATAGACAGTAGACTGTAGAATATAGAATATGGAATATACTGTAGAATATAGAATATAGACAGTAGACTGTAGAATATAGAATATGGAATATAGAATATAGACAGTAGACTGTAGAATATAGAATATGGAATATACAGTAGAATATAGAATATAGACAGTAGACTGTAGAATATAGAATATGGAATATAGAATATAGTAGACTGTAGAATATAGAATATGGAATATAGAATATAGACAGTAGACTGTAGAATATAGAATATGGAATATAGAATATAGTAGACTGTAGAATATAGAATATGGAATATAGAATATAGACAGTAGACTGTAGAATATAGAATATGGAATATACTGTAGAATATAGAATATAGACAGTAGACTGTAGAATATAGAATATGGAATATAGAATATAGACAGTAGACTGTAGAATATAGAATATGGAATATACAGTAGAATATAGAATATAGACAGTAGACTGTAGAATATAGAATATGGAATATAGAATATAGTAGACTGTAGAATATAGAATATGGAATATAGAATATAGACAGTAGACTGTAGAATATAGAATATGGAACATAGAATATAGACAGTAGACTGTAGAATATAGAATATGGAATATACTGTAGAATATAGAATATAGACAGTAGACTGTAGAATATAGAATATGGAATATAGAATATAGACAGTAGACTGTAGAATATAGAATATGGAATATACTGTAGAATATAGAATATAGACAGTAGACTGTAGAATATAGAATATGGAATATAGAATATAGTAGACTGTAGAATATAGAATATGGAATATAGAATATAGACAGTAGACTGTAGAATATAGAATATGGAATATACTGTAGAATATAGAATATAGACAGTAGACTGTAGAATATAGAATATGGAACATAGAATATAGACAGTAGACTGTAGACTATAGAATATAGCATATGGAATATAGACTGTAGACTGTAGCACATAGAATATGGAATATGAAAAGTGGATCATAGAATATGGAATATGGAACATAGAATATGGAATATGGAACGTAGAACGTAGACTGTAGAATATAGAATATAAAATAATATAGAATATAGAATATGAATAGAAGTGTTGGAAGGGACCTTGAAGGTCTTCTAGTCCCACCCCTTGCTCAGACAGGAAACCCTATACCATTTCAGATAAATGATTGTCCAACATCTTCTTAAAAACTTCCAGTGTTGGAGCATTTACAACTTTTGAATTGGAAGCAAGTCATTCAACTGATTAATTGTTCTCACTGTCAGGAAATGCTTCCTTAGTTCTAGGTTGCTTCTCTCCTTTATTAGTTTCCATCCGTTGCTTCTTGTCCTGCCTTCAGGTGCTTTGGAGAATAGCTTGACTCCCTCTTCTTTGTGAGGCAGTCTCTCAGACACTGGAATATTGCTATCAGGGCACCCCAGTCCTTCTTTCCTCTAGAGTCTCCAAACATGTAAGAAGCAGAACCTTACTCGCAGAGTTATAATCTTTATTTCTAAGGGTAGGTTGACACAGAGAAATTCTGCTCTTTTAGACGTATGTGAGCTAGAGCTCAGCCTTCACCAGTGGTCTTCTTAGTTACGATGGCTGAGATTTATTATTAAGCCAGATCTAAAACCTTTCTATGCCTCCTAAGATGGAAGGGAGGCTAATATTAAAGTAAGTTTAAAATATTGTAGCTCATTGAAGGCCACTGAATAAAATTGAGCTATGTGGGGAATTGATCATCTAGCATTAAGGCTTTTCTCTGGAATAAAAGGTCCATCAATCATACAAATTCCAATCATCCATCTAAAAATGTCGTGCGATCTACTCTTTTGAGCTCCTAAATCCACCCATTTGGCACCCTGTCTCAACCTTTGCGCTGGGTTGAAACTGTGACAGTAACCAAATGCACTCATCACAAGGAAGTAGCTGTCAAGCAGGAGAGGGTTGTTTTATAGCTACAGGACTCCAAGAGTAGATTGTCATTGGATTTTGTGACAGGGCCTTAGATGAGTGCAGATGCTTAAATTCTTGCCTGCTCTCCCCTGGAAGGGATTTTGCAATCATTAGTACAGATGCTCTCTACGCCATTAATCAGAGCTGGGCTTGTCCTGATATGGCTTAGACAGAACAAACTGTCAGGGGGCGCTCTCCTCCTCCTCCTCCCTTTTCTTCCTCCTTCCTCCTTCCTTCTTCTTCTCCTTTGTCCTCATCCTTTCTTCTTCCTCCTCCTTCCTTCCTTCTCCCTTCTCCTCCTCCCTTTTCCCTCCTCCCTTCTTCTCTTCCTCCTCCCTTCTTCCTCCTCCCTTCTTCTTCTTCGTCCTCCTCCTCTTTCCTTCTTCCTCCCTCCTCCTTTCTTCTTCCTTCTCCTCCTCCCTTTTCTCTCCTCCCTTCCTCTCTTCCTCCTCAGTTCTTCCTCCTCCCTTCTTCCTCCTCCCTTCTTCTTCTTCCTCCTTCTCCTCCTCCCTTTTCTCTCCTCCCTTCCTCTCTTCCTCCTCCCTTCTTCTTCTTCCTCCTACTCTTTTCCCTCCCTCTACAAAGGATTAAAGCCACTGATTTAATTTGAATGGGGAACTGGGAGACAAAATCTCTAGCCCTTCCCTGAACTGGTGTCACACAAGGGGTCAAAGACCAAGCGAGGGATAAAGATAATAAAAAATGGAAAGCAATTCCATTTTAAACTTCCATCGCTAAAGGCGATTGCGGGCAGACTGCAGAGGCAATATATGAGGAGAAATATATTCCTGGTCCCTGGTTTATTGGAACGCTGTTTTTGGTTCCTTAATGATGGTAAATCAATGGTCTAGAAAATGCAGTGCTTTCCCTATTAACCAGACGAGTGCACAAATTCTACCCAACACACCTCAAAACTTTCAATTAACATTTTGCATCTTTCTGCCTTATAATTGGAAGCAATTAAGCTGAATTGTTAGGCAAGGTGGAGACACATAGGGTCTCTGCAAACACATGAACCTTCCTTCCATGCTCTTTTCTATCTCTCAGAGGACTTGTGCAAGCCGTAGGCACTTCTGCCCACTGGGCAAATGCTTGAGCTCATCCAATATGTTCGAATCATAAAAGAGGATGTGCTAATTGGGAACAATCATACAGAACTGTCCCCTTTGTTCTGAAGAAGAGAGTTAACTTATGAAGAGAGAAGAGCAAACTGAGCTGGGGGAGGTGGCGTAAAATGTGTCATCAGCTTAGAATTGTTAACTTGCCACGAGTGGCTCAAGTCCATCCCTCTTTGCATTGTGTTGACCCTTATCT
The DNA here is from genome assembly GCF_049901715.1 of Pseudonaja textilis. Taxonomy (NCBI): domain Eukaryota; kingdom Metazoa; phylum Chordata; class Lepidosauria; order Squamata; family Elapidae; genus Pseudonaja; species Pseudonaja textilis. Next base: position 22,292,953 of record NC_141998.1, read on the forward strand.
GGCGCTGATTCAAATTTGAACTTTAGTTGTCTGGATTCTTGTGTGTAGACATAAGCAACACTATATATATATGTTTTCTGAGGTTCTCGCGGGTATTTGTATGTGGATCTTTGGTTGTTCGGGTTTTCTCCCGCGTAAGATTCGAAGTATCTAGGCAACGTTTCGATGAAGTCTCATTCATCATCTTCAGGCTTCTGTCTCCGGCTCTGTGCTTCTCAGAGTGATGTGAGATTGCAGCTGCTTCTTCCTTTTAACTGCTAGTGGGGTGGGACTTGATTGGGGGGGCTTGGCTGTGTTCTGATTGGGTGGGGGTGAGCTCACCAACTCAAATCCCCCAGCAACTAAGACTAACCTGAGCACAACCAAGCCCCCACCTGAACAGAACACGCCTCCAACCAATCAGAACACGGCCAACCCCCCAACCAATCAGAACACAGCCAAACCCCCTACCAATGAGAACACACCCCACCCAATCAGAACACAGCCAAGCCCCCACCCAATCAAGTCCCACCCCCACTAGCAGTTAAAAGGAAGAAGCAGCTGCAATCTCACATCACTCTAAGAAGCACAGAGCCGGAGACAGAAGCCTGAAGATGATGAATGAGACTTCATCGAAACGTTGCCTAGATACTTGAATCTTACGCGGGAGAAAACCATATAACAAAGATCCATATATATATATATATATATATATATATATATATGTATATTTCTGAATAGCACCTTAACTTATGGTCCTGATCCTTTGTGCCTGATCATGCCAGAATCACATCCTGTGTTTTCTTTCTGGGTTCCTGGTCACCCATCCAAAGTTACAATTCAAATGAATGAGATGGCAGAGTGGACTTCTTCCTCGAGAGATGCCTCTCTTTCATTTAGCAGTGTTTCTTCTTTCTCAGGTGCCTCCAGACAACCCAGCATCAGCAGTGGTGGGATTCAAATGTTTCTAGTACCAATTCTGTTGGCGTGGCTTGGTGGGCATGGCGTGGCTTGGTGGGCATGGAGGGGAAGGATACTGCAAAATCCCCATTCCCTCCCCACCCCACTAACCTGCTTTCCAGCTCTGTTCTCCTGTGCAGGGCAACAAAAGAAGACCCAGCCAATCAGCTGGGACTTGGGAGGTGGAGAATAGATGGGGGCCAGGCCAACCAGAGGTGGCATTTGCCGTTTCTCCAAACTACTCAAAATTTCCACTATCGGTTCTCCAGAACTGGTCAGAACGTGCTGAATATCATTTCTGAGCACCAGTGCTTTAAAGGGAATAAATAGTGCAAAACCACAGGTCTCGGTTTCGCCATTCAATCAGCTTCCTTTCCCTTCCTTGATCTCTGAGTAGAGCTCAAATCCATTGCAGATATTTGTGAATTCAGGGCATGCTTGTTAATTAACCACTCGGCAACATGGCACTACAGGGTATGGCAAAATGAACCTGTCATTCAGATTCAACTTTTAGTCTGGCCTTCAATTTGCAGGGGTGATGGGGGAGAGAGAGAGATGTAAAAAAATAAAATCGAAGCAGGAATGAAATCAGATTCTCTATCTACACCTGTGTGTCTCAACCTCCAGGCTTCATAAATGGGTGGTTGCCATGGCTACCATGTATTCAGACGAACCAGCGTTAAGTGTCATTCACACTGTGGAACCCATTTGGGAAGGCAAAAGTGTCATTTGATCAGCAGATTTCTCTAAACTGAAGAAGGGGGCAAATTCCGTGCTAACTTCAAAGAGAAATGGTCAGGAAAGAAGATAATTAAAATGCCCAGGATGGCATGCTAAATTGGCCAGATGCCACTCTGAAAGGATCTTTGTGCATGTAACTTGGCAGTAGGCACGTCTGGTCTTCAGTTTTATGAAGATGTAAGCCCAGAGTCAAGAGTTAGAATGAACACCAGAATGATTCTTTATCGTCAGACTGATTCATTTGGCCTAGGGAAAACAAAATCAAGAGGACCTCTATATTTCAAAGTTCTTGCATCCGGATAAGATAACCTTAAGCAGAAACTACTATGCTGCTACTAACATGGGAGGGGACTCACAGCAGTTCTTTTTATCTCAAACACACACACACACACACAACACACACACACATGCTACCAAATGTAATAGCTGATCTACAAACAGGAAGGCCCAATTTTGAATTTTCATAAACTGATTGATTGTTTAATTGCTTAATTCATTGATTCATTCACTCATTGATTGATTGATTGATTGATTCATTCATTCAATCAATCAATTTCTATAGCCACCCAACTCAGTTGAGTGAGTCTGACAATTTAGGATTCTAAATTGAATTACAATTTGAATTCTAATTGTACATTTTTCAGGGTGCCTTGAATTGGCTCATTTATTGGGACCACAACGTATCTATCATTACCTGTAGACCCTTTGGAGGTATGGGACTTTTCTACATGTTTCTGTTATCTTTGACCAGATCCCCAAACCACAAATGTTTGAGAAATCCACTTCAAGGGTTCAAGGTCTCCTGATAGCTAGAGATATGTTATTCTCTTAAAGGTCCTAGTTAATCCAGGAACAGACACCTTGTTCCTCTCCAATGGAGACACCTCAGATCTATTTCCCCAGCCAGTGCAATCACAGATGCTCAGTGGATTGAGCTTAGTTGAAATGGAAAATACCTCTAGTTTAAACAAATTCATGGCAGAACAGAAATCCATTACTGGCGATTTGCCATGATAGCTTTTATGGCACCATGAAGTTCATACCTCTAAATTATCACTCTCTGCAGAGGGACGGGTACAGAATAGTTTTTGCTTTTAAGCTCTTTTATGATCTTCTCTTAGATGTCTAGTTTGAGCCATTGTGGCAGATCCAGCAAGGTTCTTTCTACCACTTTTTCTTCAGTATGAGCTTTCCATTTGATTTCTTTACTTTACAGATTCACAGAGTTGGAAGGGACCTTGTAGGTCATCTACTCCATCCCCCTCCCTGCCCAAGCAGACCCCTACACCATTTTTGACAGATGGCAGTCCAGTCTCTCCTTGAAAGCTTCCAGGAATGAAGCTCCCACAACTTCTGAAGGCAACTTCTGTTCCATGAGTTGATTTGATCTCACCGTCAGAAAATTTCTTCATATTTCCAGGTTGAATTTCTCCTTGTTCAGTTTCCATCCATTATTCCTTGGCCTTCAGGTGCCTGAGAAAATAGCTTGACCCCCTTCCTCCTCTCTGTGGCAGCCCCTCAAATATCGGAAGACTGCTATCATGTCTCCCCTGGTCCTTCTCTTCACTAGACTAGCCAGGCCCAGTTCCTGCAACCGTTTGTCATATGTTTTAGCCTCCAAACCCTAATCATCCTGGTTGCTCTTCTGATCTCTGATTATAATAGACTGACAATCTCTCTCTAGGGAAGCATTCTTTAAATATCCCCATATAGCATCTGGTACAATCTATGGCAACATATTCCAACTGCTAAGCATATGGTCCATCCCAATATACACCTAAAGCAGGTTACCAATGGTGTGCCAAGGACTGGGTATCCAATAGCAGTGGCCCCTGGGACTGGCACTAAGAACTAGCTCCATGGAGAGAGGTTGTTCTGTGGACCAGGGAGGGTATGTGTCAGTGATCCAGAAAAACAAACTCCAACACCAAGACTCCGAGACAGGCACTTTCTCAGAAGTTCCATTTTATTAAAGTTGCCATACTGGCACATCTGGGAAAACCCGAACCTGAGAATTCCAGGTTTTCCTCCAATAATTAAAAAACCCCAAATTCATCCCCTGCACCCACCACTCCATCACGTGCTCCAATCACCATCCATTCCAATGGAAGACATCCCTTAAGCACTCCTCATCCAGGTGCGGGAATAATAACACGACCTTGACTGTAAAGAAGAATGCTATTATGTCTAACTCTTCAAAAAAAAAAACCTCCCAATTTCCCAGGCACAGGAATGTGGCAGCGCGGAAGCTTCTGGCACTAATATGGCTTCCAAAGCTGACAGTGTGGTTTTGCATGCTGCCTGCATCCTGCAAATGGGGCTTCACTTGTTTGTGCGGTCCAGTTTCCGGCCTGCTGTGACCCAGTGCCAGTCCACAGATCCGTGGTTGGGGACTCCTGTCCAACAGGACCAAATACAGCCAAGAGAGGGAAGGAGGAGATTTTTTTTTTTAAAAAAGGAATAAATTCTTTATTAACTGCCTCAATCAGAGATGAAAGGTGTAGATTTCATTTCCCTCCAAAGAGAATCTATTGCCTTTGTTGTTATATATTCATTTGCATTATTGTTTTATGAGAAAATGCAACACCTCTGCTGTCCCTGGAGTAATAAATGCTATGAATTGTTTGATATGATATTTTACTTGAAGGGCTGGCTCTCAAAAGAACCCTAGAAAGCCCTATGAATGAAAGATGTGTGTGTCTAAACAGCATCATCTCTGTAATTCCATCAAAGATTCTTAGATTTGTTTCCCAGGATTGCCTCAGAGCACACTTTTTAAAGAGGCCACTTTCCAACAGCATGTGAAGAGCTGTAGGCCAGTGAAAGAGTAACTGTGGAGAGTGATGCGGTTGTAACTCATCTGGAGTGTGCCATATTCAGGATATTTGGGGTAAACACATTTATATTTCAGTCTTGCTAAGAAATTTGAGAGACCTTAGCTTGACAAAAAAAGGGCCACCATGGGAGAACACAACCAAGGTCTCTCTCTCCTCCCTTTTTTTCCTCTCTCTCTCTCTCTCTTTTCCCTCTCTGTCTCTCTTCTATCTCTCTCTTCTCTCTCTGTCTCTCTTTCTTTCTCTGTGTGTCTCTGTCAGTCAGTCAGTTTGTCTGTCTGTCTGTCTCTGTCACTCTGTTTCTGTCTCTCTCTCTCTCTCTGTCTCTCTCCGTCTCTGTGCCTCTCTCTGTGTATGTCTCTCTGTCTCTGTCTCTCCCACTTCTTCCCTTTTCATTAAACAAGCTGAGATGTAGAACAGATTAAGAAAATGAATAAAACAGAATTAACCTATGATATCCCTTACAAGGCATGGTGATGTCCACTAACTAGCATGAACTTAAAAGGGATTAGATACATTCATGGAAGACAGGTCTCTGAAGAGCTATTAATCCTGAGGAGTTGAGTTACCTTCCATCAAGCCCAACATTCCTGTAAGTAGCTCTTGTAGGAGAACAATGGTGAAGGGGCAGTATTGATTACTGATTAAATATTGGACAGCTATTTATCCAGAATGCAATAAAGTCTCCAGTCCTAGGCAAGAGATTGGACTAGAAGACCTCCAAGGTCCATTCCAGCCCTATGACTCTATGATTGTATGTTCCTACCTCCTGTTTGAAAACACTCAGAAGCGTGGCCATCGTGAGAAATAAGACATTGAACCAAGACAGGCCTTATTCTGATCCCACAGGACTTTTGATAGGTTCTTCTATTTGGACTGAAGTTCTCTGGGGTGGCTTAGTCAGCAACTGATCTGAAGCCAGGGAGACAATGTCAACTACCAGCTCTACATCAAGCTGATCAAGCCATTGGCTGGTGAAATAAGACACAAAGCTCCAAGTCTGAAAGGAAGGGTAGGGTTTTGCCGACCTGTAGTTAAGAGAAAAAAAAAGAGTCCATGCAAACAAGCTTTCAAGAATGGTCCCAGATGGCCTACATTGGTCAATTCAAAGAATTGGATGGGATCCAAGAAGCCAAGTACAAACCAAAGACAGATAAAAGCATGAGTCACTGAACAAGCATTCAAGCCCTCTTATAAAAAGGGAAATTTCACTGCAATGGTTTTCTAAAGAGAGAACAGATTCCAAGGGGCTGAGAATACTTTTATTCAAACATCACCAACCTCCATTCTACTGTCCTTCAAGTAGCAAAGGAAAACAGCAGAATTTGACCTATGGTTAAGGTTGAGTGGAAATGTTCTCCCTGCAGAAATCTCCAGTGTTTTCTTCTCTTGCAAACAGTCCTTCTGCTTTTCTGTTTCATACTCAAGATACTTGAGTATTTTCATTTTTTTTTAAAAAAAATAAAGTTTTATTAATTTTTGACTCTTGCATTAAATTAGTGCATAATAAACATTGCATTGTCTGGGTTATTTTGTTTGCTTAACAATACAAATTATCTTCCTAATCTTTACCCCCTGTTTCCAACCATTGATAAGACAAATTCCATGTTTGATAGCATCCTGTATCTTCTTTCTGTTTAATCTTCAATGTAAGTCCATCCATTTGTGCATAATCCAGTATCTTCTTAATTATGTCTTCATCTAGTGGTACTTCTTCATTTTTTTTCCAGTGCTGCGCAAATACAGTCCTCCCTGCTGTTAATATTAAATATCAGATACTTGAGTATTTTCTGAGCTTGTTGATTAGAAGTAGTAGAGAATGGTAATGTGATGACCCAGGGTATGGCACAAAGGTAACTCAGACAGAGAATAAGTATGGGTCCCTTTATTAATTCAACTTTGCTCCCAATGCTCCAGTTACCTTCCAGTCTGGAGAAAAAAACTCTCCCATGAACCTGCAACAGCCTTTGGCTGCAGATATTCCCATCCAAACGTTGTCAACAGAAAACTTAAAATTATAAATCCAACAAGGCAAGATAAGGTGATAAATCTGGCAGGGCAAGATAAGGTGTTCCCGGAGTGAAGTAACTAAGAAGTAAATCAAACCAGTTGGGAGGATGCCTGGAATTCAGATAACAACAAGCCAACATTACATAAACTCAACTTTTGTTCCTGACAAATGCCCCTCCAAACTGCCTCTCCTTTAAACTCCATCCCCAGGGATGCCTTGTGAAGGGAATCAGGGCCCTTTCCTCTCTCGTAAGTCATGCAACCCATGTTGCTCTCTTCTCTGATCTTCCCTGCATGCCCTAGGATGAAGAGGGGGAGTGTGGTCTTTCTCTGAACCCCTTGTTCTACCTCTTCCCTGCTCTGCCCAGCCTGACTTCACCTTTACCCAGTTTCCTCCACAGCCAAAGAAGCCACTCTCCTGCTCCCTGATGGCTGTTTGTGTTCCTCCTCGGATTCAGACTCTGACAGGGGCGTGAAGGTAGTTTGAGGGGGGAATGTATTTTTTGATCACTTTGAAGCATCCTTGCCTGCTTCCCATTTCCCCACTCTGAAAAAGACCCATGGACTGATTTCTCTTTTTGTGTTCTTCCCACGGAATTCAGTAGAAGGGTAGAAAGCCATGGAGGTGGGAAAAGGGATATTTATACACCAGCCAGGCTTTGGTTAGCTCACCACTAGGCGAGTGCAAGACCACACTCACCCACAAAAAATGTCTCCCTGATATTCTCCTTTCCTTTGGAGAGAATTTGCTTTCTTTAAAATGAGTGAGAATTGATTTTTTTTTAATAATACAGCTTTTTTTTTCATATGGCATTAACCCAGCTCTAAGTCTGCCGTTTCCCTGCTAAACACCAAACTTTTTCCCATCACGTATTTTCCAATACTAAGATGTTCTTGGCTGTGGTGGCCCCTTTGCTCAGAAGTTTTCATTAACATTCTAGCCAGAATTTTTAATGGATGCCATTAATTGCCTTATTAAGACCTCAAGGTTGGAGGAACTCAACTCTTGCCCAGCTGTGCCAGATGCAGGTGCCAAGACTAGAAGTTCAGGGTCAAGAAAGACTTCGAAAATTGCACACATAATTAGGATGAGATCTAGTCTTATCTAAAGGATCCTGTTCATTTATTTCTGCGGTGCTCTCTGAGCTTGGTTGTTTTCTTGCAGATGTTTCATTATCCAACTAAGTAACGTTCATCATCAGCCTCCTAGCACTGATGATGGTACCTCGTTTGGTAATGAAACATCTGCAAGAAAATACCCAAACCCAGAGAGTACCAAGAATCTCACAGTTCGAACCTGAGCTATAAATAGTCCTCTGATTGGTACAATTTATTTCTTTATGTACAGTACATTCCTATTTTGTAGTAGAGAGCATGTTTGACCCAATGCCCTTGATCACTTATGATGGATTTAAATGAATGCCTGCATAATCACACTCAAGAAAATGTTGCAAAATCACCTCCCCCCCCCCTTTTTTTTTGCTCACAAATGGGTGTTTATTGCACCATCGCCTATATTGTTCTTTGCCAAGAACCTTCAAGAAAAGATTTGGCTACAGTGCCAAGGTTTCCCCAAGAGGGTTGAGCACACTCTTAAAGTCTAAATGGACAATTAAGACCTGCAGGACATTGATTTCAAGACAGGCTTTATATTCTGCAAACTCATATTGATTTTGCAGCAATTAAAGAACACATTCAGATTCCACCAATCAACACCGGCAATCAAAATGCTTCTAACATTAAACTGAGCATTAATTGTATAACTGCAGCTATTTTCTTGGCCTGTTTATTGATATTATCTCTTCTAGAAGTATACCTTCGTTGTAAATATCTCATCTAGCTATTGTGAGAGGAGGGGTAAAGGGTAGGGCACGAAACTATGTTCTTTGCTATTATTTCCTTCCTTCCTTCCTCCCTCCTTATTTTTCCTCCCTCCATTTTCTTTTCTTTTCCTTCCTTCTTCCCTCCCTCCCATTTTCCTCCCTTCCATTTTCTTTTCTTTCTTTCCTTCCTTTCTCCCTCCCTCCCTCCCTCCCATTTTTCCTTCCTTCCTTTCTCCCATTTTTCCTCCCTTCCATTTTCTTTTCTTTTCCTTCCTTCCTCCCTTCGTTCCATTTTTCCTCCCTTCCATTTTTTTCTTCCTTCCTTTTCCCCATTTTCCTCCCTTCCATTTTCTTTTCTTTTCTTTTCTTTTCTTTTCTTTTCTTTTCTTTTCTTTTCTTTTCTTTTCTTTTCTTCCTTCCTTCCTTCCTTCCTTCCTTCCTCCCTCCCTCCTTCCTTCCTCCCTCCCATTTTCCTCCCTCCCTTTCCTTTCCTCCCTCCCTTTTTCCTTCCTTCCTTCCATTTTCTTTCCTTTCCTCCTTCCTTTCTTTTTCCTCCTTCCTCCTTCCTCCCTCCCTCCCTCCCTCCCTCTCTCCCTCCCTCTCTGCTTTTCTTCCCAGAAAACAGCAAGAAAACATTCAGGATGTTTATCTTATCTGAATGTTTAAGTTCCCTGACCAAGAAAATCCCAATTTCACCAACAATTCTATACTACAAAACGCCTGTAGTCTCTTAGGCAATGTAGCTCTATCTTAACTGTTGACGTTCTGGTTGGCACATTTTTGCTGGACTTTAGCATAAGAGCCAGTTTGCTCTAGATCCTGCCCAGGAGACAGAGAGAAACCAGGAGAGAAACCAGGAGACAGAGAGTTCTAGTCCTGCCCTAGGCATGAAAGCCTGCTGGGTGATTTTGGAGCCAATCACTTGTAGACTCTGAGTTATGGTCCTATCTCAGGCACAAAAGCTGCCTTGGTAACTTTGAGCCAGTCACTCTCTCTCTCTCAACTCAGCCTGCAAAGTTCTGTTGTGTAGAAAAAGAGGAAGTCATTGGAGAAATTATTGAAAGTTGACATTGTTCATTGGGTTCTGCTCTTGAAAACCGACAATTTCCTTCCTCTCAACCTTAAGTATCTTCTTATTATCTCGGAATACAGGAAAACAGACTACTTCTCTTAATGAATTATTCACCTCTTCTCCTGTCCATTCCTTAATTTCCCCCAAATAGGAAGTTGTGGAGAGGAATTTTATAACTGGAGGCCCTGAAATATATATTTTAAATCAGTCAACATCAGAAATGCAGGCAGGACAATTGGATGGATGGTTTGTGGGGTCCTTGGAGCTCTCTGAACTGGGTGGGGTTTGTTTTTTTTTGCAGACATTTCACTACCCAACTATGTAATATCAACAGTGCGAGAAGAAAGTGGGGTTTGCTCTCTGTTTATGCATACATGACTTGTCCCATTAGGGTTCCAGGAGTGTTTTTGGTGGTTCCACAATTCAGCTGTTGTTTCCTGTTTCACTCTTGGTTGTTTGCTCTATAGTATTGTTACTTTTTATTGAGTCTTCTGGCAAATTTAGAACTTCAAAAGGTCCAGGAACTAAAGAAGAGAGAGAACAAGCCTTAAGCCAGTTCTTTTGCATTTTCATTCCTATTTTTTATTTTTTTTAAAAAAGAAAGGCTTTCATTATCACTCAATCAAGCCTGGCTTTCCATGGCTATAAAAAATGATGAACACAGAGGCACTTTTTAAATTTTAAAAGAACAATGTCATGTTATTTAAGCATTAGGAAGAGCAGCTGGGCAAATGGAAAGAGAAAGCATCTTGGCAAGGGAACTCCTCATATATATTTTTTTAACTGAACAAAGATAGGTTAGTCAGTAGCCAGGCATCGTTCTGCTGAGTTGCTTGAAAAGAGAGTTGGAACCCTAACAAGCATTCATTATTCATGTAGTTTTGAGCACCTCAGCATTTGCTGAAGGAAATGTCTTTTGCATAGAAATGCCACTGACTGTTGGGATGATCCAGCTTGCATGAAGTTATATCCCTCCCGTAATGTTGAAGGCATAAGCAGGGATCCCCCCCTTCTCCTTCCACCCCAGATTTTATTCCAAAACTCAACCAACCAGAGATTGCTTTGTAAAAGAGATGATGTCATGACAGATGATGTCAACTCGGCAGGGGTAATCACCACATCAATCACCAAAGATAAGTGAATGCAAAATACATGAATATGGAAGTTGTTTTCATATTTTTCTCCCTGCTTTGCAAGCGAGACTCCTTTGCAAGCCTTCTCCACTTTTTCATTCCCATTTCATCATCCTTCAGTCAAGAAGAAATTTAAAGTTATTAGTAACTCCTTGATGTGGCCAAAATAGCCCGTCTTTCTTTCTTTCTTTCTTTCTTTCTTTCTTTCTTTCTTTCTTTCTTTCTTTCTTTCTTTCTTTCTTTCTTTCTTTCTTTCTTTCTTTCTTTCTTTCTTTCTTTCTTTCTTTCTTTCTTTCTTTCTTTCTATTAAGACAATTCTTCAAAGTATTTATCAGCAAAAAAACATTTATCCCAATGTCACTTAGATTTTAAACTTTTGTCTTAGATTTAGCACCACAAAGGTAGATTCCAAAATGTAAGATTGTTGTAAAACCCAGCAGGTTCTGCATAGTACTAGGTAAATAATATACATGCATACATACATACATACATGTCCTTGGAAAAGACTCAAGTGGATAAAAGTGCCAAACCCAGTGTAAACATCTGGCTGACTGTGCAACCAGCCATAATAAATAGAAATAGAATGACTCTGGCCAAAGAAAACAAAGAGAGTGCCAATAGTAATAGGTGCCTTGGGTGTAATCCCCAAACACCTGGAGCACCACTTGAAAACCGCTGGCATTGACAAATTCGCCACCGGTCAATTGCAAAAGGCAGCTTTACTCAGAACAGCTTACATTCTCTGATGGCACCATCAAACAATACCATCTACCCATCCCACATCCTTGGATAGGGCAGGAAAAGTAGATAAAAATGCCAAACCCAGTGTAAACATCTGGCTGACTGTTCAACCAGTCATAATAAATAGAAATAGAATAACTGTGGCCAAAAACAAGCAAAGAGAGTACCAATAGCAATGGGTGCCTTGGGCGCAATCCCCAAACATCTGGAGCACCCCTTAAAAACCATCGGCCAAATCCAGTATAGACATCTGGCTGACTGTGTAACCACCCATCATAATAGTATGTTGGTGGAAGAAGAAGAACAGCAAATTTCTCTGGAGAATAATCACTGCTGGAGACATGCTGCCCTACATTGGGATAATGCAAATATAAAGCCATCAAAGTTTAATATATTCTCAGCATCTTGAGCCTCTGTCAGCAATCACTGATGGCATTTCATAATCTCATTGTTAATGATTTAGCATCATTGGTAAGACACTCCTGTGGCATAACTAAGCACAATTCAATTTTAATCTTCACTAAGGTAATTCCCCCTTGACTAAATTGCAGTTTCTGCTCCTATTTTCTGGGGATCCTCTCTGTCAAGGACTCAAGATTTTCATTTTGACTTGTCACCCTGCTGGCTTTTATGCCTAAGGTGGGACTAGAACTTATCAGTTTCCTGGTTCCTCGCCTGATGGCCTTGACCAGACAAAATTTGGCTGATGTTATACAACTCTTTGTTTACTTTAGGGCTCCATGTCTGTTTGAAACTCAAATATCTTAATCCTAAATGGGTGGTGCAAATGCAGCCAGAGAATCTTCAAGAGAATGGAGCTATAGGAAGGTTTTGATGTTGAGTAGATAAGAAAGGAACAAAATCAAAACAAATTTAAAGAGTGTAAAAAGGTAAAGGTAAAGGTTCCCCTCGCACATACATGCTAGTTGTTTCGGGCTCTAGAGGGTGGTGCTCATCTCCATTACAAAGCCAAAGAGCCAGTGCTGTCCGATGACGTCTCCGTGGTCATGTGGCCGGCATGATTCAACACCTTTGAAGACACAGAGAGCTGTTCCCTTCCCACCAAAAGGGTTCCTATTTTTCTACTTGCATTTTTACATGCTTTCAAACTGCTAGGTTGGCAGAAGCTGGGACAAGTAATGGGAGCTCACTCCATCATGCAGTGCTAGGGATTCGAACCACCGGCCTGCTGACCTTTCTAATTGACAAGCTCAGTGTCTTAGCCACTGAACCACTGCATCCCCAGTGAAAAAGTGTAGCCCAGGTCATTTCACTGGTCATGTCCCCACAAAGACTGTGACAGGTGTAGTATGTCATCAGACAGCTGATAACCTTCATTTTTATTTCACAGCTCGGCACAGATCTCAAAGTTCTTACAAAAAAAGGCATAAATGGCAGCAATTGAATGGAGAAGTGTCACCAGCAGAGACGAGTTCCTCCTCTTTAACTATGACAATGGCTGATCGTCACCTTGCAGTGTTTCAAAACGGGATAGCAAGAGTGTACTTTCCTCTGTCTCAGATATTGAGCACAATTCTGGACACCAAACTTTACGAAAGGAAACCAGGAGGGGTTCAGAGAAGGACAAGGAAGATCATCAGGGGACTAGAAGCTAAGTCCTATGAAAAGAGACGGGAGGAACAGGATTTAGTTCACTTTGAGAAGATTTGGGAGTGAAAATGGATAGTTTTGAAATGCATAAATGGATATCACAACAATACAACGATACAAGAGCACACAATAGATACAAACTCAAGGTTAACCGCACCAAACTTGATTGCAGGAAATACGACTCCAGCAACAGAGTGGTCAATGTCTGGAATACTCTACCTGACTCTGTGGTTTCTTCCCCAAACCCCAAAAACTTTAACCTTAGACTGTCTACTATTGACCTCACCCCTTTCCTAAGAGGTCTGTAGGGGGCGTGCATAAGCGCACCAATGTGCCTATTGCCCCTGTCCTATTGTTTCTTTTTTATTTGTATCCATTTCATGTATTCATAACTATGTTTATACTTGTACCTGTTGTCTAATACCTGCTTGACAAATAAATATATAAATAAAAATAAATAAAAGGTCGAGATTTGTTCAGAATGCAGGATGTGGAACAATGGGTTGTTAAATTCTGATAGAATTTTAGAAAAAAAAAGTAAGAATAAGAGCAAATCAGTAGCAGAATCTACTTAAATTAGATGAAGTCTCCTTGACAAAAGCCAAGGCTAAAGGGTCGTTCTGGCTGTTTTAGTTTAGATTCTTACAATGAGAAAAGCTTTATAACCCCAGGGTCTTAGTGCCCCCTCTTAATTCTTGATTCTATGATTCTATAATTTACATTCAGCTGTAATCACCCTTCTATTCAGGAATTAAGCTTTTGAAGCATTGATTATTTCACAAAGTCTGACAAAAGCCAGCAGAAACTAGTATGGAAGGACAATATCTATTTTGCATAACTTTATTCATTTTGATGTGGAACAGATGAACATGCAAATCTATGTTGCTACAAAGAACAGAGTTGGGTTTTTGAACTGTCAAATGTCTATCTTGGACTGCCTCCAAAGTAAAAGACTCTATTATTCCTCATTAAATCAAACCTTGCTTGTGTGGTTTTTTTTTGTTTTTTGTAAAATGTGGTATGAACTTCAAGCAATAAAGTAAACCATTTGCTTTTGGGTAAAATATGTAATTCAATAAGGAAAATATTCTGGCAGCTGATGCCCCTGTAAGGAAAGGAAAAAGATGCGGGGAAAAGATATGAAGCAAAGTTAGGATGGCACAACTTCAGATTTGAAATCCTACCTGGCTTGTAGGTTTCTTGGCTCTCTCTACTCCAGCTCCTGTTTCTAAAAAAAACAAACAAAAAGACCTTGAAATCTGGATTTCTTCTCCATGCTTGTTATGTTCGCTGGCGATTTTTGAAAAATCTCACCCTTGAAAAAAAATCTGTCTAGAAATGAAAGAGACCAGCAAAACCTTTCTAAGATCTCAGATACAAAAAGTGGTGAGATGAGTTTGAGAGCTAGTCAAAATGGACGTCTAATGAACAGAATAACAGCTTTGGAAGAGACCTTTGAGAGAATTCCTCGTAGTGGAATTAGTACAACGGTAATCTTTGTCCTTTAGTATTTGGCACTAACAGATTTATTTATGCCTTAATTTATGAAGGCAACTCTGAGCGGCTTAGACTGCATTAATGTAGCAATAAGATTAAAATAGGTTATAGAACAACCTGACTAGCCATAATAACATAATCCCCAATGATGTCCAAGCATCGGTTCTTCCAGAGCAATCAATATTTACAAGCTCCTCAGGGATTCTCCTGGAAGAGGAAGGTTTTAATCACCTTCTGGAATGCTAGGAAGGATGAGCATCCTTTATCTCAGGTGGTGTCAAATTTGATTTCATTGAGGGCCGCATCAGGGTTGTGTTTGACCTCTGGGGGGGGCATGGCTAGGGGGCTTCATGGCCAGCTTGATGTCACTCTTGTTGGGGGCACCTGTGGTAGCCAAGTGCTAAGTCCTTCAGACTCTCTCTCCTTCTCATTATAATCTCCTTCCTTCCTTCCTTCCTTCCTTCCTTCCTTCCTTCCTTCCTTCCTTCCTTCCTTCCTTCCTTCCTTCCTTCCTTCCCTCTTCATCCTCCTTTCTTCCCCTCTTTCCTTCTTTTTCCTTCCTTGCTCTCTTCTCCACTTTCCTTCTTTTCCTTTCTCTTCCTTTTTCTCCTTTCCTGTCCCTTCCTGGATGCTCAAATGCAAATGGGGAAATATTTCTCCTTTTGTTTTGCTTTTAGCTTGTTTTGACAGCCCTCTGCCTGTGAAAATGGCAGAGGGCTGCAGGAGGCCATCATGGCCTAAAATGGGGCCTGGGGGGTTGTGCACAGGCCCCCTCAGGCTCCATTTTCACTGGCAGAGGCATCGCGAGCCAGTCCTTCCCTGTTTCCAGGGTGGCCCCGCAGGCCAGATTCGCCTTGAGTTTGACACCCCTGCTTTATCTCAATGGTTAAGTTATTGTAAGAGGATAGTTACAGAGGAACCTGCTGGCAAAACTTCCTAATGGTTGGGAAGCACAGCAACCCTTCCCTCTGAGATCTTAGCTAATAGGCAGATTCAACTCAGAGTAGATGGTCCTGAGCCTTGAAAATGTTAACCAGCACCTTGAGTTGTACCTAGAAGGCTACAACTAGCAGTGCATCTCTTAAAGCAGATTCGACCAGTTTGGAGAAGTGGTCAAGGCCCCAGGCTAGAAACCAGGAGACTGTGAGTTCAAGTCCCACCTTGGCAGGGAAACCGGTTGGGTGACTTTGGGCCAATCACCAGGAGTCTAGGAGTTCTAGTCCCACTTTGGCATGAAAGCCAGCTGGGTAACTTTGGGTCAGTCACCAGGAGATTGGAAGCTGTAATTTGCCTTAAGCATAAAAGCTGTCTGGATGATTCTGGGCCAATTACCAGGAGAGTGGGAGTTCTAGTACCACCTTAGGCATGAAAACCAGCTGGGTGACTTTGGGCTAGTCTCTCTCTCTCTTTCAGTCCAATTCACTTCACAGGGTTGTCGTGTGAAAAATAGGAGGAAGGAATATTATTATATGTTTGCCGTCTTGAGTTATATATAAAAAATAATAAGAAAGGTGAGATAAAAAAATTAATAAATAAATCTACAGCACATCAGTGAAAAGAAGTATCAGGGATCTACCTAATGTTTCAATGGGAAAAAATACTGCACTCAGTGCAGAACAGTAGGTAGATGGATACCAGAACAGGATGGGGATAATTAAAGCAAGTATTGAGAACCCAGATTTGCAGTGAGACTGTGCTTGTCATCAAACATGTTGTTGTGCAAGATTTATTCCCAACACAAGCTTTTGATAAAGAAAACATCTGTTACAAGTGGCACAAAAGTGAGGGGAAAAAAAAAGATTTCGGCATGGCACGAATATGAAAATACCTGTTTTAAAGTGGGCTTAAAACAGAAGGGAACACAGAAAAAAAAATAGACTTTTCATGGATCTTTTCTGTTTTTTCAGTATTGGGTCAATTGCTTCCAATAAGCTGCAGCAATTCATTCAAATCGTTCTCCCAAAGTTTGAGAAGCTTCATAATTTGTCTGGTCAGAGAAAAGTGGGTGGGTGGGGGGAGGAATGAGTGAACTCCCTTTTAAAAACCATGCCTTGCTTGAAATTTAAAACAATGGGCACGGAGCAGATGGCCCTTTCTCTCTTCATGGATAGAAGGGAAGGAAAAGGGAAAGCGGAAGAGGACATTTGAAGGGGATGCTAATTAGCGACAGCTTTAATTGCGTCTTACTTTGAAGCTGGAGAGATACGCAAGGCAGTTGCACAGTGGGAAAAACCAGCAGGCTTTTACCTGGGCTTCCTCAAGCAGCACAAACCCACAATACGCAGGTCCTAGCGCAGAAGTGTCAAACACAAGGCCCTGTGAGCTGGATCCAGCCCATGGGATCATCCTGGACAACGTAAGGGGCCAACTCACGTCGCTTTGGCCCAGTCTACCCTAGTGTGAAAAGGAAACTTGCCAGAAGTTTGGGGAGTGGCCTGAAGCTGGCTGTCAACTCATAAAACATTCCTATGCCTGTTTTAGTAGTTGCCATAAAAAATGGGGGGAGGAAAGAAATCTGGAAGACCAGCGCAACAGTTTGAAAGTGGTAGTACATTCCAACTCTTCATCTTTAAAAGATTGTAACTAAACTACCAGATCACAATCCAGACACTTTATAACTGGCATGTATTTATAAATTTTTTCAGGGCTACCGAAGTGCCACTGACAGCCTTCTTAGATGGCTTTTTCTAAGGAAAGTCAATGGGGGAAGCCAGATTCACTGAACAACGTTGTGATACGGTAAACAACTGCAATGATTCACCTAATGAACATGGGGAAAAGATCATAAAATCAGGCAAGGCTCACTTGACAATCAACATGCTTCGCAATGGAAATTCTGCGCCCCATTGCTGTTGTACATTGATTGCCTGCCAAAGATGATCCCTCACATATTTGTATTTACCTACATATTTATATTTACCCCTAAGAGTGCCAGATAAAACACACCCATCTGAAACAGCCACTCAATCTATCCTTCATTTATACTAAGCACCAAAGACGGTGCTTCTCACAATAGCTGGTGGGCTGGAAAAAGAAAAAGACTCAAGAAGTTTCCAATGAGGAACATTCAGCCAACTTTACACCTGCCCTTTCTGATTCACTTCCATGGAGATAAATTTGAACTGACAGTCTCCAGGCCTTCCCTCAAAGAAGTCAAAAGCAGCCCCCAGTAAGGCCCAGAACGTGGTTTGCGCGCTCTCTCTTTCAGGAGATGAAGCTTGCCATGATCTACAGCACCACACATCCAAGCATTTTAAAGTATAATAAATTTAATGGGTGGGCAGCTGGAGATGAAATTTGTCTCACTCATCAGTGCAGACAGCCAGAATTTATTGATAGTGCCGTTTTCCCTCGGAGAAGTGCGGGCGAGTTGGCTGTGGATTTGCTGGTGTTTTGAGCCATCTCCAGTCCACCACCGGTAAGAATGTTGGAGATTACTTTTTAAAAGATCTTGGGGGTTTCTTTAATGGGTGCTACAAACTCCAGGAGATGTCCGCACAATTGTGATGGATGCTGCTTGTTTGACAACAGTTTATTTTAAGCTTTTGTCATCCATCATTTCAATGACAACTTCCCCCCCCAAAGATGCCAAATTCAGATAGTAGGAAGCGTCAGATTTTCCTTCAGTACTGCAGCCTGGGTATAAGGAGATTAAAAGCAGGGTAGTGTCAGAACAAAAGACTAATTGATGAGAACTAAGATAATTTCTCCAATATTTCCTACCCATCCCCAGAAGGAGGCTTTGTCAGAATGTCAGCATGACTACTACTGTGAGATAACCCATGGGCAAAACACAGGATACAGAGGCTTTGTCTTTTAACGGTGGTTTATATGCACTACTATATACATACATACACGTGTTAGGCAAATACCAGGCAATCAATCAATCTTCAACTCTACATGGAGAGCTACAATGGAGATAGAACATGAGGAGAGAGACAGAGAGAGATGCCCTCACATGGACCCCTTTATATAGACAGCTTCTTAAAGTACCCTGCTGACTCATCCTCAGTTCATCTTCTTGGCTTACAGCCTTACAGCAGCTGGTCAGCTATTAAATCTTCATTACCTTAACAGGCTTCTGTTTCCTTGCTTCTGTTTACATTGGTTGAGAATTTCTTCTGAATTTCTCTTGGTAGCATCTATGGAGGTTCTTGGTCATCTAGATCATGGCTGTCCCAAAGGTGTGTAGGAAGAAATGTTCATCTGGGTTCAGTTCCAAGTGCGGAGAAAGACATTGCAAACACGGAGGCTGCTTGGAAAGATGGTTTAATGGAACAGAACCATTAAGCACATGGTCCTGGTGTGGCTTGAACACATGGAGTGGAGAGAGGGAGATAGTTATACCCTCTCTTAGGCCTTGCCCTAAAGCTTCCAGTTCCTGTTGGTTGACAGACTCCCAGGGGGCTATGAGGGAGTCCAGCTAACTTTGTAGGTTGTCTGTGTCCCAGGCTTGGTTTAATTTTGCTAGGCGATGATGTAATGAAGAGGCTTGTGTTCAGAAAGGGTGTTGGGAAATTCCTATTATGGATTTGTCCTGGTTTGGGTCTTGAGTGAGGGCTAATTCTATCATCCTGGAGCTGAAGGCCTTTTGTCTTGTAGATAGGCTGGCTCAGTCTTTCTGGGGCTATTAAGGAAGATGGGAGCTGCTTTCTAAGAGCATGTTTCTCCTTTTCTCATCCAGGGAGATATAATATTCCATATTCTCTTTTCTGCCTGTTCTTGTCTTGAAATTTTTTTAAAAAAAACTTTCTTTCAGTTGCTTCCTGCTGGTTTTTGGTAGACTTGCCTCCCCTCTTGGCAATGTATGGATGTGTAGAAAGATAGCACCCACCTTTCTCCAGGAAGAATGAAATATTTTGAGGCATATTAAAAAGGGCAGATTATTATATACGGAGACAGAAAGCAGCCCCCGTCTTCCTTGATAGCCAACAGCAGATGTCAGGACTTAAGAGATAAAGCGTTTATTGAAAAAAAAACCAACAAGATAGCTCTATTCCTAAGAAAATAGCCCTCAGTCAAGATCCAACACAAGGTAAAGCCATTAGGCCACAATAGGATTTTTTAATTAATTAATTAATTAATTAATTTTATATTGCCACCTATTTGCACATGGTGACTCAAGGAGGCTTACAGAATATAAAACCCCACATAAAAACAATAAAACCAATAAGAGTCATATAATAAATTAATATACTAAAACCATCCCCAACGCCACCCCACCCCGCCCCGCTGGCAGAACCAAATCTTAAGTGCCTTCTGGAAGAGTGTTAGAGTGGGGGCCATTCTATTTCCCAACACCCTTTAAGAACAGCCCCCTCATTCCATCACCCTCAGAAGCTTCAACCAAACTTAGCTCAGACAAACACCTAGGATTTGTACTTTGCCTATAGAGCCAGCGATGACCCTTACATAACCCCTACATGATGCCATGGGTTATATATATCCCTCACTCTCAACTGCATGTGGTCAGCTGCACCAGAACCAAAAACATGTGGTTCTGTTCATCAATAAATGGACCCTCTTCCTAATGGAGCCTCCAGTCTCCATTGCCTTTCTCCTGACTTGGATCTGAACCAAGATGGTTTCCAGCTAAGCCAAATGAACAAGATTTTAAACAACTGTTAGAAGACTTGCGTGCCTGTAATGGGAAAACTGACTTTTACAGTGCCCTATGGGCACCTGATCAAGTCCTGCAGGAGATCCGCCCTGGCTGCTCTTTAGAAGGCCAGATCCTGAAGGTGAAACTCAAAGACTTTGGCCACTTAATGAGAAAGAAGGACTCCCTGGAGAAGAGCCTAATGCTGGGAAGGATGGAGGGCAAACGAAGAAGAAACGGGCTGCAGAGAAGGAGGTGGCTGGATGGAGTCACTGGAGCAATCTGCATGAGCTTAAATGGACTCCAGAAGATGTTAGAGGGCAGGAAGACTTGGAGGAACGTTGTCTGTGGGGTCATGATGGGTCAGACACAACTTCACAGCTAACATCAACAACAACAATACGGTCACATGATAGTGATTTGCAAAATCTGGTTTATACTTTGGGTTTCTGTCAAAAACTGGCCTGTAATGAACAATGGGCTCCCTTAATGTCCTCAGCATTCACTTTACCAATGAAAAATGTTGTACAGTCAGGTTGGGTCATGCAATGACTTGCTTTATAACTGTCACCCCTTACAGCTGCAATTGTCAGACCCCATTACCGTTGTAACTCAAGGACTGCCTTTATAATCCTAATTTTACAGCCACAAACCCTGGCTGAAGCTTTTTCATACCTGCACTCTGCTTCTTTTGTAGCTTTTCCACTCCACCGATAATGGAAGCTTATGATTCAAGGACTTTCTCGAGTTGCAAGAACCATATGAGTTAATGTCAGCCCACTTTAACTTTTAATGTATTCAAAAGGGTTTGTTCTACAGCTTTTCTGAAGGAAAGAAAAGCTATTAGGGGAGGGGTGGAAAATACACAGTTCTAGGCAGTTTGAAATGCCAACTTTAACAACTGTGTTTAAATTTGCAAGACATGTTAAAGCATGGTTCGATTTTTTGGGGGGGCTCTAACAGCCTGCACAAACGCAGCTCTTGCAACCTACAATTCAGTTTAGTCATTTCTAGACTTACTTGGTGGCTTAAAGCATGTTTTTGTTAAACCCTGTAGACAGGCACTTTATTACTTTAGCTAACTTATTCTTAAAATGCATGTTTCTGCCTTCTACTATGTTACATTTTAGCATTCACAATTGTTAGCCGGCTACGTTATCGGACGTGCGAGGCAGAAATGGTGAGAACTGACATTGCAAGCGTCTAAAGGAATGTTTTAGTGACTGCAGAGGAAAATGTTATGCCATAACTGCACATTTATATTTAAGAACCATTTATCAACAGCGTAAGAGAGTACAATGCTAAGTGTTTCCTGATTCAGCTGATGATTGAAATATATTTTCCAGGCCTATTACAAACTGCATCAAGTTAAACAAGCGTGCACAGAAAAACAGCATCCGATGAGGTCACTGACTTTGGATAATGAAACATCTGCAAGAAAACCACCAAGCTCAGAGAGCACCAAGGACTCCTCGTTTCAACCCTGAGCTACAAATATTCTGTTTTATTGGTGAAAAAAAAAAAGCATCGGAGAAGGACAGCGCCATCCTAAACAAAAGAATAAACAGACCTGGCCATTCAAAAGCAGTCTGCACAAACTCCTTTCCCATTGTCAACATTTCTTACAGTCTCTCATTTAAGGACAAGGCAACAGAGTCGCTCTAAATCTTCTCAACTTCCAATACTTTTGTTCCATCTGAGAAGTGTTCTTCTTTTCCCCTTTCTATTAGATGATAACTTTTCTAGGTACTGCCAGCTCCATTGGGCTCCAATGGTTTGATTCAGCCATCGTGATTTATGCTTTGATGAATGGCAAAAAATCAGGTTAATTGGTTTGGAAGCTTTTTCTAGCATACTGGATTAATTCTGAAAAATTGCACCTACGGTGGGAAATGAGAAATCAGCACATGAGTATCGTAGGACAAACAACCTCTAGGATCATTCACACCAACACTGACGGGGAAAGCCACTAGACTATTAATCAAGAGCAGAGCCCACTCTTGATAAGCACTGTGTCATCTTGTAGAATACTCCTATGCCTGTTTCCAGGTTGCCATGAGAAAGAGGGGTGGGGCGAAAGAGCATACGGCAAATATGAAAATATAAAATATGAAAGAGCATATGGAAAACAAAATCAGAAGCACATTCCAAGCTTATCTCACAAAGATTGTAACTTAGGCAACCGAGTATTCTGCCCACGAAAATCCTTTATTGGAGAACGTGATTGATGATACCCAGTCCATGAATGTGTTTCGGTTGGAGAATCTAAATTATGATACACTCAGGGGGGTGGGGGAAGACAGGGTCATAGGTGATTGTAAATCACGTGCCTCAGAGTCAGCTTCATACAGGTCATGCCAACATGTTGCCCCTAATAAATCTTTTGAAGTTTTTGGAAGTTTGGCTCAAGGCTGATTTAATTAGGGTGATCACCGGAATCCTAACATGCTGATGATGTCACCTAGTTTGGATAATGAAATGTTTGCAAGAAAACAGAGAGCACCAAGGACCCCTCAGGTAGACCCTTGCACAGGATGTTGGTGAAAAACAAGGACAATCAGACATTCTTCTGAGTTGTAGAGCAATGATGTCTGACCTTTAAGACTTGTGGACTTCCACTTCCACATGCTGGCTGGGGAATTCTGGGAGTGGAAGTCCACAAGTCATATCAAGATTAGATATCCTTGCTGTAGAATCTTGTGGAAAGAAAGTGACTTCCATATCACAAAACAATGAACCACTTAAGCTTTTTTGCCCATAAATATTTTCTAGCCTTTCATATCTTGTTCCAAAGGTGCTTTTCCAAAATGCAAGTGGACTTTCTTGGTCTTTTCCTTGAAAAGGTTTCACTTCTCTTCCAAGAAGCTTCTTCATGAACTGAAGAAGCTTCTAGGGTGAGAAGTGAAACCTTTTCAAGCACGAAAACCAAGAAAGTCCAGTTGCCTTTTGAAAAAAGCACCTTTGCGATAACCATGACCTGGATGATTGAGAATCTCCATAGACACTCGATATCCTTGGTTTTCTAATGACTACTTTACTTCATGATTATTATTTTTTTGTATTTGATTTTAGTTGCTTCAGAAGTCAGGCTTTTAAAATGTTTTCCTTCCCTTCTGTTTTCTTTCAGGTGTTTTATGCTTCTTTACCCATTAGCCCTTGTGTCATTGTTGCAGTTTTAAATTTCTGTTAGTATTGTAATCTTTAAAAGTACACTTTTGTGGGAGAGCCAGTTTGATTGAGAAATCTCAATACTTGGGCCAGCCACTGGTGTTATCCAACCCTTTGTTTCTCCTCCAACTATAAAAAACTAGACGTAATATTGAGAATTATATTTTCCATTGCCAGTTGCTTATCTGTTGATTCAAACCAATTGTTTGAGCCAACTTTCTCCTTGGGCCAAATAAACTCACCTTTTGCCAACACAGCTCAGAAATTGAAAAAGAAAATAATTCTGCAGTCAGAAAAACAACAATAGTCGATTGCAACTGGCTTTAGATTTAAGTCTGAGTCCCTGCTGTTCTAGCCTGACAGCCAACCCATAATACACCCTCTTCTTAATTTTGCACAGTGTATTTTCTCCGAAACAAGGCTTATATTATTTCTCTGCAAGGAACGCCTATAAAACAAAACCATGATAATTTATTGGAACCAACGAAAATAGGCCAGGAATATGCAGCACTGGGCAAGAGTAAGAAAAAATGGAACGAGAATTTATTACAACTCACCGTCCAGGAAAGTACTAGAATAATCAGAATTGATAGACGAATTCTAATCCTGAAATTAAGGAAAGAATGTAGGATGTTAACCCTGGCCTCCATTTCTATTCCAGACACAGAAATTTCTCCCCTCTCCAGATGTTAAAAGGAATTGCAAAGGAGGAAAAATAGGAGATATGTATGATGTGTTAGATCCAAGTTCAGATAAAATGTGGTAGGGGAAGGAAGGAAGGAAGGAAGGAAGGAAGGAAGGAAGGAAGGAAGGAAGGAAGGAAGGAAGGAAGGAAGGAAGATAGCAATAGCACTTAGACTTATGTACTGCTTCACAGTGCTTTCCAGCCCTTTCTAAGCAGTTTACAGAGTCAGCATATTGCCCTCAAACAATTTGAGTTCATTTTACTGACCTCGGAAGTATGGAAGGCTGAGTCAACCTTGAGCTGATCAGGATCGAACTCCTGGCTATGGACAGAGTTAGCTAGGATTATTGCATTCTAACCACTGTGAAGGGAAGGAAGGAAGGTTTAGAACCCTAAAATATTGAAATACTGGCTTTGACTGATGCTTGGGAGATTAGAAAATCTAAAGGCAAGTGGCTACTATTTTTCAGCAAGGCATAGCATATTTTTGATGTGCTGTTCTCTGAGTCATACACTACTCTTCAGCCAAAACCACAATGTAGTCCAGCATCATTTATTAGCCTTGCCTTGTGATGTATAAACCACAATTTATGGCTTTGTTCATGGAACAAACCCAGTCGCTACTGGATTATTTGATTAACCATGTTTAAGCAAACTGCAGCTTGGTGCAAGATTAAAGCCAGGCTATTAATTGCTTGCCTCTCCACAGCAATCTGTTTGGGCTTCTAAATAATCTTTTTTTTTATTTTTATTGGTTTTAAACATAGACAAACAAAACATAAAAACATCAAGCTATCTTCCATACAGTGTGCATACATACATACAGTGCATATCATACATACAGTGTGCCGGTTGGTTTACAAATTGTTTTGTGCTAGGCTTCTGTTAGGAATATAAGTCACCTAACAGGTATTTGGGTTAGAAATATATAAGCCAGGATAGACATTTTACTACTGTCTCTTTAAGGGAATGCAAAAGCATGCAATTGGGTGTAGTTTCTCAAACGGCCATAAGATGGAGCCAGAAATCTGGATTGTTTCGTCTTAGCCTTAGTCTCAGAAGAGAGTGAATCTCTGTTTCCTTCTGTTGGAAAGTATTGCCGTTCCTGCATTTTTCCTAATTGACTGATATTTCTGGATTTGATGTAAGCCTGATACTGAACTGTTTTTGACACTGGAATTTGTTACTGGATTATCCCTGGATTGAAAACTGACTGATTTAACTTGTGAATGACTTTGAATTGCTTGTTTGGACTTTGCTTAATGTTTCTGGAAGTAAAAACCTACATTTACTGTACAGTGTATCTCTGTGCTGTGTATGTGTATTATTCAAACAATATTCTCAAATACATCTCCCTGTATGCTCTCATTCTCCTAATGGGGAATTACCTCAACAGCTTCTAAATAATCTTTAAACTCCCTAATAAACTGGGAACTAACTGCCCAAGATCCATTTTCCTGGTTTACTGTGATAATTGTGATCAGTGGATCTCCTTTGGCTGCACGACTCTCCCAAGCTGCAGAAGTCGAGTCAATAACTGCCTCCATTAAAAGGGAAACTGTTATAATGATTGTCCAATTCCTAATTTATCTACAGCTCTGTTGTTTTCAAAAGCAGGGATCCTGACACTGTTAGGCTGATTTTATCACCAAGCGATTGGCACCTCTTGGAATTGCCTCAAGGCACTGCTCTGCTCCATTTCGTGAATCCATGCAGCTCAGAAACTTATTTAGCCCTGTAACCATGACAAAACCTTTCTTCCATAAGTAGATCTGGGTGAAATGTTGGGATTTCTTTAAAGAAAAACACCTAGAAAGTTTCTATTGCTATCAGCTAAGTGATACTTCTGAACCATCCTTAAGTGAGAGATTCAAACATTGGACTGCGCACAAACATTGGTCTGCGCACAATTTTGATTTGGTTTAAGCATGGTTTGTTAGACAAGCCATAGTTATCACATGCCACACTCACTTCAGGTAGGGGGATAACATGCTGGGCCAAAATCCGATTAAGTACTGCAATATCAGATAAGTTGGAAAATCAGTCAGCTGCAGACATCAACTCTAGATAAACATTGCTGACATCCATCTTGGCTCTGTGTGCATAGCTCCATTCATCATCATCTTCTTTTAATAACCCCTTAACCCCTTGTGGGGTGGAGTCTAGGCAACTGAATGGAGCTGAGTGTTTAATGGCCAGATGCCTTTCCTGTTGCCAATGTGGAGTTTTCTTCAGCAGATATATTCTCATTGTGCTTAGAGAGAGAAATATCTGTCTCTACCTAGGATCGAACTCACAGCTTCCTGATTGTGAGGCGAGAGCTCTACCTCTAGGCCACAGCACCACTCTGTGTGTAGCTCCATTACCTTTTAATAATTAAGACCAATAACTTTTGATGGGGAATGTCTTTTACAATGACAAAATCATACATGCGTTTGATCCGCAGATTTATGCTGGTCTAGAATCACTCTAGTTAACCTGATGTTGTTCAGATAGTTTAGACTTCGGATGCTTACACCTCCCATAAACTCTAACAAAAAGAGGTTGTGAGCACTGTCCTCCCACACACTAAAGATCCCATCAGGTTTAAGGTAATAGTGATCCAGATCTCTATTTTTTTTTTAAATAGCTGGGCAGAAAAGGGACTTTGGGCAGGATAAAGCATCGCTTGAAATCCCTCCTCCTAAACTTAGACTAAGCCAGGATATCGGTAGCTAACTTCTGTTGAACCTCCTTAGACTGGTTTATATGTAGAGAGAAAACCCCTAAATGACTGAGTTTGTACAATTGCAATTAAAAAAAAAACCCGGTTACAATTTAGCATTAAGTTGTGGGAACCCCAGCAGCGGTATTCTACCAGTTGGGCGTGGTTCAGCCGAACTGGCAGTTCCAATGATCACACAGTCTCACACCCAACTGGTAGGAAACATTTTTGAAACCCACCACTGGGAGAACCCGCCCCCCCCCCCATAGGAAGAATGAAATATTTTGAGGAATATTAAAAAAGGTAGGATATTATATTTCCCCAAAGGGAGAAATGGAAACACATGCTCTTAAGGAAGACAGAAACCAGCCCCAGTCTCCTGGCCCCCAAGCAGAAACTGAGGAGGCCAGCTTTTAGAAATACAGATTTAGTAATCCATTCAAGACAGGATGTTTTGAAACTCCTTGGAAGAATGGTAGGATTAGAAAGCAGCCCCTTGCCCAAGATCCAACACAAGACAAAATCCATTAGCCACAATAGGAATTGCCCAATGCCTTTCAGAACACAAGCCCCTCCATTGCACCACCCCAGAACAGTCCAAACTTCAAAGTCACAGAAAAACAATAATAATCTTACTTGAAGGATACAATAGAGAATTGACATATTTGATTGTTAATGTTTTAACTGTAGCTAGAATTGTATTTGCTCAAAACTGGAAAAATGAAAAAATTCCAATAGAAGAAGAGGTGATAAAGAAACTAATGGAATGTGCAGAGATGAGTAGATTGACATTGGGAATTAGCAAGAAGAAAAAGAATATGATAAAATATGGGATTTATTTTATCAGTGGTTAGATAGAAAAATAGGAAAATGAAATATATTATAATATAAATATAATACAATGGTAATGATATGTTATAATTAATTGTTATGGGAGGAATTATATGAATCAGAATTTGTAAAAATCGAGATTTGCTCAAAAAGGATAATGTGAACTTGCAATTAAAGTCTAATGATGATGTAATAACATAAATTGACATGGAAAGTTGATTAATATAACATGAATATAAATTTAAATCTAAGAGGGTTAGACTATTGATATTGTGCACAAGAAATATGTACAACCAGCACACTGTACAACTAAAAGAAGGTTTTATTTGTTGTTTTGTGTTTGTGTTTGTTTATATTTGTTGTTAAAAAATACAAAAAAATACAAAAAAAGAAGAAAGAAAAACAATAATCCAGAGGTTGACCAGATTCATTCAAACAAACACCTAGGGTTTGCATTTCCTCTTTTGCCTATAGAGCCAGCTATGACCCCTATATGACCCCATAGGAATCTGACCACAGCCAATAGAACAGGAAGCTCATACACAAAGCCCAAAGAAGGTATAAAAACCTTCCACACTCAGCTCCATCTTGTCAGCTGCCCAGAACCACAAACCCATGTGGTTCTGCTTCATTCAATAAACCACCTTTCCAACCAGCCTCCGGGTTTCCACTGTCTTTCTCCCAGCTTGAGACTGAACCAGATGGATATTTTCTTCCAACAAAGTGTAAACCAACATTTGGGAGAATGCCTTTTAGAACCCGGAGCCTCTCTGAAAAACATGGTCCTTACCTTCCCATTTGGAGCCAGAGAAGTTTATAGCTGCTTAATTCTATTCAGGATTGTAGCTGTCAGCCCTTCTGTTGACAGAGGTTAAGGAGTTCAGTTGGCTGTTCTTGTTAGAGGAAAATTGAATTGCCTTGATTTTTTATTATGAGCCTCACCATTCCGTTCAAGGAGCTCCTGAGATCGACTTCAAAGGAAAACCAATCAAGCAGGCTCTTGTGAAACATAGCTCCCATATAAGATATGCTCAGTCTCTTTTATCAGTCAAGATAAGAGCATTTCCAGGGAGAAATTAGTTCAAAATGAGTTACGACCTCTCTTAATTCATCTCCCACAAGCCCAGCATATTTTATTAAAGTGATCATAGGTTTACATATCAAGACCCTTAAGTGTTTCCTGTAGAAAGGAGTGCAAGATTACTTTTAACATTTAAGTCTGCTAAATCAGTAAGAGTAAAAAAAAAAAGTTATTTAATAAGCCCAAGAAAATCCAGTTTCCTAAAATTATAAAATAGGTTAAGTCATATACCCACAATGGAAAACGGAACTTGCAGAGATGGCTAAATTAACTTTTTATCATGGAAAATGTTACTTACATTTATGGCTGACTTACAGACCTTTACCATGAAACAGGAAAAAAAAATCCTTGTTTGTGGTTATCCTAATTCAGAAAAAACCTGGATAGTAGGGGGAAAAAACCTCAGCTGTTTTGTAATCCTAGTATAAGAGATGAGTTTGCAAATTGCACTTTTATTTGCTGCAAAAGCCAACAGAAACTGCTACTTATTCTTTCTTTCTGCACTTTTCCTTTTTTTCTTTCTTCACTTCTTTCTTCTGCTCTTCATTGGTTTGCGTTTTGATGTTCTTTGCAAGACTTTTAATAAAAGTTATTTTTAAAAAAGAATTGGGCTGAAACACAGATCAGTCATTCATATTATTTGAGCGATGAGCAGCGGTAATTCCATCTTTATATTTATTTATTAAATTGATATGCCACCCATCTTGCTGTCCAGACTCTTCCAAGCTACTACCAGTAGGAAGCTACTCGAGACTACTTGGTGATATGGTACTATCACTAAAATGGTAAGCATCAGACTAACCAGATATGGATGACAACCAGAGGTGGTATTCAGCCGGTTCTGAACAGTTCTGGAGAACTGGTAGCAGAAATTTTGAGTAGTTTGGAGAACCGGCAAATCCCACCTCTGACTGGCCCCACCTCCATCTATTCTCTGCCTCCCATCGAGTCCCAGCTGATCGGCTGGGTCTTCTTTGGTTGCCCTGCACAGGAGAACGGAGCTGGAAAGCAGGTTACTGGGGTTTGGAGGGAATGGAGATTTTGCAGTATCCTTCCCTCCCCCACACCCACCAAACCATGACATTTTGGTTTGTTTGGCCTGGCCAAATTTTTAAACCTCCCCTCTCCTGTTTTTAGGGTGATCATGGTTTATCGTGAAGGCAATTGTCCTGGTTCACCTCCCAACATCCTGAAAATTTTCATTTGGCCTTTGAAGCCAATTACAACTGTGTTTTTTTGGGGAGGCAGCTTTAAGGATTGGAATCAAAATGATTTGTCACTTTTAAAAACTGGAAAAAAAGCACGAAGAAGCAAGGTCAAATTATTACTCGATATTTGATTTTGAAAATAAAATTTGGCATAGTTGTAGGGCCAAAATACAGCCATTTCACTGTATATCAGCGAGGTTCACATCTGTAATCAAAAATGGTTTGTAAGCCACACTGACTAAGCCAAAGCAAACCCAATCAAGTTAGGGTTTAACATCCTAGCCTGCAAAAGTTTCATTTCTATGTGACCCAATATTGGAGAACAAAGGAAGGAATTCTCCCATGGTTTGTTTTAGAAACACATCTCCGACACCAATGGAATTAATAAGTAACTGCTGAGTTTATGTGATGGAGAAACATAAACAAATGATTGAATCACCATCTGTTGCTGTGTCTATTTCCTCTGTATATTTATTTCTTTTGACACAATCCCATGTCACACTGTGTTGTTTCCCAAGTCACCTTTGCAACATACAAAACATATGCAGGAGGCTGTTGTGTAGGCCTGTTCAAATGTTCTTCCTTTGCCTCTTTTTTTGAGGATAGAACTCTAGATGCAGACTTACCAAATGGTGGGACATGACCCAGTAACAACAGCATGGTACCAGTCTCTGTGTACATCAATCTTGTGAAGCAACTTTCTAATAACTTGTTCCCATCCCGGGTTTACTTAGAAAGGAAAACCTGAGAAACCCAAGATTGATTCCCAACGAAAAATCCAATTATATGTATTGCACCAAGAAGAAATCCAAGAAGTATGTATGGAGATTCTCAGTCCTCCAGGTCATGGTTGTCCCAAGGTTCTTGTTCAAAAAGCAACTGGACTTTCTTGTTCCGCTTGAAGACATTTCACTTCTCATCCAAGAAGCTTCTTTGGTTCTGACTGAATGGTGGAGAATGGAGGATATAGTCATGACTGATATCATCATTCTCATTTTAGCCATTGTCTGTCCACTGCAGGATGAAGCCTTCTTCCGCATGTTTCCAACCAATATGGTCCAGAACTTCCTTTTGCCAATTGTAATACATGCTGATGTCATCAATCCATCTTGTTTCAGGTCTCTTTTGTGGATGCATTCATATTTTGAACTGTTACCATCAGGGAGACGTTATTGGTGTCTTAAAATGAGGACTCATAGACTGAGAAACAGTTTCTTTTCCAAGGCAATAATTGTCTTAAATCAAACAGTGCATTTGTGATTTAGTTCTATGTACATGTACATAGTGGCATTTTTAAACTATTCAACTTACTAAATAGATAGGTTTTAGGCTGGGTTTGTTATTGTTATTGTTGTTGTTATTGTTGTTATTGTTATTGTCATTGTCTTTTGTCATTGTCGTTGTCATTGTTGTTATTTTTAAATACTCTAGTGTGATTGTGATGTGGTGTTTGGGGCACAATGCTGGAGTAGTTTTCAAATTTCATTGTATTCGTGGAATGCAATGACAGTAAAGGTATTCTCCATTCTCTTCTCTTTTGACCAAGTGGGATCCATTCTATGACTGCCTTGGTCCACTTGCCACATATATAAATCCTTCCAATTGCCGCCATTCGGTTTGAACTGAAGAAGCATCTTGGATGTGAAGTGAAACATCTTCAGGGAAAAACGAAAAAAGTCTAGTTGCCACTTGAAGACAATCCAGGAAGTGATTTCCCTCCCATCTTCTTGATTTAAATCCATTGGGATGGAAATTAACCTACAAGGATATATGAACTTGAAGATAAGAGTGTTTGGTATGCTTTGGAGAGACCTGAAGGAGTCAGATCGCAGACAGATCTTCTGAGACGAGGTCTATCTTTGTGGTCGCTAACAATCATTACTGACTTGAAGACAGTACAGGAACCATTTATGCCACTCAGGTGACCCTGAAGACACAGGAAAGCCTCTCAGTGCTTCAGTGACCCTCTAAAAGGATGCAAATGACCAGCTGTCTGCAAGGAGCATAGATCCTTCCATTCCCCACCATCCTGTCAGACCTGAAGAAGCTTCTTGGATGAGAATTGAAATGTCTTCAAAAGAAAAACCAGAAACTCCAGTTGCCTCCGGAACAACCATGACCTGGATGACTGATAATCCCTATAGACATTGACTTGGAGGCACTCACTCCATCCTTCCACCCCTCCATCCATCCCCCAGACTTTCATGATAGGGTTGATTTCAGAGTTGCTCTTCAGAACACAAGAGCGTAATTGCCAGCTCAAGATTTCCATTGTTCATTTCATCCTGCAGAATTAATTTCAGTTCATCTGAGACATGCAAATGAGCAATTGGAAATGGTAAAGTGAAGATAGGCCCCGAGATATTTGGCTGGCTTGTTCCCCCCCCCCCCCTCGTGCTTCCAAGGAAACTTAATTTGCTTCTTTGATTTGATTATGTGTAAAATGCTTGGTTGGTTCGCAAGCCTCAAGAAACCAGCAGGAAGAAAAGAAAAAAGAAAAAAAAGGAAAGGAAAAGAAAAGAACGTGATGCCCAAGAATGAGTTTTACTCACCTGGACCAAAGAGGACTTTAGGGACATCTCACTTGAGTTGACCTTAATTTAAAAACCGTAGATTCAAAGAAGTGCAGGAGAAGCAGCAAGGGAGAATTTGGAAGTTGTCAACTCATTGCTGTTCTACACATCCTACTGTACCTGTTTCAACAAGGTCAGAGATGGCCTTAATTGCTGGGAAGAATGTGCTCGGGAGGACAATTAAAAATATGTTTGAAATGTCCCAGCATGTTTGCAGTTGCCTCAACCATTACACACCGACAGAGGTTTTAATCTAATAGGGGAATAGAATTCCTCCTGCTACCCTGATTATGAACGATCATGTTCGGTCTAATTAAACATTTTGCTTCCCTCCCTCCTTTGCCTCAGCAAATAACTGAATGAATATCTTTGCTTTTATAGTTCTGTGGATGATTTTCTTTGCATGGAGGTGTACCTCTGACAGGACTGCAGAAACCTCTTGAGTAGGAGCATCCAACCTTGGCAACTTTTAAGACTTGTGGATTTCAACTCCCAGAATTCCCCAGCCAACATGGGAGTTGAAGTCCACAAGTCTTAAAAGTTGCCAAGGTTGGACACCCCTGATCTTGACAGATTCAGCCCTCTCCTTAGAGAATATTTAGCAAAACTGCTTATCAATGTTGCTGCCTACAAATGAAGGGAACATTGCCAGTATAATTTAATCAATCTGCTTTTATTGTTTAATATGGCTAAAAGGAGTTGGACATATTATGTTCTTTGCAGCTTGTTGTTCAAACAGCAGTGTGCTTTTATACAGTATTAGCTGAGCTGAATTATGAGAAATTTCTGAGATTTTTCTTCCTGGTTTCCCCAAAGCGTCAATTTTCCAGAAAACAATTTAGCCTGTTTGTTGGCCTTCTTTCTAATATTCCTATTTACCTTCCCTCATCCTCTATCCCTGCCTTCTCTATTATAATGCCCGTCGTATCTGTTTCAAGACTATTTCAGTTCAGGTAGGTGTGAAAAAAAAGTTTGGCAAAGTTTCTGAACTGAGTTTTTGAATCAGCACCTTTGTGTGTTGTGAAGTGTTGCTAAATCTATGAAAAAAAAAAAAGCAACGTCTTCATGTATCTTAAATAACATGAACATTTCTTGCTGAGGAAGACAAAAACTCATAAGTTGCAGTTACAAAATGGCACTTTATTGGCAGCAAACCACAAAATGTTTCATGAAGAAAGATTACGCAGCAATATTATTAATCTCCATAAATAATTAGAAACATACTAATGGGACTTATTTAAGTAGTAATACATTGGAATATATCAATTGCATAGTTTCAGGCACAATGGTAAGTTGAGAAGAGCAAAGCAGGGATGAGGTCAAGGATATATAAATTACATTTTTAAGAATGACAGGCAGATTTAAGAGCAGCCCTGTTTAACTGCTGTGCTTCAGGATCCCTGCACTTGTTTCCTATGACTGCACTGGAAATATATTTCAGGACTTCCTGGAACACAAGATGAAAAACCCTTCCACTTTAGAACCCAGAAGGTCATTTCTAGCAGTTAATGGAGCAGAAGAAAGAGTTCCCGATCAGTAAGTCAAGCTCAACATCTCAAAATACTTTGTTATTTGAAATAACCTTTGAAGAGGTTATCTCAAGAGTTCTTTAGCAAATCTAAGATCCTTCTAAGGCAGAAGAACCATCTAAAGCAGGCTAGTCAGAGTCATTTCCAGAGGCCGGTGGAAGTAGAGGCTGTTCATTAGATGGCAATTCCTCCTCAGGTGGAGGTTCAACTTCTCCTATTTCTGTCTCTACTATTTCATTTCCTTCTTGTGCCATAGATGATTTGGGTTCTAGGTAGGGCATTTCAACTGGAATTTCAGCAGTAGGATGCGGTTCTTCTCCTCCTGGATTAGGGACTTCAGGGATGGCTTCGGGAGTGTAATTGCTCGGTTGAAAGGTTTCTTCTTGGACGCTGGAGTACTCACACTTGCTCATCCTTTCTCCCATTTCTCAATCGGCAGCGACACAACAGGCCAAGGAACTGATCTATTATGGAGATGGCAGCAGCAGCAAAGTTGCAGTGAGAAATCACCTGGATGAAAACACCACCGTGAGTTATGGATATTTTATTATGACTGTAATGAAAAAGTTGCTCATTGAAACAACTAGGTGGGGAAAAAAGGGGGCATTCAATTTCAAGAGGAAGCATGATATGTGTCCTAATGTTGGATCATCAGGGCCTTCAGATGATAGTGGGGTAACAGGAAATTGTTGGGTGGACACAACTAGGCTGAGAGACACCTGTAGCGCATCAACTACACAACAGACACTTAATCTCTTTTCCCAGAAACACAGCAGTGGGGAAAGGAAGAACATCTGTCTGTAGCATCATAATCCCAGCTGGCAATCTTAAAAAATGAAAATAATGGGCAAGCAGTCCAGTAATTTATCCAAACTGCATTTCTCTCTCAGGGGGAAAAGAAAAAAAAACCCAGTAAAATAAGCTTGGATGGATGGAACAATTCCACATTCCCCGACAAACCAGTGTTTGTGTCATCAGACCACTCCTGCAGCTATTTTGTGAGAATACCCAAGATTTGTTCACAATTGCACAGAGAGGATAATGTTTCCTAAGCTTCAAGCTGGCTAGATTAAAAAAAAAAAAGCCTTTGACCAGCTCACCCCTAGTAGACCAGGGGCAAGTAATCAGATACCTCCAGGTGTTTAAAATAGGTTTTCTCCCAACTTAAGCCAGCATTACCAGAGGCAAGGGACTGTAGAAGATATTCCAAAGTATCTAGAGAGCACCAGATTTTCTATCCCCATGATAGAATTTCAATGGTCCCATTGGAAGACTTCCAGTCTTCAATGGAAGACTTTCTCTATTTAGCTTAATATGGACTAGTTGCCCTAGAATAAGTACAAAGCCTGTTTTACAGGACCAGAATTGAACTTTGGCACCAAGTACAGATTAAGAAGCCAAGCCAATTCATCATTTTGGCTTAGTCAACATCCTCTGGCAGCAAACCAGCTTCAGTACAGCAACTGGATTAATCTTGTTAATATAGGAGGCCATTCTGTAGTTTGAGGTGAAGGATAAATGGTCTTTTCCATCTCCCTATATATTTCCTGTGTAGGCAATAAATTAAACCATCTAAACTAGCTAACTGGTTTAAGTTACCATAGTGAAAGGCTTTGTTTAACTTTGTACCATGGTTTGTATCGTTATAGCTGAAGAACCACGGTTTATTGAATAAATTCACCATTGGATAAATTTGACCAACATTCTATTTTGTAGAATGTGATCCTATAGAGTTCAATCCTAGGTAGAGACAGATATTTTTCCCTCTGGGCACACTGAGAATATATCTGCTGAACAAAATT
Source organism: Pseudonaja textilis (assembly GCF_049901715.1). Classification (NCBI taxonomy): domain Eukaryota; kingdom Metazoa; phylum Chordata; class Lepidosauria; order Squamata; family Elapidae; genus Pseudonaja; species Pseudonaja textilis. The sequence continues at coordinate 22,328,534 of NC_141998.1, forward strand.
CTGCATTGGCGACAGGAAAGGCATCTGGCCATTAAAACACTTTGCCAGCTCCAGTCTGTTGTCTAGACTCCACCCCACAAGGGATTATGGGGTTGTTAAATGATGGTGATTCTAGTTATAAACTGGGTTTCAAAGTAACTGGGTTCACACAGCCCACTAAGCAAGCTTAACCATCTTATGGCTTAGTAGAATGTGTGAACTCAGACACAGAGCTAAAAGAATTATGGGCCTCAGTTTCCCCAGGCAATTGTATCAGCACATTTGCTTGCCTGGTGTTAATATCCCACCTTCTGAAGTCAAACATGGGCCCACCACCATGTAGTGGCTTTATTTGCAATTAGTTTTATAGAATGCCTGCCATGACTGTACAAGCTAATGGCATAATTTACATACCATAAAGCTATAAAAGAGCAACCTTTATTGATAGCTACATACTTCCCTGCTGTAATCAATAACTTTTCAAAGGGAGATATAACCCTTAGCCTAGCATTCTACTTAATGCTTGTCAGTTCTATTAAGCATCTTCCTACAAAAAGGGTTTTCTTCTGCAAACACAACCCACACCCCAAAAGAAAACTCACCTGCAGTGCTCTTCACCAAACAGCCTCATTTCCTGCCCAGCAGGAAGTACTTTTATAGTATCTGGGAGTCACACACACACACACACACAAAAGGCTTTCCCATGAATCTCCAAATGCTAGTTCTGCTAAACTATCATTCCTCTGAGGGTTGCAGCTATTGGCTGAAGCTAAAGCCAATCTTCCAATTGAAAGCATGTCTGCATTGACAGCCATGTCTGCAAGACAGCCTTCCTTAGCAAACTGAAGTTTAACCTACCATACATCCTTAGCCCTTTAGTTTATGTATGAAGTAGGATACGATAGGAACTCAAGAATTTACTCATGCTTGTATTCTCCAAAGACAATCACTGTAATATTTTTTCTTATCTTCTGTTACAGTTTTGAGTTAGGACTTTGGATAAAAAACGGATTCAGCTTTAAAAGAAAAATGGAAGATGCAAATTATCTCTCAAGCTTCTAACTTTGAATGTGCCCTTGAGTGATTCTATTAATCTGTGTTTACACTTACAAATGATAGCCAAAGCTTTGATTTTGCAGAGGTGGATGCTGTGATCTATATACTCCGTGAAATTACTTTCCTTGTGCTTAAATTGAGAGTTTGAGCATGGGATAGATCATAATCCCTGCTAGACTCTGATAAATGGATTGGGGAAAGTTTTTAGAACTTTAGAACATGTTTAGAACAAAGAGGACAGAATTTGGTTCCAATAAATAATATTTGCAGCTTGGGGTTGAAATAAGGAGTCCTTGGTGCTCCCTGAGCTTGGTTGTTTTTTTACAGAGGTTTCATTACCCAAACTAGGAAACATCATTGGTGCTAGATGATCATGTGCTGTCACCGATGATGTTACCTAGTTGGGTAATGAAATGTCTGCAAGAAAACAACCAAGCTTAGAGAAATTCTAAAGACCCTTTAGGATTTGCTTCACTGGCATTTTGTAGAGCAGTGTTTCTTAACTTGCATATGAATTGGTGTAGGATCCCCTTCTTGGGCAGGGGGCTGGACTAGAAGACCTCCAAGGCCCCTTCTAGCTCTATTCTGATTTTGAGAACCCCGGCAAACTTAAAAATGTGTGGCCTTCAACTCCCAGAAGTCCCCAGCCAGCATGTACACAATTTCAGATTGGGTAGCAAGAGAAGGAACATGTTCACCCCCAGAACAATATTTTGTATTTCAAGGATTCTACAAATGAGAATGGCAGTTACCCTGAGATGTCTACCTCAGTTTTTCACATTGTTTATACCCGGGGACAGAATATAAGGAACATGAAAAAAAAAAAAAACATTGGAAGTGGCAGAACATGGACAAAAGGATGATCCAGTTCGTTGAGGTCTACTTCTCCTTTTCTTCTCTTTCTCCAAAGGAGTGTCAGGTAGCATTTCAACCTGAATGGTGGATGCTGGGTTTTGTCCCCTGGCAAGAGAATAACAGATACCGGAAAGCAGGCAGTGCTAGTGCCAATTTTTACTTCTTTTCCAAAAGAAGCTTTTGAACTATCATTTCCCTGGGATTGTTGGTAGACTGAGATAAAGAGAAACCAATGCTAATAGGCTTCGAAAAACGTAGGGTTATTTCACAGCCAGCCAGCTGTGTTTGCTTCCTGTCTTTTACCTGCCTTTGTTCCAAATTCCCCATCTGTATTTATTTATTTGCATATAGGGTTAAGTGCCTTTGCTCATGATATATGATGCGCTGGGTTGCTCATGATGTTTGGTGCAGGAGGATTAGATTAACAGAGTTGGAAGGGAACTTGTAGGTCATCTAGTCCAACCTCCCACCACACACACACCGAAGCAGGAGACCCTACTGACAAATGGCAATCCAATCTCTTCTTGAAAGATAGATTCAGAATTTGTTTAAGGTTTTTTTTTTCTCTTTTTTTCCTTTCCCTCTTCCTTTCTGAATTCTCCATAGCATCCGGAGCAGGACAAGAAGCAACCAGTGAAAGTTGGTCAGAAGGAGATCCAACTTGCAAATCAGGAGGAATTTCCTGACAGGAAGAACAATTAATCAATGGAGGCTTTCAAGAAAAAGATTGGACAACCATTCGCCATGGATCATTTAAGGACTCCCCTCTTGGGTAAGGGGCATGAACTAGAAGACACCAGCAAGATCTCTTCTAGCCCTTTGATTTTCTGAATGCCATGCTTTGGAACATGGGCCCCCAAACTTGTCAAGTTTAAGACTTGTGGACTTCAACTCCCAGAATTCTCTGGCAGTTGAAGTCCACAAGTCTTAAACTTGACAAGTTTGGAAACCTCTGCTTTGCAGAGACAGGCTTATATTAAGCCAGTTATACTACATATTTCTCATTCTAGGGCTATTTTCCCCTTGATGTAGGAAATGAGCAGTTGTGCTACAGTAGTAGTACCTTGTTACTCATTATGAATTGGTTTTAGGAGGCATGATGAATAGCAATAGCATAGCATTTAGACTTATAAACTGCTTCACGGTGCTTTGCAGCCCTCTCTAAGCAGTTTACAATCAGCATATTGCCCACCCCAACAATCTGGGTCCTCATTTTAATGACCTTGGAAAGACGAGTCAACCTGGAGCCTGGTGAGATTCTGCCAAATTGTAGGCAGCCAGCGGTCAGCAGAAGTAGCCTGCAGTACTGCATTCTAACCACTGCGCCACCGAGTACCAAAAATGATGAGTGCCAAACCAATTTTTCCCATAAGGAAATATTTTCCCATAGTGAGTCACAAGGTATCCGACACCGACAATTTCTAGCTTGTGCCTTGAGCACTAAACAAACAATGAGTACTGGGTCAAACTTTTCATGTCAAAATGCATTGAGTACCACATTTGATGAGTTTCAAAGCAGTTGGGTATCAGGGTACCACTGAACTTTAATGATGTCGATATTAAATTAATGACTTGAGATTAGGATTCATGGAATGCTATTTCCTTCCATGTGTTGTTCCTAAGTTGGACAGTTGGATGGAGAGGGTTCTTCTGCTTGGGTCTCTTTGTTACCATGTGATGGTAACTTCATATTTAACGCACTCCAAGTTCATCTATCTTTATATTTGGTCTGCTAAAGCACAAGTTATCCCTCTGTAGAAGCTAGCCCACTGAGTCACATAGAGCTACCAAGCAAGCTTCAAGAGTTTGAATCTCAGTTAATAGATTGTTAGGATCACTCCGGAAGCCCTCTGGAAGTCACAAATTGTAGCTTATCATTGGTGTCACAAATCGTAGCTTATCACAAGACTTCCAACTAATGTGATCCACACCTACTCATCACAAGAGCTATCACTAAACCCTTACCTGATATGACCCTCCCATCACAAGGCCTACACAAGAGACAAAGCCCTTATATTGGCCCATAGATTTCCACTGCTCTCCTCTCCTCTGCCTTCTGCATATCCACAAATCAGGCACTGGACCCAGCTGTTCCTCTTCTTCTTCATCAGCCACCTCCATTTGAGGGCTGATGGATGGCTCAGGCTCCACTTCTCTCTCTTTCTCTCTCTCTCTCTCTCTCTCTCTCTCTCTCTCTCTCTCTCTCTCTCTCTCTCTCTCTCTCTCTTTCTCTCTCTCTCTCTCTCTCTCTCTCTCTCTTTCTGACAGCTCCATTCCCTCTTCCCCATTGGAGCCTCTTTATCTGATTGGTTGCTGGAGGGGCCGGCGGCTGACAGGCCATAACACAGAAGAACACCAATACTGACATTCCCTAAGTTGCACTGAAGACGTTACTTAGCCTAGTAACATAACATTCAGAAACCAACCCACAAGCTTGGAGGATAAACCGCCACTCTCATCTTATACCTGAGCTATAGCTATTTGCCACTATTGTAGCTTTTCATCTTATGGTCATTTCTGTACAGGTCTTGTCAATGATGGCCCCCTGATCCTCAAAATGTTCTATGCTAATATTCAAGAATCATGCATTGTTTTGGTAACTACAAAAAACTTCTCTTTTTTATTTAGACCTTTTATGGAAGGCTAGATTTTATTTTATTTTTTTAAAACCCTCTGTCCATCAATCTATCCAGCTGTCTCCTGGAAGAAAACAACGGCAAATTCTTTTGTGAAGCTGCCAAGAAAATTGCATGGCTTCAGTCAAGAGGAATCAGGCGCAATTTATGAGAATCTTTACGCCTAACTGCAAGAACCCACACATTAGCTACACACATTTCAGAGAGCCATTCTTCTGCTTCGGGGAGAGAAAAAAAATATTCAAAGGCAATATCTTTTCATAGAACTGAATGAGAACGGTTTTAAAATAAAAGAGAAATATTAGGTAGAGCGCTAATTAATAACAGCTTTAAGTGCTCCATAAATGGCAGGTCTTACTACTTCAGAGATGCCTTTGTAGAAATGTGCAAGAGACTTTTTGCTAGCCAGAGTGACAGGGAAGATTATGTATGAGGCACAGAACATCAGTGACCCAACGAGATTTTAGCTAAGAGCCAGATTAAACAAAGATCACAGAAAGGCAATCATTACATTTAGCAAAATAAAAGATGACAGAATGAGAGATTCTTAATCAGTGTCAAGTGCTCTGCTGGCACCACAGCACAGAGGGGGTTTTAATTAAAGGTGAGACTGTAATTATCCAGAAGTGGTCACTCTTTATCAGCCGAAAATAGTGGGGAAAATGGTGCTTTTTTGCACATCAAGCTTTAAATCAGATGGGTGAGTTGGAGCTGAATAGTAGATAATGGAATGGCTTTCAGAAAATCAAAGGAATGAGTCATTCTCCAGTTCATTGGTGGTTCAACATGTCTTGAATTTGCCTAGGAGTAGAAAAAGCAAATAATACAATGGGAGTACCTACATTTATATTAGAAAGAAAAGAAGAAGGAAGGAACCAATTTGTATTAGAAAGAAGAAAAAGGAAGAGAATCAATTTGTAGTAGAAAGAAAAGAGGAAGGGAACCAATTTATATTAGAAAGAAAAGAGAAAGGAAGGGAACCAATTTGTATTAGAAAGAAAAGAAGAAGGAAGGAACCAATTTGTAGTAGAAAGAAAAGAAGGAAGGAACCAATTTATATTAGAAAGAAAAGAGAAAGGAAGGAACCAATCTGTATTAAAAAGAAAAGAAGGAAGGAACCAATTTGTATTAGAAAGATAAGAGAAAGGAAGAGAACCAATTTGTATTAGAAAGAAAAGAGGAAGGAACCAATTTATATTAGAAAGAAAAGAGAAAGGAAGGGAACCAATTTGTAGTAGAAAGAAAAGAAGGAAGGAGCTAATTTGTATTAGAACGAAAAGAGGAAGAGAGGATCCAATCAATAAGGCGACCAACCGTCCTCCTTTAGGGAGGACAGTCAAAAGTTCAAAAAGTTCAAAAAGTGTCCTCCTATATGTCCTTTTTTTTTTTGATATTTGAAGATTAATCTGTAAATCTCTGTATTTGATTGATGCCGATCCAATCTGTTGTGTGTGGTGTGACGTATTTGTATTTGGCGATTCGTCAAGGCTCGGTACAGTGCGGCAAGACGCGATTAAGAGATGCATGCACTCCACACAGGAGAATTGTTTTGAGAGAGTGTGCCGTGCGCAAGTGGCTTTGTTTTTTTTCTTCAATTTATTTTTGTGTCCTCCTTTTCATTGTAAAAGTTGGTCAGCTTACAATCAACTAATTTAAAATTTGTGTATTGGGAAAAGGATTTAAACCATGGTATTGGGGGGCCAGTAAGTAGCATAAATATTTCACACCAGTAGAAAGTTTCAATGGTTAAACTGGAACAAGGTCACAAATTGGGAGGTTTTCCCTCCCTCCAGGAGCTGAACTGCACTCTTGCAGAATATTTGTTTCTAAAGATAACTTTGCCGAATCAGATCTTTCTCATTTTAATTAGAGGCTAACTATATATTTCCAAAATTAAAAAGAAGAGCCATAGAACTTTGAAACATTTTAAAATGCCCTTTTGGAAGTGTGTCCTAGAAAGAGTGCTTTCCATATATGGGAAAAATATGTGTTGGGCCCCAAGAACAACATACCAAATTATTTCTGAGTAGTTCCTTTATCATTCATCTACCGACAGAATCTTGCCAGACTAAAGCACCTTTCTGCATGATTATAGATATACTCTGTGAACTGCTAGGGAGGAACTGTCTTTACTTTCTTCCTGCCTACCAGACATTCCATGTTCTGCTCCCTCTTTGCCCTCTGGGGAACAACTTCTCCCTCCTGCGACTCCAGACTATATTCCACCACAATATGGCAAATAATTTCAAATAACAAACCGTAGCAGCTTTTGCACAGACCATTGGTTTTGTTGTGGTTTGTTGGCAGTCTGTGCAGACAGCAGTGGAATCAGACAGTGGGGAAGAATAGGGACCGGTCTGGAAGTGGACTTGGATGAAGGTCCTGTGTCCAATGCAGAGATGGAGCCAGGACCATCTGGGAGGGGGGGTGCTGCCTTCGGAGTCTGACAGCAGCAAGTCAGAGGACCCAGGGGAGCCTGTTCCCAGTGCATGTGTGCACAGAGCTGCTAGAAGGCGAGAGCAGCTGAAACAAAAGCGGTGACTTGGGAGTAAGGTTGGGAGGTGATTGTCCCTCCCATAAGATATAAAGGACAGGAAAAGATGACGAAACCTTTGCAGGAAGCAAAGTCATTCATTTGGTTCAGATTCATTCTTGAAGCTCTTTGTACTTCAGTTGGTTTTTTTTTTCTAGTTCATTTGACACTTCTGTTATTGGCAGCACTTCACAGGAAAGAAAGGTGGGTGCTTATCTCGAGGGACCCTTTGAGATTCATTACCAGCTGGGAATGAAAATAATTCCCAGCGTTGCAATAAAACAAGACTTGTTTTTAAAATAAGTGTGTGCACCATTGCATTCTTGAAAGCCTTTGTCAGAACAGGTTTTATAATCATGGTTTAGTGGATGACCTGACTCAGTTGATATTTGTGCTCAGCCACCTGTAAGGATAATAATTTCTTTCTGGATAATATTTAATGCATCTGTTACATACTATGCTGCATGTTCCAATATGTTTGTTATGTTTAAAATGTTCCAAGATTGATGCTCCAATAACTACCCCACCATGTTTTAGGATAGAATGCTAGGTGAACTCAGTTGGTGTGGTTTGTTTATAGTTGTGTAGATCATGGAACACAAACACATTGTAGAAACATGTTTTCCTTGTCTCTTTTGTGCCTGCAGACTAATGCAATCAAACCAGAAATCACTGCCATCCCTGTGCCTTTAAGAATGAATTTCCTCCCTTGATGTTTCACAGGCAGAACTTCTAAGTGGTAAGTTTTCTTAAAGCAATAACTCCCTCTCAGGATTATTGTGAGTTTTAAGAGATATGTGATGCATTCTGAAGATATCTACAACAGCTTTGCTTTAAAAAAAGAAATAACAAACCGACAGACGTGAGTTTACTAGGAGAACCTAAGAAATCTGCCCAAGCGAATTTCTTTTAGGACAGAAATATCCAACCTTGGCTGGCTGGGGAATTCTGGGTCTTAAAATTGCCAAGATTAGACACCTCTGCTTTAGAGCTTAAAGACATCTTGGGTGATTTCATTATAGGAAGAAAAAACAAAACAAAACAGAAAGCAGACCCAAAAAGATTGCTGGCAAGAAGGAAAATTCTTGCTTCAAGGACGTGTAATTATCTTGGGGGTCTTGATATCTGTTTGGGATCCATCTCAGTTTGCACGATCTGTTTATTTCTGAAAAGAAACTCATATCCCAGAGAAAGACACTCCCACAAACCTTATGAGCTTCCAAGCTGCATTGTAGAAAAGGCTGCCCTTGAAATTTCCTAGAACCATTTTTTTGTATGCCTGTGAGTGAAGCCACAATGATGGAGACGGAATTAATTTATTTGTGTAGCTGCAGCATGTCATTCTTTCTAGGATACATTGTGTGAAAATAAAAGTAATTTCCAACTCACCCCCTCCCCACCCGCCATTCCTTGCTTTAATGACAGAGCACGATAAGATATAAAATATACGGCTCTCTGACGCCATCGAAACCTTGAGATATGACTTTCTTCCCCTTTTATTGGGTAAATTGGCAGGTATTCTAAGATGGGGATAAATTAAGGCAGCTACAGATCGAGGAGTTGACCACAGTCACCCCCTGTTTTGCTTGTCTCCGCAGATATTTGGGGGCATTGAAGGCGGTCCCCCTCCCCAATGGCAAATGTCGGTGGCAGTAATTAAGTTGATTATTTGCCTTGGGTCTGAGTTGCTTTGATAAGTATACATGTTGGAGAGATGCCTTGAAACTGGAAAACGTTCCCCAGTGCTAATGAGATTTCATTTTGTGAAGCTTCTTCTCTGGTAACATTGAACTGCAAACCAGGGCATACAAAACCTTTGCCGGACCAATACTTGAATACAGCTCATCTGCCTGGAATCCACACTGTATAATGGACATTATAACAATTGAGTGAGTCCAGAGATATTTCACGAGAAGAGTCCTCCATTCCTCTGCTCGCAATAGAATCCGTTATGCCACGAGGCTTGAAATTTGGGCCTGGACAACTTAGAACTGTGCCGCCTACAGTCTGACCTTACACAAAATTGTCTGCTATAACATCCTACCTGTCAACGACTACTTCAGCTTCAACCACAACAACACACAGGCAAACAATAGATACAAACACAACATAAACCGCTCAAAACATTGATTGCAGAAAATACGACTTCAGCGACAGAGTGGTCAATGTCTGGAACTCACTACCTGTTGTTACATCCTCAAACCCCCAAAACTTTAATGTTAAACTGTCTACCATGGACCTTACTCCATTCCTAAGAGGTCTGTAAGGGGGCATGCATAAGTGCACCAGCATGCCTATCATCCCTGTCCTACTGTCCCCATTGATTAATATTCATTTACTTATACCTGTTTATACTCATATTTTATATGTTATGTTCATACTTATACTTATTTTTCTCATACGTGCTTGACAAACTAAAATAAATAAATAAATAAATAAGGAGGCAAGGAATTTCCCTCCCCCACAAATCTTTATGATACATGTCCTGAGTCCTAAGAGAAAGACTATGGATATCAGTGTGCCTGTTCATATATTCCTTGATCCTTGCTATGCTTCTGAATTAGCAATGATGATGTTACCTAGTTGGGTAATGAAATGTCTGCAAGAAAACAGCCAAGCTCAGAGAGTGCTAAATTATTAAAGTTTGGTAAGGCTACTAAATATGGGCTGCATAGCTCCATATAGTCACAAGATAGCAGCAGAGAGACATAAAAAAGTCCAACTGTTTGCTGCCACCTAGTGGTCATCCGAATCCCTGCCGCTCAGCTATAGCAGAATTACCCTTGATGCCAACCAACCAAGTTCCTTGGCTCATCTAACTTTCTTTTTTAAAAAAACAGACCTGCAAAAGTGTGAGAATAGATTGACTGATTCTCCCCATGCCATCTATGGGTCCAGATGAATTGCAGTCCCAAATTCTGGACCTCTGAAAACTTTGGCTAAATCTTATGCATTTTTCAAGTAGATACAAATTTTCTCCAATCTTCTAAAAGAGACTTCCTATGAAGGTAATACCTCAGTTACAGCGGCCACCTTCCGCTATGTGGCTGGTCCTGGTATTATTATTAAACTATATTAAGAAGTTATGACTGTTCTGTTGCCATGGTTATGATTGTCCCTCACCTCCTAATCCCTATGTTAACAGCTGAGAAGTCAAACAGCTTAGAACAGGGTAAATTTGGCTTTTGGCTTTGAGTATTCATTTATTTATAGTCTTCACATACCACTGGATTCAATAAAAATGACTCCCTGTAGTTTACAACATAAAAGCAGAGGAAGGACCTATAAGGTAATAAAGATATAAACTGGTATAAAGTAGGAGTGTAAGGGTGAACACTCATTGCTCTAAGACCCTCTGGAACAATTCAGTTATCTTTAACAATTTCTGGAAGACCAACAGTGAGGATGTCAATCTAATCACAAGTAGGAAAGAGATCTGTAACATAGGGCTGCTTGTTAGACTTTACAGATACAGATCAACAGAATTGGAAGAGATCTTGTAGGTCATCTAGTCCAGCCCCCCACCCAAACAGACCCTACACCATTTCTGACAGATGGCAGTCCAGTCTCTTTTTGAAAGCTTCCAGTGATGAAGCTGAAGGCAACTTCAGCAATCAATCCTGTTCCATGGATTGATTGCTCTCATTGTCAGAAAATTTCTCCTTATTTCCAGGTTGAATCTCTCCTTGTTCAGTTTCCATCCATTGTTCCTTGTCTGGCCTTCAGGTGCTTTAGAAAATAGCTTGACCCCTTCCTCTCTGTGGCAGCCCTTCAAATATTGGAAGACTGCTATCCTGTCTCCCCTGGTCCTTCTCTTCACCAGACTAGCCATGCCCAGTTCTTGCAACTGTTCATCATATGTTTTAGCCTCCAGTCTCCTAATCACCCTAGTTGCTCTTCTCTGCACTCTTTCTAGAGTCTCAACATCTCTTTTAGAGTGTGGTGACCAAAACTGGATGCAGTACTCTAGGTACTAAGGCTTTATAGAGTGGTATTAGTAATTCACTTGAACTTTCTACCTTCACCTCCCAACGGAGCAGAATTAAATGTTCTTGGCACATCCACAGGACGAATTGGACGGACCATCTCTGATGCAGAAAAGATCGTCTTCTAAATACTTTGCTGCTAAGCTACCAAGTCAAACTCCCACCCCGCTTTTTATTAAGGTTTTATTTTATTAGAGTCTCCTATTTTATTAGTAGGGCCTCCTGCTTGGGCAGGGGGTTGGACTAGATGACTTAAAAGGTTTTTTCCAACTCTGATTATCTGTTATCTGTTATTATATAAAATACAAAGAAGAGAAGAAAAAAAAGAGGAAATTAAGGGAAGGAAGAAGAAAGGGTGTGTGAGATACAAGGGGAAAGAGAAAAAGAAAGAAAGGGGGCATTGACTCCGAATTCTTCTTAGCACAATACAAGATAAACACACTCCAACCTCAATTTTGTGCTTTTACACATTAATATATAGCTAGCCATTCCCATAACACCAAATCTTTCTAATCAACAAAACCAAAGTCAATGTTTCATTTTTTTTTCTTCTCAAGCACAAATTCCAAAAGCGATATCCAAATATTTTTCTGTTTGAATAAAATAATCAATTTAACCACTTCTGCTTTATCTCCCTTGCTATGGAAATAATGTGTATTTCTATTTGCACTTAGTAATCTTTGTGAACTGTCACCATTTTTATTTACAAAATTCATTGCATTCTTTCAAATCTTTCACCTTACTTGTTACCAAGTCAAAACCTTGAATGACACCCAGAAACTAACCAATGCAGCAATTGTATTATATGATTATAATGACATCCTTTTTTGAATAATATTTTAAAATATTTCTGGACAAAATGTTTAATGTTAAAGATGATGATCTATTAAATTATGCCCCAAAGCTTTGGACACTGGACTATTTTTGAGGAGTTATAGTTGTATCGGGCCTGGGTAAGAGAATTATTTTGAGAAATTGGAAAAAGTAGTAATGTTGTTAAGATTTGGATTTAATTGATGCACAACATCCATTTTTGAAAAGTCCATTTTATCTGCTTGTTTATTTATTTGTGTCAGAAGCATTGCAATTAAAATAAGGCATACTATATGACATTAATTTAAAATATCAAATCTTCTTCCTCTTCTTGTGCCTTATCTGTCATCAGATGTTGGCGATCGTGTTGGTGATCCTATTTTTATCAACAGCTGCAGGAAAAAGGGCTGCTGAATTTTGTCCAAACCAAACCCTTAGATTTTGAAGCCATAATGTTCTTCTTCTACCCAGACCTCGTTTGCCTTCAATCTTTACCTGGAGGATTAAGTGAAGTATGCCATATTTTTCCAGGTACAGCAACACATGTTCAAAATATTCTATTTTTTACTTTTTTAATGGTTTTGATGATTTCCCTTGGCTTTCCCAAGTGGCTTATCACCTTCTCGTTTCTGATTTTGTCAACCCAGCTTATACATAACAGCTGTTTTGTAAATCCACATTTCAAATGCTTCTAGTTTTGGGTTTGTCGTGCTTCTAGCAGATATCAAATATCAAATACGAGATTAAAAGGTGGATGAATTAAACAAATCTTGTCCAGATACTAGCCACATTAATTGTGTTCTGTCGTGCTGTGAGGTTCGCAGGTCTACACTGATGAGGGCACAAAGGGCAGGTGTACATATGTGGTGTTGTCCGCATATCATCACCAGAATCACAAAGAACAGTAGCCACTGGATAGTCCCATTTGTTCAGGATGTGTCTGGATCTTGTTGGGCCCCTGTATCTATTCAGCAATTTACTTTATTTTGCTTTATTGTTATTGCACCTGGTACAATGAAATTAAATGCCATCTTCAGTGTACATTATCCATAAGAAAACTATAAAAAATAAAACACAAACACACATCCTTCACATTCTATGCAATTGAATTGAAAACCCCTGATATTGCATTAATATTGCACTATACAGTATAATTCAATAGAGCTACTGCCCTGGGATAGAAGCTGTTTTTCAGCCTATTTGTCCTTGTTTTTATTATCCGGTACCATCTGCCAGATGGTAATAGTTCAAAAAAAGGGTTCCCAGGATGAGATGGATCTTGGAGAATGTTTTGAAATTTCTTAAGGCAGCGGGAGCTATAAAGCTCTTCCAGAGAGGGGAGAGGGCAACCCATGATCCTCTGGGCAATGACATTAACCCTCTGGAGTGCTTTCCTATCTGCCCCTGTGCAATTGGCAAACCATACAGAGGTGCAAGATACTCTTTATGGCGCAGCGGTAGAAGGTCACCAGCACTTTTTCATTCTGTTGTTGTTTCCTGAGAAGTCTCAGGTAGTATAATCTCTGCTGGGCCCTTTTGACCAGGGCTGCAATGTTAGCCCCCCCAGGGCAGGTCCTCTTTGATGGTAACAGCCAGAAACTTAAAACTGGCCACTTGCTCTTCTCGGTCTCCATTGATAAGCAAGGGCTGGATGTCTGATCTGTTCCTTCTATAGTCCACTATAAGCTCCTTTTCCTTTTCCATACTTCCCACCTTTTATCAGACAAAGCTGCTAGCTCCTCCATTGGTTCCATCCAGTGTTGATTCCTTGTAACTTTCCATTTATCCACTAATATTTTATCTGCTAATCAATGAATGATTCAGTGTGTTTTCCCATGGCATAGATTTTAGAATATTTTGTAATGTTGATTGATCTGATTCATTCTGTGCCATCAAACTATTGTTAAATCTTAGCGAACGCATAGATTTTACTCCATAATGATCTCTCCCCAACTTTGCAATCTGAGATAATCATTTATTATTTTTCCCACTAAAACAGATTAAAAAAAAATCCATCTGACATTTGATTAATGGGTATGTACTACATATAGACCCTCATTCATCAAACATCAGCTATGTATTGATAATTTGCCCCTTTTCTGTTGTTTTATTGGGTCGATTGTTTTTGTAGTTTTTCATCTACGTCTCTTCTTTGTTTTTACTCTTGTAACCTTTCTGTAAAACTTTTGCTAAGAATAATAATAAAATAGCAAAACAAAAATCATTGAAAAATTGCTATGGTTTGCTAATATACAGGCCACTGCATTTGGCCAAATGTAGTATTTTTCAGATGAAGCTCCATTTACAGTGCACTTCAGTAATCTAAAAATGTGAGGTTGATAGCTTGAATTACTATGGCAAGAGCCTTCCAATCCCAGTAGGGTCACAATTGTGAAGTTACTAGGAGTTTTACTTGATAAGTAATTTTACATTTTTTTGATATATCAGAAGTATGATTTTTTCACATCTTTGGGAGGGGGGGTATTTATTTTGTGTGTGTCTTCAAGTCAATTTTGACTCCTGGTAACTACCTGGAACAATCCTTGCAGTTTTCTGGGCGAGATTGTGAATTGGTTTCCTGTTGCTTCCTTCCTAGGGCTGGGAGAGAGTGATTGGCACAAGGTCTCCAAACTAACTTTGTGTCTAAGGAGGGACTAAAACTCGTGTTTTTTGAGCCTGTTGCCTTAATCTTTAGACCAGTGGTCCACAACCATTGTCACTTGGTGGCCTGCCCAGGCAGTGTGTGTGTGTGTATGAGAGAGAGAGACACACACAGAGAGAGAGAGAGAGGCACACACATATGTGCACAGTCCCATTTGTGTGAGTGGTGCATATGTGCACCCTTCCCTTGTGTGAATACAAGTGGAGGTGATTGTGCAAACACCCTCTGATCGTATGACTGGAGCTTTGTATGTGAGTAGAAGTGCCCTCCACTCATGCCCTCCATTGAGTGGGGCTTTACATACATATGCTTGCCTATTTCTCCTGTGGCCCAGTTTCAAACAGGCCACAGCTGGGGGGTTAGGAACCCCTGCTCTAGATCAAATTGGCTCTCTTTCTAAGGAGGTGGTGGTGACCTATAGGGCAAGAAAACATCATTTTAAATTTATACTTGCCTTCATTGAGCAATTCTTGGAGAGATGGCAATAGCATTTAGACTTATATACCGCTTTACAGTGCTTTTACAGCCCTCTCTAAACAGTTTACAGAGTCAGCCTCTTGCGCCCAACAATCTGGGTCCTCATTTTATCCACCTCGGAAGGATAGAAGGCTGAGTCAACCTTGAGCCAGTCCTGGCAGTCGGCAGAATTAGGTTGCAATACTGCATTCTAACCACTGTGCCACCACGGCTCTTAAAGATGCTTCTATTACAGTAGCTATCTGCTTCAGTCTTCTAACCACTGTGCCATGGCTCACCACCACGAGATGGTAGACAGATGATAGATATAGACAAACTGATAGTTGAGAGAGAGAGATGATAGACAAATGATAGATACATAGATAGATAGATAGATAGATAGATAGATAGATAGATAGATAGATAGATAGCGATAACAATAGCGATAGCACTTAGACTTAATATACCATTTCACAGTGCTTTACAGCCCTCTATAAGTGGTTTACAGAGTCAGTTTATTGCCCCCAACCATCTGGGTCCTCATTTTATCCACCGGAAGGATGGAAGGCTGAGTCAACCTTAAATCTAGTGAGAAACGAACTGCTAAACTGTAGGCAGCCGGCAGTCAGCAGAAGTAGCCTGCAGTACTGCATTCTAACCACTGAGCCACCGCGGCTCTTAGAGATGCTTCTATTACAGTAGCCATCTGCTTCTGTCTTTCCCACGTTACCTCCAAAAATCCAGGGAACTCAAGGGACTTTTAAAAAATAGCAGGGCCTAACATTTCCTCAAAAAGTCAGTGATGTCTGAGGGATGACTCATGTTTACGTGGACAAGGACCAAGCATAATCCGGTTGAAGACTTGGACAATGCAATCTTCTTCAAGGTTCTTAGTTCATCAACCCAAGCTCAGTGGCAGGCAAGCACACCCTGCAGAGGGAAAGAGTTATTCCTGAACTAAATTGGAGAACGGATAGGAGGACGCTGAGACTAAAAGTCCCCGCAGGGTGGTTTATGAGGTCACAGGGCACCAATCTTTGCAAAATAGTCAAAGTATTTGCTCCATCATGCATCGTGACTTCTAGCCAGGGTTGGCTCTCTCCAGGAGCAATTAAGAGCAATTACCACCAGAACCTCAGGGTAAAAGCTGACAAAATCGGCAACAGTTAAAATGTGTCATTTGGGCTTCTTGAAAGCAATCAGCCAAGCCCGCCATCTCCAAACCCCTTTGTGGGTTATCAGTCAGAAAATAAATTAAGGGTTCACTGGGGATGACACGGAGCAATAAATTTGTCTGGCCTGTCAACGTGCAAATAAATAAATAAATAAATAAAGCCTTTGGCTCAGGCCACGATTGTAACAACACGGTGGCTAACAGGCAATTCAGCAAGCTGGGGAGGGGGCAAAATTTTGGAAAGTAGTGGCCTGTGGGCCAAACGGTGCTGTCCACCTAACTTCAAAGCAGTGCAACAAGGAAGCCACAAGAACACAGGGAGATGTTTCCTCTGGATCTTTTCTCTGGTGACCAACTTTTTTACAATGAGAAAGAGGACACAAATAAATTGAAGAAAAAAAAAACAAAGCCACTTGAGCACGGCGCACTCTTGCGTGCGCCGCCCTCTTGTGCATGGCAACTCTTGCGCATGGTATACTCTTGCACATGGCACACTCTCTCAAAACAATTCTCTTGTGTGGAGCTCAGGCCTCTCATCATCGCGTCTCGCCGCACTGTACCGAGCCTTGACGAATCGCCATGTCAAATACAAATACGTCACATCACACACAACGGATCGGATCAGCATCGATCAAATACGGAGGTTTACAGATTAGTCTTCAAATATCGAAAAGGAGGACATGTAGGAGGACACTTTTCAAGAGAGGATAGAACTTACAAAAGAAAGATTGTCCTCCCTAAAGGAGGACGGTTGGTCACCTTATCTTTTCGCTTTGGATTTAAAGGGAGTGTGACACACAGGAGAATGGATACTAGTGAAGAATATCAGAAGGGACTTTGGAGGTCTACCAGTCCAACCTTATACAATTCCAGACAATTGCCTGTCCAAACTCTTCTTAAAATCTTCTGGTGTTGGAGCATCTATAACTTCCGGAAGCAGGTTGTTCCACTGATTAATTGTTCTAGCTATCAGGAAATTTCTCCTTATTTGTGGGTAATTCTCCCCTTGATCAGTTTCCATCCATTGTTTCTTGTCTTGCCTTCAGATGCTTTGGAAAACAGATTAACTCTCTCTTCTTTGTGGCAGCCCCCTAGATTAGAAGACTGCTATCGTGTCACTCTCAGTCCTTCTTTTCATTAAACTAGACATATCTAATTCCCATAACATTTTTTTCATATGTTTTATCCTCCAGCCCCCTAATCATCTTTGTTGCTCTTTTCTTCACTCTTTCTAGAGTCTTGAAATCTTTTTTTTATACCATGGCAACAGAACTAGAGGCGGTATTCCAAATGTGGTCTTACGAAGGCATTATAAGAAAGAGGGAAGAACATGCATTGCAGTGGTGGGATTCAAATTTTTTTTACTTCCAGTTCTGTGGGCATGCTGTGGTTTGGTGGGCTTAGTAGGGGAAGGATATTGAAAAATCTCCATTCCCTCTCCACTCCTCGGGGAAGGTTACTGCAAAATCTCCATTCCCTTCCCACCCCACTAACCTGCTTTCCAGCTCCATTCTCCTGGGCAGGGCAACCAAAGAAGACCCAGCCAATCAGCTGGGACTCGGGAGGCAGAGAATAGAGGGGGTGGAGCCAGTCAAAGGTGGGATTTGCCCGTTGTACGAACTACTCAAAATTTCCATTACCGGTTCTCCAGAACTGCTCAGAACCTGCTGAAGACCACCTCTGATGCATTGTCACTCCCGCACCGACACCACCCACAGAAAAGTCCCTCAAATTCTTTCTCCTTGGAAAGAAATTTTAAAGCAAATTCTCTTTCCACTGGCAGAACGTGAACTGATCGAAAGAAATACAACCTGTTTATCTGCCAGGTATTTCATCCATCTTTCTCCAGCCTATCAGAAACTTTTGTTTACAAATAAATATTTCCTATGGGTGCAGATTACATCACTTTGACAGGATGCTTGCTTTGGTGTCTGGATTTATGCCCTGTTTTTCAATTGGAAGAGAGATCTATTACTGGCAAAATAGCCAGTCCTCCAAATGATGTCAAGCCAAACTGTTTAGGGAGGTTCGCAGCAATCTCACAACGAAGATGATGGACGGCTTGGAGCTGCGACTTCTGAAATCAGCTCCGGAGTGGAAAGCATTGTCATCAAATTTGTTCTGTACTAATGAGTTTCTCAAATTGGATGGAATAAACATTCCTTTGGCAACCTATAAATCCACTTTGATTTATTTCAACTGGACTTGGAATTGCAGGTTTCTAATGTCCCCTGCCTAAGGAATGGGGTATACAGTGAAAAATACACAGACAGTATTTTAATGTGAGCCTTTTTCCAATTTCCACTTCTCAAGCCCAACGAACAGTGGAATTTGTAGTCCTCCGAAGTCTATTCTGCTCTGGAATTTTGCAATATAATTTACACCTATAGTAAAAAAAAAAAGTGATGCTTCCTTCCTTATGTGTTTTAGGTAGACATATAGACTGAGTCTGTATAGAAAAATATATTTTATTCAAGAAAATTGCTTGAGCCAAAGTGTATATTAGGAAACGTGCATTAAAAAATGAATAATTTTAGAGAAATGTGGCCAAAATGTATGCTTAACGTGTGTGTGTGTGTGAGAGAGAGAGAGATTGTTTAAAACTTTTGCAAAAGTGAGAAAGTTTCATTTCATTTTGTTCAGAGATGGGTAACTGTAATTGCGGAAAACACTGGAAGCATGGTAATTATTCCTTTCTTAGGGGAAAGGAATGAATGATGGTAGATACCTTGCGGGTACGTCCCATGATTTAAAAATTTTATTACTCTGCAATGTATAGCTTGCAGATAAATGCATAAAATGTTTCCACTTAATTAGATGGTGCTGGAGACGGAATGGGGTGATCTGAAAGCTTTCACTATAATCAATTAATCCAGGAGGCCTCTTCACGTATTGTGAACTGTGGCAAATCAGGCTCTTTTACAATTGGCTCTGTACAATTTTTAGCCTGAAAGCAGTTCCCCAAATAAATAAAAGAATGTTAAGAGGACTAGATATGTCCAGACTATCAAAGAGAAGGATTAAGGAGGGAGGGGACACGATAGATATCTGCTGGTACTTGAGGGGCTGTCACAGAGAAAAGGGGGCTGTTTTGTTCTCCAAAGCACTAGAAGGCAGGACAAGAAACAATGGATGGAAACTGTTGGGTATATGGATACACCAACTAGGTTTGGGTGACTAAATATATAAACCTAGGTTTAAGTGTTTGTAGCTTTAAGCACCAAACTGCAATGTAATTAGATAATTAAGGGTGCGGTTGCAAGCTGCAATAAAAAGGCAGTGAGAGAAACGTAACCTTCCTGGTTACTGGTTACTGCTTCCTGGTCTGGTCCCTGGCCTGGTCACTGGTCTGCTGGTCTCTCTGCTATTTGCCTGCCTGCTGTTTACTCCTGTTTGAGACGTCTGCTTGTTTGCTACTGTGCTGGATACCATTTCTACTGAACACAAGGACTGTTTACTTGGTGAGCTGATATCCTGTGCATACTCAGCGTTGTCTTCGAGAGAAAGGTATCGGAAGGAGAAGATTTACAAGCAGATAAAGACATTGTACTGACTAGTTAATGGACTAGGTTACTGGATGGATATATTGGATAATGACATATGGACTGAATGACACTGCTTAAACTCTGTGTGAATTAAATAACTATTTAAAACTACAAACAGTGTTTTTGTCTCCAGTGTGTGTATACTCTTGGGCCCAGCCTCTCTCTCATTTGGCAGCCTGGCTTGACTGCTGCTGTGCACTCTGCTTGGGGGTTTGTCCCCAAACACTAACAGAAACTAATCTAGGAAAGTAGCAACTTGGAATTTCGGAGAAACTTCCTAACAGTGAGGACAATTAACCAGTGGAATAGCTTGCCTCCAGAAATTGTGGGTGTTCCATCACTGGAGGTTTTCAAAAATAGAATAGACAACCATTTGACTGGGATGGTATAAGCTCTCCTGCCTGGAGCAGAGGGTTAGACTAGAAGACCTCCAAGGTCTCCCCAACCCTATTATCCTATGTTCTATACAATCCTTGTCATCTTTCTCCATGGCTGGATTTAGAGATCCAGGAAATTGATGAGCATTTTGATGAGCCTAAAGGAAATCTCTCGAGGGTTTTCTGTCATGCCATCCTTCATGAGGTGTAGAACTATAATCCATACTGGAGGTAAATCTGTGAGGGACCCAAGGGAAACCTCCCCAATAAGGTCTTCTCATGGGAAGAAAGTTCAGAAGCTGAGCTCCTCCAGGCTGCAATCTCTCAGAGAGGAGAGCCAAGGGAAGGAGAAGCTGTTTCCCTTGGCTGCCTCTCGCCACAGCGTCAGAAGATCTGAGCCCTTTAAGGCCTCCCACAGTCATCACAAAGTATTCCTTCCTTGAGGGAGGAGATGGTGAAGAGATTGGTGGTAGCTACTGACTGAGATGACAGGTGACTTGGAGGCAGCAACAGCAAAGGAGGAGGTAGGAACAGCACTATGGTGGTCCCTTCCTTCCTTCCTTCCTTCCTTCCTTCCTTCCTTCCTTCCTTCCTTCCTTCCTTCCTTATTCATGCTCTATTCCTCCCTCCCTTCCTCATGCTCTATCCCTTCCTTCCTTCTTCCCTTCCTTCCTTCTTCATGCTCTATCCCTCCCTCCCTCCCTCTCTTCTTTCTTCATGCTTTATCCCTTCCTTCCTTCCTTCCTTCCTTCCTTCCTTCCTTCCTTCCTTCCTTCCTTCTTTCCTTCCTTCCTTGTTCATGCTCTATTCCTCCATCCCTTCCTCATGCTCTATCCCTTCCTTCCTTCTTTCCTTCCTTCTTCATGCTCTATACCTT
Source organism: Pseudonaja textilis (assembly GCF_049901715.1). Lineage (NCBI taxonomy): Eukaryota > Metazoa > Chordata > Lepidosauria > Squamata > Elapidae > Pseudonaja > Pseudonaja textilis. The sequence goes on from NC_141998.1 coordinate 22,349,483, forward strand.
CCTCCTTCCCTTCTTCATACTCTGTCCCTCCCTCCCTCTCTCCCACCCTTCTTCATGCTCTATTCCTTCCTTCCTTCCTTCCTTCCTTCCTTCCTTCCTTCCTTCCTTCCTTCCTTCCTTCCTTCCTTCCTCCCTCCCTCCCTCTGTCCATCCGTCTGTCCCTCCCTCCCTCCCTTTCTTCCTGTTATGGCTTCTGTTAGGGCCTTCTGCAGGCAGGAGTGGAGTTTTAGAGACATGGGATAAGAACTAGGCCACCCTGTCTTGTTGATCCCAAGGCATTTCATCTCCTCACCCCTTCATTCTTCATACGTCTCTCTGGACCACACAGCTTTAAAATGGTGCTTTGCTTGGTTGAAGCTTCCTGTGAAGCTTCCACATGAAGTGACGTCAGGAACAAATGCCCTCTGGTTTGCTTCTTGCAAGGCAGAGCCACCTGGTTCAACAGTTCCAACTGCTGGCAGGCGCTCCCGCGTCTCTCTTTCATCTTTCAGACAGTGCATGGAAATGAGGATAGAGCCCTCTTTTTTAACACAGCGGCCTCAGCCTTCTTTGGGGTTTGGAAATTAGTGGCCAAGGCTTCAGGAGATGAGAAGTATCTCATCAAGAAGAAATATGAGGCCTGTTTGCTTCAGCCCAGGTGCATTGCGTTGCGTTGCCTCCTTGAAACGAAGTGCTTTGTTGCCTCTCAACCTCCCTAATAAATAGAGCCAGCAGCTTGTAGAGCAGAGAGGAAGATAGATTTATAGACCCTAATGGGCAAGGGTGCCATTTTGTCTGATGGCTAAATCGTGCGTGCAGATTGCGCATCCAGGATGTGAAATGGAATGCACTTTTTTTTTTAAAAAAAAAAAAGAAAAAGTCACCCAAAAGATTAACACAGTGAGAGATGAGCCACAAACCATGTTCGGAGGCCTTCTGGTGAAGGACGGGAGGAGAAGGATTTCCTAGGGCAGAGAGGTGTCTGAAGATGAGGGCAACAAAGAAGGCAAAGCTAGAACTGAACCTGATTTGCTTTAATTGGCATTTTAAAAACGATTAGACTTAAAATGAGTTGATTTAATGCTCTGATATGTAGAGAAATGACAGCCTAGGGGCTTATTTTGGAGGCCTTATGACAGGCCCACACTTAGCGATTTGAAGACTTGTGGGCTGGGGAATTCTGGGAGTTGAAGTCCACAAGTCTTCAAGTTGCCAAGTTGGGAGAGCCCTGCCTTAGGAGATTCAGTTAGGGGTGTTGGCTGAGATATGTGTTCCTGCTTCATAATGTGGATTTCTGGTGAAGGATGATCACCACTGGGATGCAAGTGGTGACCAGTGAAGGCTTTGTTCAATAAATTTATTTACTTAGCATATGCCACAACATACATACCATACATACATATATATGAGGTCAGTAAAATGAGGACCCAGATCGTTGGGGGCAAGGTGCTGACTCTGTAAACTGCTTAGAGAGGGCTGGAAAACACTGTGAATTGGTATATAAGTCTAAGGGCTATCCTCCCTCTATCTCTTCCTCCCTCCCTTCCCTTCCCTTCCCTCCCCCACAGTAGTTAGAATGCATTATTGTAGGCAAATTCTGCTGACTGCCACCAGTTCAATCCTGACTGGTTCAAGGTTGATGCAGCCTTCCATCCTTCTGAGGTTGGTAAAATGAGAACCCAGATTATTGGGGGCAAGAGGTTGACTCTGTAAACTACTTATAGGGGAGTGTAAAGCACTGTGAAGTGCTATATAAGTTTAAGTGCTCATTGCTGTTGCTATACTCCTGTAGTAATCCTGTATGTACAGCTTTGGTGAGTACAGATCAGGTTTTTCCTCTCTGCCAAACTATTCTATGCATCAGAGTCTCCCTTCTTTTTCCTAGCAATGGCTTTGCCCAAAACACACTCAGCAGCCAGCATTTAATTATCTTTGATTTATGGTATCGTATCTTCAGAAGCCCAGTGTGGTCTTTCTCTGGCAAAGCAGAGGTTTTGATTGGAGCAAGAATCTCTGTGCCACGTCTGACACTGTCAAAGACAAATGGAAGAGGGGTGGAAAGGGAGTAAGGAAAGACTTTGGAGTATTTATCATCTGAAAGCAGAAATACTTTGTTTTATTTGTTTGGGGCTATGGGGTCAGGAGACTAAAACATATGAAGAACCGTTGCAGGAATTGGACATGGTTAGTCTAGAGAAAAGAAGGACCAGGGGTGACATGATAGCAGTCTTCCAATATTTGAAGGGCTGCCACAGAGAGGAGGAGGTCAGCCCATTCCCCAAAGCACCAGAAGTCAGGAAAAAGATCAATGGATGGAAACTAAACAAGGAAAGAACAAACCTAAGAACTAAGAAGAAACTTCTTCTGACAGTGAGAACAGATAACTAATGGAACAGCTTCCCTTCAGAAGTTGTTGGTGCTCCATCACTGGAGGCTCTTAAAAAGAGGCTGAAATGGTATAGGGGTCTCCTGCTTGGACTAAAAAACCTCCAAGGTCCCTCCCAAGTATGTTTTGTTGTTGTTGTTGTTGTTGTTGTTGTTGTTGTTGTTGTTGTTATAATATCTTTTATTCATTAAACAGGGAACTCAGTCAACTGAACATTTAAAAAAGTATCACAAATATCATTGACTGGCTCTGATGGTTGATACGGGTTGCTGCCAGCATTTTAGGTATCAACCAAGTATCTTCTTAAAATGTATGATGTTCCAAGTAGCAGTTTTTTTAACTGGTGTTATTGCAGAAAGCTGTAATTTTTTGATGTATTTTATAAAATTCTTGGACATAATACTAAGTGCCCTGAAGACAATGGGTCTCACTTATTATATAACACAATGTTGTTGTTGTTATTATTGTTGTTATTATTGTTATTTTTATTGTCATTGTTATTGTTATAGACAAAAATGACAGTGTACACAGCAGACAAGATAACCATGCTGGGTTTCGTATCACAAATCACTAGTCCAACCCTTCCCAAGTGTTTAGGACTGTGTGATGTATTGGCAGATTATGCGAGCAGATCCCAGTAAGGTGGCCTTCTGAAGCTGGCCAATGGTGATTTTGTCAGCGCCAATTGTTTTTAAGTGCTTGCCTAGGTCTTTAGGCACAGCACCCAGTGTGCCGATTACCACTGGAACCACCTGCACTGGTTTATGCCAGAGTCTCTGCAGTTCGATTCTCAAGTCTTGATATCTGGTGACTTTTTCAAGTTGTTTCTCGTCTATTCTGCTGTCACCAGGTATGGCAATGTCAACGATCCATACTTTTTTCTTCTCCACAATCGTGATATCTGGGGTATTGTGCTCCAAAACTTTGTCAGTCTGTATTCCGAAGTCCCACAGTAGTTTTGCATGCTCATTTTTGATATAATAATATTGATGATGATGATGATGATGATGATGATTTAACATTTAGTGAGATTCACAGCCTTGAGGCTGGTTGGTAGCTCAACAGCTTGAGTCCTAACCAAGGACCTAGGAACTGTTCAGGTAGCGTTGGAGGATATAAGCTATTCCAAGTAGAGTGGTTTTTTTGTAGAATCAGGGTATTCAAGTCTGATAAATTCAGGATTTTCAGATAGTGAGGCAGCCCTTTCAGTATTGCTCCAAGGGCTCCAGTTACACTTGGGATAACACAGGATTTCTTTTTCCAAAGTCGCTCAACTTCAATTTGTAAGTCCCAATACTTTGTGATTTTTTCTTGCTGCATGTCTTCAATTTGTGCATCACCAGGTATTGCAATGTCAATGAACCAACCCTTTTTCTTTTCAACTATTGTTATGTCAGGTGTGTTGTGGGCCAAATGCCTGTGAGTCTGAATTCTGAAGTCACACAAGATCTTGACTTTTTCATTCTCTAGAACCTTCTCAACCTGATGTTCCCAGTAATTTTTACTATACTCAAATCCAAACTTTTGGCAGTTTCCAGTGAATGATTTTAAGCAACTGGTTAAGGCATTCTAGGTAGTCAGTTTATGAAATTTTTCTGCATCCACTGAAAGGAAAGAAAAAGAAGGATAAGGAAAGAAAGGAAAAATATTTCATATTAGCTGTGTACAACAATAATCGGAGAAGGCCTCTGCCCAATGTTTTGGCCACCTTCTTTCCTCCAAGATATCCCAGATATCAAAAATATGAGTTCTATGGAAAGGTTATCAATTCTCCATCTAGCTCCAATTGCTTTGGAGAGAATAACCACCAGCCAATGTTTACTCTGGGCAACAACTGAAGGTTTTGTGGTGGGTTTTTACCACGATCTGGAAGACGATCGTCTTACTTCACAGCCATGATTTTTTCCTCTATTCCTTAAATCTTCAGAGGCTAAGCTTCCCAAGGATGCCAAAAGGCTAGAGAAATGTACAGTATGAGTTGCTGTCATGTTCTTGATATTATTGCATTGTTGCATTGGGTAAGGCTGCAAATGGAGACCTACCAAAACCTGCCATGAACTCTGGAAAGATGTGAACAGACCCTACCAAAAATGCCTCATTGCTGAGGCCTTTTCCCTTCCACTATAATCAAACTAAACAAAGGGAAACAAAAAAATAATAATAGAAAATGAACATGTTATTCGGGTGAAATATATGCATTTTTAACTTTAGAAAGTGGCTAGTAGATTTGTTTTTCATTCGCTTATTCTTATGATCATGGTAAAATGATTTTAAAGAATTACAGAATTCAGTTCTGGCAATGGGAGAAGTAGCAGCTTTTTTTCCCCTCCTGCTGTCCCTTGGACAAGTCATCTTCCTCTTTTTAGGAGAAAAGTAGAAGGTAGAATAGAAACCTGGTTAGCCTATGACTAAAACTTGGGCAGAAGATGTCCTTCTCCCTCGAGAGCAATGTATCAGATGATCAGAGCAATCCTTTGAAAGTGATGATTTCAAGGTTTGCAAGAACTGTCTGGAAACTCTGACTGTTTATGGTATATTATTGATTTTATAGCTCAGACTCTAAAGGTTTTGGTTATATTGTCTGATGTAGCTATTCTGACTTTTGGTCTTAGACTATTTGAATAGCTTTTTGGCTTATGTAAACTATGGAATGGTGAAGAATAGTCTTTGAATAGATGTTACATCACGATGTAGCATCAGTTCAAAGGTTATTCTTGATCAACATGCTGAAAATAAAAGTGTGAATCAGAGAAAGAGAGAGAGAGGAAATAATCCTACCATCTTATTTTCAACATTTACTCAAAGCCAGAAGTGCATACCTCTTTTAGGAAGAATAAACACTTCTTCAACACAGACAAAAGACTATTCCTTAAATGAAATACATGCTAATTTTAATAATTTATATTCTAAAACTGTTTTGACCCTTACTACAAACTGGAAAATAAATATTTGTTTGATTTAGGGGCAAATTTCCAATTAGAATGTAATTATTTTCAAATTATGTATTAAGTCATCACAAGTTTTATTATAATAAGTTACATAACAGTGAACAAACAAACCCCAAGGATTAGGCTGCTAATTAGCTGTTTAATGTTAATATGGGGCTTTGACACTTTTTGCATCCATAAAGCTACTATGCCACTTAGGTGCAAAGTGCTGTAAGCAACTGCCAATTTATTAGAAATGATGGAGGTTAATCATGCTTATGAAATAGAAGATGAAGAGGGAAAAACATACATTTTCTGGAGTTAGGAATGCCTACGTAAAGTCAGTATTACTTTTAAGCTCCTCTGGTGGGTAGATCCCATCGTGAGAATGGTTAGCCTGTTCTTACAACTTTTGGAGGCGCAATGTTTCTTGGGATGGAAATGGTGGCAATGGGGGGGGGCGGTTTGAATAAACAAGACTGGATTTTCTGAGTAATTTTCTCCCAGGTATTGAAGTGATTTTGGGAGTTTATGCAGATTCCCAGGCAACCAGGTCATGGTTGTCCCAAAGGTGCTTTTTCATCTTGACTTTCTGAAGAAGCTTCTTGGATGAGAAGTGAAATGTCCTCAAAGAAAAACCAGAAAGTCCAGATGCCTCTTGAAAAAGTATCTTTGGGACATGTTGGGACTTGTTTTCAAATTGGGATGAAAACTACTATCATCCTATTAGGAAACAATGTCAGTTTACTTCTGAGACAAAGCCACTCAGATATTGTTCCCTGATAGGATGATAGTGATATGGTACAGAAAACTAGATATTGCACAGTACTTGTTTTGACTGCATTTGTAGGTAGTTCTGGCTGACTCAAGGTTGACTCAGCCTTCCATCCTTCCGAGGTCAATAAAATGAGGACCCAGATTGTTTGGGGCAATAGGCTGACTCTGTAAACCGTTTAGAGAGGGCTATAAAGCATTGTGAAGTGGTATATAAGTCTAAGTGCTATTACTATTGTCCTGCTTGATGATGAGGATGAGGATGAGGATGATGATGATGATGATGATGTAAGGTACCCAAAATGATCTGGAGTCAGATGCTTTTGAAATCAATACACATACATACCCTGCAACATCTGATAACTACCTAAAATGTAGTCAAACCAAGTACTGTGCAATATCTAGTTTTTTGCACCATACCAATAGCAATAGCCATTGCTCTTAGACTTATATACCACTTTACAGTGCTTTACAGCCCTCTCTAAGTAGTTTACAGAGTCAGTATATTGCTCCTAACAATCTGGGTCCTCATTTTACCCACCTTGGAAGGATGGAAGGCTGAGTCAACCTTGAGCCTGGTGAGATTTGAATTATCAAATTGCAGGCAGCCAGCAGGCAGCAGAAGTAGCCTGCAGTACTACATTGTAATCACTGTGCACCATGGAAGGAAGAAAGGGAGGGAGGGAGGGAGGAAGGAAGGAGGGAAGGAAGGAAGGAAGGAAGGAAGGAAGGAAGGAAGGAGGGAAGGAAAGAAGGAAGGAAGGAAGGAAGGAAAAAAGGAAGAGCAAAAGCACTAGCACTTAGACTTATATACCACTTTTACAGCCCTCTCTAAGCAGTTTACAGTCAGCCTCTTTCCCTCAACAATCTGGGTCCTCGTTTTACCCACCTCAGAAGGATGGAAGGCTGAGTTAACCTTGAGTCTGGTGAGATTTGAACTGCTGAATTGCAGGCACCTGGAAGTCAGCAGAAGTAGCCTGCAGTACTACATTCTAACCACAGCACCACTACCACTCATACCAATACTGTCATTGTCAATAATCAATAATCTTTCTTTCGGTGCCCCTCCAAATAAAACTTCCTATACAAATTCTGGCAGGAGACTATATATATATAAAAACTTTGTGAGCCATCATCTCACTCAACCTCTTCCTTTAGCTTTGTCCACATCTGGAAAGAAAGTGGTGGCCATTTTTGAGACTTCCTTTGACATTCAAAAGAGATTTTATTCCCCCCCAATCTCTGAAATTGCCGTTGCAACTCTGCAAAGCCATGCAAAGGCACTTTATTTAATTCAACCTCCAACAGATTTGAAGGTTCAATTCAAAGGGCTAATTTGATACTGTCACTTTCAAATTGAATCATCTCTTTGAAGCTTCTAAAGCATGTCACATACCTTGGAGTTAAACGTCAAAAGAAGTGCTGAAGCAGTTTGGGTGTAATTTATGGAAATGGTGGGGGGTCCCATTCTGAGGCAGCCCTACGTTGTGGGACCCGCAGACAACAAGGTAGATGAATGAGTCCCTCTCTCTTTGAGATCAGAATTAGATCAAAATAGCAGATTTGAAACCACCTTCGTGATCACTTGCAATTGCCATTACCTCTGGCCCTTTTTTTGCTAAGTTTCCTGGGTTAAATTAGCATATGGGTGCAGTTAACAATAAGTGTCCAATTATAAGGTGACCAATAAATTGCATTTGCTAAATGCCAACCTTTTCTTCCCTTGCACATCTTTTGTGCTGTGGGGTATGTAATCATTAACAAGCAGAACACTGAATATCGTCCTTGCTCCCATTCAGAGTGATTTGCTACGTTATTTGCTTGCCTGTGAAAAGGACTGGAGCTCTGCTATGAAAAGAGTTGGTAACTTTCAGCAAAGTAAAATCTACTAACCCGAGCGAGAGCCAGTTGGAGATAGTGGTGAAGACAGGATACAAACTGGGAGAGCGTGAGTTCTAGTCCTGCCCTAGACCTGGCTGGCTAGGTGACTTTGGACCAATCATTTTCACCAGCTCTGGGAAGGGGGCAATGGCAAACCACTTGTGAAAAATCTTGCTCAACAAACAGCAGAGATTTGTCCGAATGAATCGAAGCTTCACACACACACACATACACACACACACACACAAATAGAAAGAGGGGGGAGGATAGTGAGAGAGACCACTTGAACATCATCAACACCGACAAATTCGCCATCAATCAATTGCAAGAGATAGCCTTACTCAGAAAGTTTGTGTTCTGCGACAATGTCCCTGACATCTGCCCTCAAATATCAACATATGTCTATTCCAGATCCTTTGAAAAGACTCCATAGGATAGGTGGGTAAAAATGCAAAATTTAGTCTGAACACCTGGCTGATTGTGTGATGAATTATATATAGCTATAGATTGGACTAGAAGTGCTCCAGGGTCCCTTCCAGCTCTAGTCTATTCTAGTTATCTCTTAGATATATATATATATATATGTGTGTCATCATCTTTCATCATTCTAGCCATTGTCTGGCCACTGTAGAATGAAGACCTCTTGCAACCAATACAGTCTTGAGCTTTTTTTTTTATCATTTGGGCCCACAATAGCAATAGGCCTTAGACTTATCTACTGCTTTACAGCCCTCTCTAAGTGATTTACAGAGTCAGCCTATTGCTCCCCGCCCCAACAATCTGGGTCCTCATTTTACCCACCTTGGAAGGATGGAAGGCTGAGTCAAACCTTGAACCTGGTGAGATTTGAACTGCCAAATTGCAGGCATCCAGCAGTCAGCAGTTGTAGCCTGATGTACTACATTGTAACCACTGTGCAGGCAGGCAGGCAGGCAGGCAGGCAGGCAGGCAGGAAGGAAGGAAGGAAGGAAGGAGAAAAGGAACAGCACTAGCACTTAGACTTATATACCTCTTTGTAGTACTTTCCAGCCCACTCTAAGCAGTTTACAGAGTCAGCCTCTTGCTCACAACAATCTGGGTCCTCATTTTACCCACCTCAGAAGGATGGAAGGCTGAGTCAAACCTTGAGCCTGGTGGAATTCAAACTGACAAATTGCAGGCAGCTGGCAGAAGTAGACTGCACTCTAATCAGAAGTGCAGAAGTAGACTGCACTCTAATCACTGCGCCACCGCGGCACATAATACTTACTGATGACCCCATCTTATTTTAGATCTCTATTGTGGATGCTTTTTATCAAATGGGATCCATTGTAGGACTCCCTTGCTCCACCTGCCCTCAGTTCTTCTTGCTCTGTGACCAGCCTGTTTCCATTTCAATCCTTTTACTCTCTTGATGGCATCGTATACTTTCGTTTGTTCTCTAATCCACGCATGTCTTTCCATCATGCCTTGTAATGCTGAGCGTGTACCTTTCCATGTCTCTTTGTGCCCCTCGTAGCTTTTGTATCGATTGTGAGGTTAGTTTCCATGTTTCACTGGCATAGGTTAGAACAAGTGGCACGCACTGATCAAAAACTTTTTCTCTTCGGACATAGGGGGAAGGTGTTCTTGAAAACTATGCTTAACTTACTGAACACCTGCCAGCCCTACTGTGGTTGTGACAGGCACTATTGTAATTGTGACAGGCAGTATTGTGGTTGTGACAGGCACTATTGTGGTTGTGACAGGCAGTATTGTGGTTGTGTCAGGCACTATTGTGTAGGTTTAGATATAAATAGATATAGATGATGATATAGACATAGAGAGAGATGGAGATGGGGAGAGAGAGAAAACAGATAGACAAAGATGGAGAGATGGAGAGAAATAGAGATAGATGACAGATAGATGATTGTTAGATACGATAGGTAGATAGATAGATAGATAGATAGATAGATAGATAGATAGATAGATAGATAGATAGATAGATAGATAGATAGGGAGAGATGGAGAGAGAAAGAGGGAGAGGGAGAGACAGACACACAGAGAAAAATGGATAGATAGATAGATAGATAGATAGATAGATAGATAGATAGATAGATAGATAGATAGATAGATAGATAGATACCAGAGAGGGAGGGGGAGAGGGAGAGGGAGGGAGAGAGAGAGAGAGACGAGTAATCTGAGGACAGGGAATAAATGGCATTTCAGAAAAAAAAAAAACATTTCCAAATAGTTGCCAATTGCAAAGCAAATGGATAGATCCAGCCCCTTTCCTCCTCCTCCATCTCTCTAGGAGTCAGATTTTTCCTCTTGTAACATTTGCTGTAGATCGATCACTGATCCTTCCCAAAGCAAAGGGGTTCAGCATTGAGGCTTACCAAAGTCTAACAAGGGTTGAAGATTTAGCCTGCAGGGATCCTACTTCCCCCCACCGACAGTCCCTCTTCTCTTCTCCCTCCTCCTTTCCAAACTGTTCATGTTTTATTCTCTTTCAGGCTTTTCTCTCCAGCCAAGCTGTCTGGCTGCTCAGCATCACTGTGGCACGAATGCCTTTGGAACCTGCGCCACCCAAATGTGAAATCCCACCATTTGGGAAGGCAATAACACAAATATTTGAACTCAAGATGAATTATCAGGCCATTTGCCTTTCAGCATCCTTATGTAAAATGCTTGTAGGCAGAGGCAATTATATAGAACGGAGCTGGGTTACCTGGCACTTAAAACTAAAATGCCAGGTAAATGCTTTATTTAGTGTTCTTTCCTCCAAAACTGTCTTCAGCAGGCAGAATACGAAGAGACTGGTGCTTGGTGTAGTTTTTTTTTTTTAAAAAAAAATCCATTGCCATCTGCCAATGTCAAGGCATTACTAATGGATGCCAGTTAGAGGGGGTGGTTTCACATCAGTGGCTACTGCATACTCAAATTTCAATTAAAACACTGCACGCGGGTGATCCAGATTCCGCTAAAAATAAAAAGGAGAGAATCGGTCCTGCAGTTTGCATGAATTATGGAAATATCCTATCACTTTCTTTCCTTTCTCTCTTTCACTTTCTCTCTCTCTCTCTCTCTCTTTCCCTCTCTCCCTCCCTCCGATGCAACAGGCAAAAGTGTTGACAAAGCAAAAGGAAAGAACAAGAAGGTATATTTGTCTGTTTCTGTAAACTGGAACTGGCTGGGAAGAGATCCAAATTCCTAGCTGACAAAGATGAAATATGAGCTTTTTACTAGAGAAGAAGAGCACAGTTGTAGGCTAAACAAGAACATACTGGAGTTTCCATATAGAGGAGAAGAGCAGGCAGGGGTTGGGGGTGGTGTCAAGAGAGTATTAAGCCTAGCGTCGTTATGATCCCACAAACTGTCTAAGTCCAATTTCTCTTGAATTCCGTTTACTCTTATCTAACACCAATTTAGTCATGACCTGTGGTTGACTAGGTTTTTGTGCACACCCATGAGCCATAAATCATCTTAACTGGAACTTAATGTGCAATTCCTATTCATGCTGGAAACCTTTCGGTTCTCTCTTAAACCATGGATTGTTTTAACTGTGCCATGTTGACCAAACCATTATGGCTTGTTTCATCACTATACATCCTTGTAAGCTCTAGTAGGCCCTGTTTATAAACCACAATGATTTTGTTCAGATACCACAAATTACCAAGTTCACTTAGACAAGCAAAACAAAAAAGGTGAACTTTGAATGCTTGAAGCCCACAGCAATGCAGGATTCATCAATGTGTACTGTTCTCACTTGGGTGGAAATCAACCCCAGCAGGTATTTCTTCTAGAGGTCAGAGTGAATCAAAAAGCCATTCCTCAATTTTGTGTAAAATTTGAGGAGCTTGTTTGTTCTTAGTTGATAATGGGTAGGCTACATACTGTTGTCAAAGTACAATTCCCAGCATTTTTGGCCATGCTATCTATGTTTAGTGAGATTTGAGTTAATTTGTAGATTGCCTTCCTCTATAATAAATAAAGTTATTATTCTTATTGCTGTCTCCTTGGTCTATTGTTAGCATTACATGGCTTTGTTTTCAGAGAATACATGGCTTTGTTTCATTTCACAGAGAATAGCTGTCTTTCTTGAAGGCATCTTTACTTGAAGAAGTCCAATACCAAAATCAGATCTCATAAAATAAAATTAATCGGAGCTTTTATTTCAATCACCAGGAGACCCCGAGTTCTAGTGTCACCTTAAGCATGAAAGCCAACCACGTGATTCTGGGCCAATCACCAGGAGATGGTGAATTCTAGTCCTGCCTTCAGCATGAAGCCAGCTGGGTGCCCTTGAGCCAGTCATTCTCTCTCAGCCCTAGGAAAGAAGTAGTGTCAAACCACTTCTGAAATCTTGCTAAGAAAGCTGCAGGGACTTACCTAGGTAGTCCCTGAAAGTCAGCTATGAGTCACAACTAAATAAAATACAGTGCAATATTCATTTTTTTTTTAATCTGTACTTTTTAAAAATTAATTAACATTGTCTTTTGTTTTCGGTTTGGCTGATTACACATGGATATAAAAATCCAGACCCAGTGGTTTGATAAAAGCTAAACTGCACAGGAGAGGATTGGAAAGGGGAAAAAAATATGCTGTTCTATCAGAGACACAGAGAACAAATTGATAAAAGCACCAATTATTCAGATCATAGTTGCAATATAAAAGGCATAACTTTTAGCTCAATAATCAAGTGAATAAGGTCCTTTATTCCAAGTACTCAGATGCTTCCACTTGAGAAATTTAATTTAAAGCCAAACAGTTCAATGAAGAAAGTTATTAAGAGAATGGAAACTTACTGGTGTCTTGCTAAGTTCATTGGAAAAACAGAAACTAGGAGTGAAATAATCAGCCAGTTTACCAAAGGGATTGCTCATATGAAAGGACTAGTAAAGGCAGGTTTACTACAGTAGGAGAAACTACACTTAGGAGAGGTCATCTTTCCCCATCTATACTTACCAAATTCATGACTTCTGGTTGACCATTGTAGGGATGTTCCACAGGACATGGTAAAAATACACGTCAAGATGGTAGCGTATAATGGCTTGATGGATACAATAGGCCTTTAGCTTGGTCTAGTGGAGATCTTCTGTTCTTACCTGATCCTGGAGGAAAGTTGAATCAAATAATGTAATAGAGTTAGAACTTAGAAGGGACCTTGGAGATCTTCTAAACAAACCTCTTTCTCAAGTAGGAGACCCCATACCTGTCATGGCAAATGTATGGCACACGTGCCAGAGGTGGCACACAGAAGCCTCTTTCTGGGCATGCAAGCCATCGCCCCAGCTCAGCTCTGCCGTGCATGTGAACACGTGTCCTTCTGCTAGCCAGCTGGTATTTGGGTTTCTGCCATGCATGCATGGGGGTGGGGGGGCAAAACGCACACATAGGGGTCATGGGCAGGGGTGGGAGTCTACCAGTTCACACCTATTCGCTAGAACCAGTTGTTAACATTCTAAGCAGTTTGGAGAACCGGTTGTTAGAAGAAATTACTGGGCTAATCCTGTAAGGAAGGCAGGAAGGAAACATTCTGGTGTTGCTTACAGAAACTGCCTCTCTGTTAAGCCTTATTACATTCTTGGAAGGACTCCACTTCCTGTCTCAGGAACTTCTCTGGAGTTTTTTTTTCACTCCTTTGCTAGTACTTTGCTTGTGTGGACTGACCATTCGAAGTTACAATGGCACTGAAAAAAGGGACTTATGACCATTTTTCACACTTACAACTGTTGCAGCTTCCCCACAGTCATGAGAGGCCAGATGAGGAGATGCATTCCTCGATGTGAGTGATATTGAGTTGGCCACGCCCAGCCAATAACATGACCACCGAGCCACCCCCCACCAACTAAGCCACGCCCACAGAACCGGTTGTTAAAAAATTTGAATCGCACCCCTGGTCATGGGCACATGTGCGGTGGCATGGGGGGGGTTTGCACACACATGTGGGGGGGCAGGGGCGTGCATGCATGGAGGGGCGGGGTGCATGTGCAAGGCACACACACATGTTGCATTTTGGGGATGCGCATGCACGCTTTGGGCACTTGGTGTCAAAAAAGTTAGCCATCACTACCCTATACCATTCTGGACAATGGCTACCTGATCTCTTCTTAAAAACCTCAAGTGAAGGAGCACCCACAACTTCTGGAAACATGCTCTTCCACTGATAATTGTACTTACTTACTGTCAGGAAATTTCTTCTTATTTTTAGGTTAGATTTTTTCTTTTTTAAAAAGTTTTTTTTTAAAGACAAACACTAACAAACACAGACATTAAACATCAATATAAAACTGTCTTCCAAAATACAGCATATCAGTTGGTACATTTATTTCGTGCAATGTCACAATATCAACAGTCTTCCCTTCCAAACATACATTCATATTACATAGGTCAACTATACATATTATATTATGTTATATCGTATTATTATTGTATCGTTATTAGACTCAACCATAAACTGATATATTTCTTATCGAGCAAATCTCAGTTTTTAACAAACCTGGGAACATGTAATTCATTTCCTTATATTCAATTATATAACATCATTACATCATATTATCTTACATATTATACTATTCCTTTTCATGGCATAGTTTACTTCTCTATTTTCTTATCTAACCATTGATAAAATAAATCCCCAATTTTACAATATTCTTTATCTTCTTGCTCTCTGAGTATTTACACCAAGACAAATTCCTTGTGTGTCCAATCACACTTGGCCAAATAAAGTATTCTATTCTATTGCTAATGTCAATTTTCACATTTTTGCACATTACATCATTTGGGATTTTGTCTTTAATGATCTTCCACTCATTGCTTCTTCTCCTGCCCTCAGGTGAGAGAATGTCAACCCTCTCTTCTTTGTGGCAGCCCATTGGATAGCAATAGCACGTAGACTTATATACCACTTTACAGCCCTTTCTCAGTGGTTTACAGAGTCTGCATTTTACTCCCAAGAACCTGGGTCCTCATTTGACCAACCTCAGAAGGATGGAAGGTTGAGTCAACTTTGAGCTGGTCAGTATTGAACTGCCAAATTGCAGGCAGCCAACAATCAGCAGAAGTAGCCTGCAGTACTACACTTCTAACTACTGCCTCACCACAGATATTGAAAGACTGCCATTATGCCACCTCTGGTCCTTCTCTTCATTAAATTAGGCATACTCACTTCCTGCAATTGTTCATGGCTTAGAAGAGTCACGCTCTTTAGCATTGGGACAAATATTTAGAATTAGAATTAGAATAACAGAGTTGGAAGGGACCTTGGAGGTCTTCTAGTCCAACCCCCTGCCTAGGCAGAAACCCTCCACCACTTCAAATGGTTATCCAACATCTTTTTAAAATCTTCCACTGTTGTAGCATTTACAACTTCTGGAGGCAAGTTGTTCCACTGATTAATTGTTCTCACTATCTTTTAAATCAGTACTGTTGCATCTGTGTCTTAGCATAAATAGAAATAAATGCCTATCAACCTTCTCTCTTCACCATCCTGCCTCTTTCCATTACACTTTTGTGATTTGCTATGAATGAAATAACTTTATTTCAGGCTTCATGAAGAAAGAACTATTTATAATTTCTTGGAAAATGGCATTTTTAGCTAAGCAAGGGTTCAGTGAAAGGCATTAATTCATCCATTAGAAATATCTTGCGAAAAGGAAAACGACCCCCAAAATAGCAACTCATTGTATAGAAATATAGCTTTGAAATTCATCTGCTGTGTTCTCTTTTTTTTTGGAAAATGCCTAATTGTTATCAAATAATACAGATTACTGTATGATGTGGCAAGGAACATTGGTTCCAATTATCAGCTATGTGTGATCCTTATGGAATTAAAAATGCCATGCTTTATTGAAAAAGGGATATTTTTAGCTGAGTAAGGCTATATATGTCAGTTGCAGCCATGAATGATAGTGCAGTGATGTTTCTCTCTTATACAATCTTTGAAGCAATATGAAATTCTGTTACACAATGCGGCATTCAAAAGCTGAACAAAATGTGCCTCACTTAATGGAATTCTCCAAATCCCTCCCTGTATATATTGATGGATGCTTTCTTTCCAGATTTTTCTGTGAAGAAACCTGTTGGCCAATGAAACACCATCGCATAAGTTGGCTTTGGCTCAATGTGGTAAGTGAACCTGCTACTTATATTGTGTCAGAGTGCGCACAGTATGACTATGTTTAGTTTAGTTTAGTTTACTTTATTGTCATGGCACCTCGTACAATGAAATTAAATAACATCTTCAGTGTACATTATGGCTATGAAAATAAACACAAACACACATCCTTCACATTCTATACATTTAATTGAAAACCCCTGATATTGCATTAAGACTGCACTCTACAGTAGAATTCATTATAGTTACTGCTCTGGGATAGAAGCTGTTTTTCAGCCTATTTGTCCTTGTTTTTATTATCCTGTACCATCTGCCAGATGGTAATAGTTAAAAAAAAAAGGGTGCCCAGGATAAGATGGATCTTTGAGAATGTTTTGAACTTTCTTAAGGCAGTGGGAGCTATAAAGCTCTTCCAAAGTGGGGAGAGGGCAACCAATGATCTTCTGGGCAATGATGTTAAACCTCTGGCGTGCTATTCTATCTGTCTCTGTGTAATTGTGAGACAACCCAGAAGCAATCAAACAGATAATAAATAGTGGTTTATCTCTACAAAAGAATATACATACATATACTTGGCAAAAGTCAAACAATCAATCAGCAGCTACAGTAGGGAAGAACACATGGAGAGAGAGATACACCCCAACTAGGCCTCTCTTATAATACAGACTCTTAAAGTGGTAACAGTCAAATAACTCTGCTGACTCATACCTACCATTGCATCATCAATACACCATTACAGCAGCTGGTCAGCTATTAAATCATCATTACCTTGACAACCAGGTCATTTAAACCTTTTGTCGAATGGTTGCATCTGTAGGTCACACAAAGCTCTAGAAAACATTCAGTGGCAACCTTCTGTTTCTTTGAAGAGACAAGCTGCACAATTATTCTTTCAAATAAAATGTGACGGTTGTGTCTGGGTTGCTCTAACCACAGACAAAAATTTGCTCTGGGGTTAACACCCCATTGAAGTAATAGTGGTGTACCAGCCAAATAGTCCATGGATAACCCATTCCCTTCTCATATGGCTCAGGGTGATATGTGAATCGGCTCAGTGAATCTAATTTGTGATCATTCTCTAGGACATAAAAGAGGCATCCTAGCATTTCAGGCAAAGTGATATATAAAAAGCCTTGCCTACTTTTAAAAGACAACAAACTTAAATTGCACGTTGTGATTCAGTGCTTGGCTTAGAATGCAGTTTTCCTCTTGGCTTTGTCTTTTCACTCAGTGCCGTGACGTCGCTGTTTGCTGGAGAATGAAGTTGCAAATTGCATCCCTGACTGGTGAGTTTAGCACGAAGTGCTTGCCCTGCCACTCTTTAAAGCCTGCAAACACTTTTGTGCTGTGTGCTGTGCTGATATGGTCCCATTATCCGCACAACTTTTCCTTGAGCTCATGGTCTCCTGTTTCCCCGCTCCTCTCCAATCTGTCACATGGAACCCAATTAAATCATACTCTAATCTATAATGTATTAAGATAATAATGAGAGTTGAAGTCATTCCTGACAGTGCTGGGGAACGGGTCTCGATGCTCTCATTTGATTAGGCCTTTGGGGTGGCCTGATGAACATGAGAAAAATGAAGAATACTGCATTATTAACAGGGTGCCCAGGTGCCCAGGAAGAAAACAGCTTTTTAATAGTGCTGGTGAAGACAGAATTTTAGCCATCCGCATCTACAGATGTCCCTCTTCACTAACATCCTATTTAATCACAGAAGGGCAGGAAATTAGCTGTTGTGGGTAGAACTTTTATATGATAAAATTAAACCAGATGCTTTCTGGAGACAGCTTCACATTCAGTCCAGTAGCACTCTTGAAAACTACTCTATCATGGAGAGGAACCATCCTAAAGCTTTGGGCTACCAAAGACTGCTGGAAGTCTTGAGTGCATGCTCCCAAAGAGGTATACAATAAATAAGTAGCTGGAAAGGAATGCTGTTGACTTTTTGAGTTGTGCAGGCTGAGAAAATAACTCAGAAGTGCTTTGGTCCTTGAGTGAACTCAACTCCAGTGTCAAGCTTGGTTTTTGCTCTAAACGCAAACTAATTATTTTTCAAACTTTGATTCTCACAGAGGCTCTTTAGCAAGACATATTGAGAAGGAAAAGGAGGGCTTCCCAGACTATCAGCAACTGAGCTATTTTTCATCTAGGATCAATACACACATACATCTGCTGCATACATTACAGCAGATATTTTTGGGTTTTCTTTCTAATTGCCTTCCTATGATCTGAGATGTTGACTGCTTTTTCATAGATAATAGAGAAACTTGCAGCTAGCTGTTTACTTAACTGTCTCCTGGTTCCTCCTCAGCCTGGAACTGAATACTGACAAGTTCTTCATTATTCCTTGAAGCAGAGCAACATTGTTAGATGAAAGATCTAATGATGCTGCTTTAACGAACCCTTAAATATTAACAAGTAGATTCCTTAAAACAACCTCCTCCTCCTCCTCCTCCTCCTCCTCCTCCTTCTTCTTCTCCTTCTCCTTCTCCTTCAAAAACGAAACATTCAAAAAATTAATTACTCGACACCTGAATACATTTATTTCCCACATTCCGTATCCATTGTTGCGATATGTCAAAAACAGAACCGATGTTAAAATAGCACTGTTCAAGCCAGTCTTTTCTATCCTTCACCTTTTCACATACGGATTTCAGTTTGAAACACTGCAATCTACAGGGCTGATTGTGACAGTCAGCATTATACAGCTATCAGCGGGACCTAGCAGAAATACTGGGAAACCTGTCACATTCTGCTAAAAACAAGTACACAGCAATAATAAACTGCTCAGCAGTTACAAAAAGAAAAGATTATATATATATATATATATATATATATATATATATATATATATATATATATATGTGTGTGTGTGTGTGTGTGTGTGTGTGTGTGTGTGTGTGTGTGTGTGTGTGTATGTATGTCTAGGTGTGTTTGGGTCTTTTCCCATGTAAGATTAAGAGTAAGATACTCTTAATCTTATATATATATGGAATTACCATATATATGTGTGTGTGTGTGTGTGTGTGTGTGTGTGTGTGTGTATGTATATGTATATATATATATATGTATTTGTTTTCTGAGGTTCTCAGAAAGATCCATATATATGTATATATATATAAAAAATTCTGCTTTGTCTGGGTATTTTCCCACGTCATTATAGTTGTGCTTTTAAAGTTGTAGCAACATTTCGGCAGAATCTCATCTGCCATCATCAGGCTTCTGTATTGTGTTCGTCTGTGAGTCTGTGAGTCCTTATTCTTCTGTTGGTCTGTCCAATGTATGTTGCAGGGCATAATGCATTGGACAGACCAATAGAAGAATAAGTACCCACCTGGATGAACACAAAAATTCAGTAAAAAATCTGGAACACACTTCCTCACTAGTCCAACACATGAAAGCCACAGGTCATAGCATTGACTTCAGTGGCACCAAAACCCTAGCCACTATAGAAAACCCCAGCTACAGAATTATCAGAGAAACCATAGTGATTGAAAAAAGACCTGAAAGCATGAATAGAAGAGATGACTCTACCAGACTGTCAATTATCTGGAAGCCTGCACTCACAAACAAAAAAATCTCCACACCACAAGCCAGGCAAACACTTGGGCACAAACAGATCCCCCCTGATACCTCCAGCTTAAACACACCCCAACCAGGCACCCAGATGAAACCTAGCTTCCTAATAAATGATAGCCATCCATTTACTCGGAGCCAAGCCACACTAAAAGCCTCCAATACAGGAAACACAATTTTGTCAGCCAATCAAGACAAAAAAAGAAGCTACAAAACAGACAGAAGATATTAGAAACACCAATCAAGCAGAACACAACAAACTCTAAGACCAATAAACACAGACCAAGACTCCCAACCAATCAGGGAGTCCTCTTCATCCTCCCAATCAGGATGAAGAAAAAACCATTCTGGCACAGCAGTAGGCTATCCCCAAATTTAAAACAGAAATGGCTGTGAAAGTCTGACTCACAGACAAACACAATACACAAGCCTGATGATGGCAGATGAGATTCTGCTGAAACGTTGCTACAACTTTAAAAGCACAACTATAGTGACATGGGAAGATACCTGAACAAAGCTGAATACCATACATATAGATACCCGTGAAAACTTAAGAATATGTATGTATGTTTTACGCGGGAGAAAACCCGAATGACCAAAGATCCATATATATATATATTGAGTATTCTGAGAAGCACAAAGCTGAAGACACAAGCCTGAAGATGATGAATGAGACTTCATCAAAACATTGCCTAGATACTTCCAATGTTACGGGGAGAAAACCCAATAACCAAAGATCCACACACACACACACACACACACATATATATATATATATATATATATATATATATATATATATATATATATATATATATATATGTATGTATGTCTAGGTGTGTTCGGTTCTTTTCATGTAAGATTAAGAGTAAGATACTCTTAATCTTATATATATATGGAATCACCATATATATATATATATATATATATATATATATATATATATATATATATATATGGCATTCAGCTTTGTAAGTACGCATGAAAACTTAAGAAAACACACACACACACACACACACACACACACATATATATATATATATGGCATTCAGCTTTGTTCGGTATTTTCCCATGTCATTGTAGTTGTGCTTTTAAAGTTGTAGCAACGTTTTAGCAGAATCTCATCTGCCATCATCAGGCTTCTGTATATTCTGTGTATGGCAGATGAGATTCTGCTGAAACGTCGCTACAACTTTAAAAGCACAACTACAATGACGTGGGAAAATACCCAACAAAGCTGAATGCCATACATGTAAGTACCCGAAAACAAGAAAACATATATATATATATATATATATATATATATATATATATATATATATATATATATATATGGCATTCAGCTTTGTAAGTACCATGAAAACTTAAGAAAACACACACACACACACACACACACAGACATACACATACACATACACATACACAGACACAGACACACACACACACACACACACACACACACACACATATATATATATATATATATATATATATATATATATATATATAAAATGTCTGGTATTCAGCTCTGTTCGGGTATTTTCCCACATCGTTATAGTTGTGTTTTTAAAGTTGTATAAAATAAAGCTGGTAATATTGTGGAAATGACGGGGAAACAGACAAGACATTGAAAATTGTATTTTCTTGGGTTTCTTCAAACTTGCAGAATTTAAAACAAGATAATTAGAAGTGTCAGCAAACCAACTCATATGTACAATGTTGCTCTTCAGCGCATTGACAATTTTTTCCCCAAGACATTTTATATTACCATATAAAATCCAAATCAAAAACAAAGATCAGAAAAAAGAGAAAAGATAATGTGAGCGAAAAGGGAAAAAAAGCAAGGATTTCTGTCTTTTTTTTCCAGTAAATACAAGAATAAATAGAATCTCAACTTTTTTACTTTGTGTTTCTCATAATCAGAAGCCATTTCTACAAGTACAAGATTAATCCAATCCCCAATCCAATTTTTAACAACTTTTAATTTGAATTAAAAATGTTATCCTGCCAGAAAATTAATAGGTTTATTGATGGCCTTTCTTTGCCTCTCTCTCTCTCTCTCTCTCTCTCTCTCTCTCTCTCTCTCTCTCTCTCTCTCACACACACACACACACACACACACACACACAAACTGATATATTTTCACATTACATAAGTGCTTAATGAATAGTGTATTGTCTGGATCAATTTATTTTTATACAATAATACTTTTCCCACTCCTATTTTTTTGCTATCAAACTATACATATAAAAAGTCCCATGTTCAAAAATATTCTGTATCTTCTTTTTCTTTTATTTTTAGGGTCAATCCATTTCTGCACAATTTTTTTTAAATTACATCATCCTCTTTAGATGTTTCCTCATTTCCCCAATACTGTGGAAATACAATTCCCTAAGATATTACAGATCTTGCTGTCAAGATGTGTAATATTAAGTATAAGTTCCCTTTATCATACTTTTCAGGTATTATGCCTAGCAAAAATATTCCTTGCTTAAAATCAATGTGTTTTTTAAACATTTCCTCCAACCACATACGTATTTTTGTCCAATATTTATTTGCTTTTACACATGTGATATTTGGTGACATATATGACAAGTGACACATATGAGGTCTCATCTACAAATATGTTTCACAGTAAAACCTTGCACAAAACATTATTTTAAGATGCCATTAGTGTCAGTGTTCCAACTAACAAACTCCAACCCAATAAACTCCAAGACAAGCATCTTCTCAAAGTTCCATTTTATTAGAGTTGTCATACTGGCACAACTGGAAAGTTTGAATCTGAGAGTTCCAGTGGGTGTGACAGGGGAAGGATATTGTAAAATCTCCATTCCCACCCCATTCCTGGGGGAAGGTTACTGCAAAATCCCCATTCCCTCCCCATCCCAGTAACCTGCTTTACAGCTCCGTTCTCCTGTGCAGGGCAACCAAAGAAGACTCAGCCAATCAGCTGGGACTTGGGAGGCAGAGAATAGATGGAAGTGGGGCCAGTCAGAGGTGGGATTTACCAGTTCTCTGAACTACTCAATATTTCTGCTACCGGTTCTCCAGAACTGGTCAGAACCTGCTGAATACCGCCTCTGTACCAGTCCATCACATGATCCAATCAAATGTTGTCCTAACTGGAGACCTTCCTCCAGACACTTCTCTCCAGGTGCAGGGCAACATGGCCTTGACTTTCTGAGAAAGAATGCTGTTGAGTCTAATCTTCCATCTCTCTACGAAATCCCCCCTTCCAAATTCCCAGGAACTCAATGTGGCAGTCTCTAAGCTTCCAAGTAAAATATGGCTTTCAAGGCTGACAATTAGGCTGAATAAGAATGGACAATTTCCAGTAGCTCTTCATGTCAATTCAAAAGGTATTCAGGAGTAAGCATGCTAATCTGCAATTTTGCCATGTCTACCGTGAAAACAAATAAGCCAAAATATTCTTCCCATCAGCTTATAAATAAAACTCCCTGTTGTTGCCTCATCAGAATTTTTTGACACAACAATGATAATTGCCATTGCACCTCCATCCTGCGGCTAATCAAAGGCAGTAATATTTAATTATCTACAGTGGCTGAAGCATCTTCTTTACTGAAAGCTTCCACAATTGTGTCAAGGAGGTGGAGTAGAGACAAAGAAAAAAAAAGATTCACAGAGGATTTTGCACATCTCCTACTCAATAATCAAAAAAATCTAGCTCAACTAGTTTCTAGTTAAAGGGTTGGTTCATTTGTTAAGAATTTGTTGCTCTTAATAAATGAAGAATTCACATCCATTCAAGAGAATGTTTCTCCAAGGATAAAGAGTCACCATTAGAATTGAATCGAATCAAGTAGAATAGAGTAGAATTCTTTATTGGCTAAGTGTGATTGGACACACAAGGAATTTGTCTTTGGTGCATATGCTCTCAGTGTACATAGAAAGGAAAAAAAAAATTCATCAAGAATCATAAGACATAACATTTAGTGATAGTCGTAGGTTACTAAATAAGCAATCAAGTCATACTAGGAAACAAATAAAGCAATATAAATTGTAGAGATACAAGCAACAAGGTTATAATCATAAGTAGAAGGAGATAGTTAATAGGAAGGATGAGAAGAATAATAGTAATACAGTCTTAGTAAATGACAGTGTTGTGGGAATTAATTGTTTAGCAGAGTGATGGCATGCGGGGAAAAATATCCTTGTGTCTGGTTGTTTTGGTGTGCAGTGCTCTATAGCATCGTTTTGAGGGTAGGAGTTGAAACAGTTTATGTCCAGGATGTGAGGGTTCTGTAAATATTTTCACAGTCCTCTTTTTGATTCATGCAGTATACAAGTCCTCGATAGAAGGCAGGTTGGTAGCAATTGTTTTTTCAATTTTTTAGTAGAGCCATCTCCTTAAATGAGCTGTTTTTCCTTCAAAATATTTAAATCCCACCACTTATCTCATGAGGATCTATCTGTCTTTCTCAAGAGTGCCCCTAACTTTTGCATCTATTTATTATTCAACAAATTAATAAGAAATGAGGTTAGAATGATGAGCTGATGATTGGCAGCCTCGCGTTTGAGACCCGTTGCTGCTGTGGGGTGGAGTGAGTTCCCATCACGTGCTCCAGCTCTCACTCATCCAGTGGTTCAAAAGCAGGCAAGTAGATAAATGGCTACCACTTTGGTGGGCAATTTCAAGGGATGCGAAAGGAGCCCCCCAATTGGGCATCCTCCAGGCAACCGGTAAATCCTCTCATCACAGAAATACTTTGGTGCTTCTGACACAGAGGTATTAGCATTCATTAAACTTATATGATGCTCACCTTACTATTGAGAGCAACTCTGGGTGACTTAAAATGCAATGTCTTACAAAGGATATTCTGGCCCAAGACCAGTGGTGGGATTCAAAATTTTTTACTACTGGTTCTGTGGGCATGGTTTGGTGGATGTGGTGTGGCTTGGTGGGCAGGGCTTGGTGGGCGTGGCAGGGGAAGGATACTGCAAAATTTCCATTCCCTCCACTAATGTACTTTCCAGCTCCGTTCTCCTGTGCAGGGCAACCAAAGAAGACCCAGCCAATCATCTGGGATTCAGGAGGTAGAGAAGAGATGGAGGCGGGGCCAGTCAGAGGTGGTATTTGCTGGTTCTCCCAACTCCTCAAAATTTCTGGTTCTCCAGAACAGCTCAGAACCTGCTGAATACCACCTCTTCCCAAGACAATCATATCCACCAAGGTCCAATTTGAGATGGCAAGTTAGATTTACCAAAAAGTGTTCAAAAAGGAGAAAGAACACCTGGCTGCAAACAAATCCTATGTACAAAGGCGAAATTGCTAAATGTGCAAATTTGTCATGCTGACAAATCTTCTCAAACACATTTACGCCCTTCTTTAAAACTCCACCAATAATTTGCACCCTGCAGCTTCCATGTTTCCCTTCCATTTTCTGCAAACAAATAGAGCATTCAGGAAGAAAAGTCAATTTTCCCAATTCTCTGGCACTTTCAGGAGTTCTTAACCATGACTTGGCTTTGCTGCTCATTGGATGGACTTTTATTTTCAAGATACACAAACATACTAACTCATCAACCATGAGCCCAGTGACCAAAATGACAATTTCCATATGACAAACTAATCTAAGCCAAGCAAGCTGTGACCAAGTACAAGAGGTGAGCCAAGTTGATGAGACTTTCTTGGTCAATGTGTTGCCCACTGCAAATAAATCAACATTCAGGGCCATGACACAGAGACACACTAATGAGGTACTGTGTTGTAAGATGGGAATGAACCCATCTGAGATAATGCTCAGTGCCATTTCTGCCTAAGAAAAATAATCACTATCAACGTTGAGGAAGAGCCAAAGAAGTCAGATGGTTCAGCTCTTGGTACCTGACCAAAGACCAGTAGAAATTCTCCTGTTTCTCTTTCCTGCTGTTGTCCTGAAGATGCCAGAGGTAGAAACCAGCAGCTGATCTTTGTATCAATTCTATTTCTCTCTTTGTCATGTAAGGATCTTTTTTTTTTTTTGCACTTGGAAGAAGGAACTGCTTGGAGAAAGTTGATAGAGAGGCCTTTTCCGTTAGGTTTCTATGGAAACTGTTCATTTTCCCGCTGGTTCTTCCAAGGATGCTAACTATGGAAGCCTCCTGGCAAATTACCACACTTGCACACTTTCAAACTACCATGGACACCAACCAATCTGGTTATTGTGGTTGGTTGTTGTTATCTGCCTGGAAAAATGCAACCGACACATTAATGCTAATCTACAAGATCCGTCTGCCAGGCTTCCAGCTGTGAAATGTGATATTCACAGCAGTGTCCTTGGAATCCAGTGGAGCTTCACTGATGTACATCTGGACAAGATGGTTCACTTATAGTATGATATCTGTCACTGTCAATTTCCTGTCTTCTACAAAGCCTTGTTGAAGATCAGTGATGCTTGCTTGTCCCAATGAGGAGATGTGGTAGAATTGGTTAGAGATCAAATGACCACAAAGGTTGGATTTAGGCCAACCAGATGGTGACCTTCTCCCTTCTAAAGCCTCTGAGATGAATTCAAGGCCTTCTTCCCCACCATCATTCTTCTGTTTCTTGTAATCATCTCCATCAATGATCTTCTTCTGGGCCAGATGTAGAAAATCTGTGAGCCTCTAAATAAAACTACTCAATTGAGGATTACAGTTCAACACAATCTTGAAGATTGCAGGTACTAAATACTTCAAGGGAATATTTTCTCAATATTTTCAAAAGGAACAGCCAGACTTCTTTTAAAAAAAAACAAACCCAAAGTGTATATTCTGTTTCCAACTGATACAAGACATGAGACACCTTCAACATAGCTCAAGAAAAAGAGAAGTCATCAGCTTGTTTTTTGGGCAAGGAAGGTTCTTTTCATCCAGATGAAGCCATCCTTACAACACAAACCTGGCTCTCTTGCATAGGCTTTGCTTAAGGGACCTTCTATATGATGGAAAATATTTTCAGATAGGGAGAATGAGCTTAGCAAAAGACTTGAGCTGACCTTCCCTGCAATGAATCCACTCTTCTCTTGTTTCAGTAAATTAAATTTGAAGACATCTTTCAACATCACTCCAAATTTGCTTTGAGTAGATTTTGAAGACTGCTCCAAGATGTCAACTCTAGATGATGGAAACGCGGTAGAGTTTAGCAGAAGACAAAAGAAAACCAGAGGTTAGCAGATATGCAGCTTTTGAGGATTTTCCTTCTCAGGGGAAACTAAAGAAACTAAAACATGTGAAGAATGGTTGCAGGACTTAGGTGTATCTAGTTTAGTGAAAAGAAAGACTCAGGGTGACATGATAACGGCATTCCAATATTTGAGGGGCTGGGGCACCTACAAAGAAAAAGGAAGGTCAACCTATTCTCCAAAGCACCTAAAGGCAGGACAAGAATCAATGGGTGGAAACTAATCAAGGAGAAAAGCAACTTAGAACCAAGGAGAAATTTCTTGACAGTTAGAACAATTAATCAGTGGAACAACTTGCTTCCAGAAGCTGTGAATGCTCCAACACTGGAAGTTTTTAAGAAGATACTAATTTGAAATGGTATAGAGTTTTCTGTCTGAGCAGGTGATTGGATTAGAAGACTTCCAAGGTCCCTTCCAACGGTTATTCTGAAAAACATTCCAGTGGAGGCCGTCATGTGAATTCCTATCAGATAGATCCTGTGTTGTTGTATTCTTCACCACAGACTTCGGAAACACCTCCGCCTGTCTTTCCCATCGCCAGACAGTGGCAGGGGCCATTAATTTTTAATTTAGCCCTCTCCACACTGCACTGCCCTTGTATTTTATGGGCCCATTATCCCAAAATGAAGGCTTGTAAAACAGAATTCTCGGGTTCAAAAAGGGAGGGGAGGGAAGAGGAGGGTGGGAGAGGACACTCATTACACCTAATAAGAATAGTAAATGGGGGAATGAACGCCAATTTATGGCTGGAGCTCACTATTTATTATATTATTATTGGTGTTGTTATTTACTGTGCCTTTATTTATTTTTAACTTGGCTCAAAGCAGGAAAGAAAACTTAGATTTTGTTTTTTTTCAATGAGAGAGAGAGAGAGAGAGAGGGAGAGGGAGAGGGAGAGAGAGAGAGAGAGAGAGAGAGAGAGAGAGAGAGAGAGAGAGAGAGAGAGAGAAAACAGACTCAAAAATTCCTTATCCACAGATACAGGTGGGGGGTTGTAAGAAATCTCAGTTTTTGCCCGGTATTAAGGAATCTTCCTTCCTTCCTTTAGCTAGCCTTCCCCTGCCTTGCCCCAAACCCTTTTTTCCATATGTAATTGTGTTCCCATTCTGTCAGTCACATTCCGTGCAGATGCTGAAATGGAAAATATCTCTGCATTTGTTTTTTCTATGCAAAGGAGGATTGGAGCAGATCCCTTCTTCTTCTTTCCGTCAGTTTAGTTTGCGGGAAGGGTGGAGCAAATGCTTTTGAAATGTAGGCATTTTCTGCATTTGATAGCAAAACCAACTCCCTTAAAGCATTGGGAGTGGATGGGGAGGTATGAAATTGTACCTGTAATTCTCTGCCTCTTGAAATCAGAAACTAGGTTGTTATTACTAGATGCATCGTATGAAGCTTGCTGATGCACCCTGCACTCTTAATTTTGGTCTTCAAAGGGAGCATGCACAGGTGGAGGATTTTCAAACAATGCTTGTTGGGAAATGAGAAAGTTGCCCCAGAAAAGTCTATGAAGGTTCTCAGTCGTCCAGGTCATGTTTGTCCCAAAGGTGCTTTTTCAAGAGGCAACTGGTCTTTCATCTTATACTTTCTAGCAGTTCCAAGAAGGCTCCACACCCAACTGCATTACCCAGGCGACCTTGAGGACACAGATAAGCCTCCAAGTGGCCTCAGTGTTGCTCTAAAAGGATACAAATGACCAGCTGTCTGCAAGGAATATAAATCCTTCCATTCCCCACCATCCAGTCAGAGCTGAAGACGCTTCTAGGATGAGAAGTGAAATGTCTTCCAAAGCAAAAAACAAGAACGTCCAGTTGCCTCTTCAAAAAAGCACCTTTGGGTTTGTTTCAGAAAAGGAATACATCACCTCCTGCAATCCATGTCTCTGTTTCCATAATGAGCTCAGTTGTCAAATGATGATGATGAGGTTATCCATTCAGTTGAGTCCAAATTTTGGCAATTCTGTGGGCCGGTTCTCTCCACCTCTTCTGATCTTGCACTGTTTCTTTGAATTTTTCTACGCTCTGGCTGGTGTCAGCTTTGATGGTGCTCAGTCATCATGTTCTGTGGTGACCTGGTTTCCTTTTACCGCTAAGTCTTCCAAACATAATTGCTTTCTCCAGTGAATTTCCTCGCACGACATGGCCAAAGTAAGTAAGATGCATGTTCATGATTTTGACTTCTAGTGACATGTCTGGTGCTATGCGCTACATTTGCTGGTTAGTCACCTTTGCTGTCCAAGAAACAGGCAGGAGCAGTTGTAAAAAGGACCCTCTTATAGGGCAAATATCGGCCGGTGAAGCAGAGCTATGGACTGTAGTCATAATCAGGGCTATCAGGATGTCCTCTTTGCACTTCCTTCCAAAGAGTTGGAGACATTGGTGGTCTGCTACCGATTTGGACTGGTTCATCCGAACCAGGAGTAAAAAAAAAGCCTCCGATGAGGTGGTATTCAGCAGGTTGTGACCAGTTCTGGAGAACCGGTAACAGAAATTTTGAGTACTTCAGAGAACGGCAAATACCACCTCTGACTGGAGATTTTATAGTATCAATCCCCTGCCACGCCCACCAAGTCATGCCCACAGAACTGGTAGTAAATTTTTTTTGAATCCCACCACTGTGCTGCAGGCCTCAGCTGGTGTGAGGAAAGCTACACGCACGGGCGACAGACAAAGCATGCCCATCAAGCCACGCCCACCAAACTGGTGGTCAAACAATTTGAATGCCACCACGGGTTGGAGACTGTAGTGGCAATGTGGAAGTCCACTGTTATTCCAAGGTATAGCAATAGCACTTAGACTTATATACCGCTTTACAGTGCTTTACAGCCCTCTCTAAGTGGTTTACAGAGTCAGCCTATTTGCCCCCAACAATTTAGGTCCTCATTTTACCCACCTCGGAAGGATGGAAGGCTTAGTCAAGGCTGAGTATGGTGTATTTTGATTTCTTCTTCATATGAAGAAATGACTAGAAGTTTAGAACTCATTCTGAGATAATCTGCACGTTTTCCC
Organism: Pseudonaja textilis; assembly: GCF_049901715.1. NCBI lineage: Eukaryota > Metazoa > Chordata > Lepidosauria > Squamata > Elapidae > Pseudonaja > Pseudonaja textilis. Next base: position 22,379,258 of record NC_141998.1, read on the forward strand.
GTTGTCTTTGCTGAATAAAGAAGAAGGGAGAGGGGGTGTCTTCACAGAGCAGCAAACCTGTTAAAATCCCCAAAAGGTGCTTTTTTTCTTTTCAGGAGGCAACTGGACTTTCTTGTTTTTTCTTTTGAAGGCATTTCGCTTCTCATCCAAGAAGCTTCTTCAGCTCTGACTGGATGGAGGGGAATGGAAGGATTTATAGCACTTGCAGACAGCTGCTCATTTGCATCCTTTTTAGAGGACTATAGAAGGAAAAGATCAGACATCCAGCCCTTGCTTATCCATGGAGACTGAGTGGAGCAAGTGGCCAGTTTTAAGTTTCTGGGTGTTTCCCTAAAAGAGGACCTGACCCGCGGTGCCAACATTGCAGCCCCAGTCAAAAGGGCCCAGAAGAGATTATACTACCTGAGACTTCTCAGAAAACAACAACTGAATGGAAAACTGCTGGTGACCTTCTACCACTGCACCATACAGAGCATTTTAACATACTGAACCTCTGTATGGTTTGCCAATTGCACAGCGGCAGATAGGACGGCACTCCAGAGGGTTAACGTCATTGCCCAGAGGATCATTGGTTGCCCTCTCCCCTCTTTGGAGGAGCTTTATAGCTCCCGCTGCCCTAAAAAAGTTCAAAACATTCTCAAAGATCCATCTCATCCTGGGAACCCATTTTTTGAACTATTACCATCTGGCAGACGGTACAGAATAATATAAACAAGGACAAATAGGCCGAAAAACAGCTTCTTCCCAGGGCAGTAGCTCTGTTGAATTCTGCTGTATAGTGCAGTGTTGGTGTGATCTCGGGGTTTCTGGTTCAATGTGTGACGGCTGAAGGATGTGTGTTTATTTTCATGGTCAGGATGTGCACTGAAGATTGTGTTTGATTTTGTTGTACGAGGTGCAATGACAATAAAGTAAACTATTATATGGTGCAATTGTCATATTCACGGTTCTTTCTCTGAACATAAAGAGCTCATCACCATCTTCCCTCTCCTCTCATTGAAGGAAACTCGCGATCCAGCAGGACAGGGTAAATATCTCATTATAAATGTTTGTATGACTAGAATAGTTCAAGAGAAAAGTAGAGTTCCAGGTCTTAAGGAAAAAGGATGAACACTAGCCAGATGGCCCACTTGGGCAGCATAATCCATCAAGCTTAACCACAAATGTCCCTCTTTCATCCTGCTAAAGGCACTTCAGATAAGAAAGGGAGGCTAGGCCACCTGGAAGTAACAGCAGTGGAGCGGTTTCCTTCTCCCTGGGCAACATATTTTGAAAATCCTGGATACCTTCTCTCTTAAACCACCAATCCAGCGGGTCTACCCCCACAAGGGCTACTTGGTTTTAAGTGCTGGTTGTTAACAAAAAGAAAGAAAGAAGAGAGAAAGAAACAGAAAGAAAGAGAGAGAGAAAGAAGAGAGAAAGAGAAAGAAAGAAAGAAAGAAAGAAAGAAAGAAAGAAAGAAAGAAAGAAGAAAAAAGAAAAAAATAAGAGAGAAAGAAAAAGAAAGAGAAAGAAAGAGAGAAAGGAAAAAGAGAGAGAAAGAAAGAAAGAAAGAAAGAAAGAAAGAAAGAAAGAAAGAAAGAAAGAAAGAAAGAAAGAAAGAAAGAAAGAAAGAAAGAAAGAAAGAAAGAAAGAAAGACAAACTGCAGCATTTGAAATTCATCTCAGAGTATCTTCTGTGAGTTTTGCCATTGGCCTGGCATCAATCTTCTGTTTGTTTTGTTTAAGTAACATTTATCCCCTTCAATTCCAGATGGGCTCGCTGAAAATAAGAACTTTCAGGGGGTGTTCAATGAAAATCAAAATTGCCCAACTTAAAAAAAAAAATATTAGGAAAGCCAGTTTGTTGAAGTGGTGAAAGCACCAGCTAGAAACTGGGAGTCCACTTTAGGTAGAAAACCAATCTCTTGCCTTAAGTATGAAAGCTAGTTGACGGTTGGCTTTGGGCCAATCACCAGGAGACAGTGAGTTCTAGTTTCTTCTTAGGTGCCAGGTCATCTCCTACATGAGGCATGAAAGCTGGCTGGAGGATGGACCAATCACCAGAAGAAGATGCTGAGTTCTAGTCCTTAGGCACAGTGGTGGGATTCCAAATTTTATTACTAACGGTTCTGTGGGAGTGGCTTGGTGGGCGTGGCATGGCTTGGAAGGAGTGGCTTGGTGGGCGTGGCAAGAGAAAGGATACTGCAAAATCTCTCATCCCACCCCATCCCACTAACTTGCTTTCCAGCTCCGTTCTCCTGTGCGGGGCAACCAGAGAAGACCCAGCCAATCAGCTGGGACTCAGGAGGCAGAGAATAGATGGGGGAAGGGTCAGTTAGAGGTGGTATTTTCAGGTTCTCCAAACTACTCAAAATTTCCACTACTGGTTCTCCAGAACTGGTCAGAACCTGCTGAAGACCACCTCTGCTTAGTCATGAAAGCCAACAGACTACAGGCTGGTTCTTCCTCCCGGGTCCAGGAAGGAGGGAGTAGCAAGCCACTTCCCCCCCAAAACCTTGCCAATAAAACCTCTATGAAGACTCCAGAAGTCAATACTGAGTCAAAGGAACAACAGCAACAAACAAGAGCCATGGCAGCTTTTCATACCCCCATTTAATTCAAATCCATAAATATTCAAGACCTTTGCAATTTCTTTAATGTGGACACTTCTTCTGAGCCGTACTACACGACAAAATAAATAAATCTTTTTACTAGATGAGCCACGGGAGGAATGGCATTATTGTTCTCTAAGCTTTCTTTTAAAAACAAACAAACAAATTATTTCTCTTGGCATATATATGCTCTGATGTTTCATCTCAAACTATTCTTAGAATGAGTACATTTTGTGCAGAAGAGAATAACCGAGGAAAAGACCTGCCCAAATTTTGGAGAGTACAGCTTCTCTATATAGGTATGGAATGAAGGCATGCCCAAATATTGTACATTGTACGTGGCAAAAACATTCCTTGAGGGCCTTTCGAAAGGCTACCTTATTGCTGCAGAGATGATGTTCCAGACCGAGGGGACCACCATGGAGAAGGCTCTTCTTCATCTCACTAGGCGTTGTGGCCCACCAGCGGCCATTGGAGCTGGTAGCAGATTTGGACAGTGAGAAGGTTGGGGAAGAACTTGGACCAGTCCTGGAGTCTGGGGAAGGCTCTGATGAGTGCTCTGCATCAGAGGCAGAGACGGAACCAGGGCCATTTGACATTTATCAGCTGCTTTTGGAGTCGGACATCAGTGAGGCAGAAGAACAGCTGGAGCCTGTTCCCAGTGTGTGCATGTGCAGAGCTGCCAGTGGAAGGGAACAGGGGTCGACTTGGGAGTAAAGCCACAGGTAGATGGTGAATGACGCTTCCCCTTGAGAATAAAAGAAGAGTGAAAGGGGAGTGGGGTTTTGCAGGAGACAATTAGTTCATTTGGATGAAGATCTGTTCCTGCATTCTTGCCAATTATTGTCTGCTACAGTGTGGCGTCTGAAAGATATCAGCCTGGCACATCTCCGAGCCTGATAAAGGTCTGGAATTTTGAAATATCTTGAAAGACTCTTGGCAGGGATGTTGCTGGAGAGGAATTCACTGTAAACAAAATAAAAGGGGTTTATCGGGACAAGGAGTCAGCTTTGTGCTGTTGGGGAAGCCTAGGTTAGAACCCTACATGGACATCCTTAAGTGAGGAGACTCATAACATATCGTGCCATTATTTAGGCAAAAGGGGCTGAAACATTTTTTGTAAAGTTCAGAACAATGAGATAATGTTCAGAAGAGGCTCCAGCAGACACCACCCTAATTCACTGTGTAAAAGAACGGGAGGAGATACACTTCAATTAGACTTGCAAATTTCTGTTATTACAGCTAATCTTGAGGAACCTTCTTGTGGAGTTAATTTTGTGCTCTGGTCAAAGGGTTGATACTACCACTATCTCCACATCATAATCTGTGACACAGAGGATCAGTCAAATTCATTTATCACTGCAGAGAACTGTAGAATGCAATGGTTGAAACTCTAAGAATAGAATAGAATAGAATAGAATAGAATAGAATAGAATAGAATAGAATAGAATAGAATAGAATAGGAGAGGAGAGGAGAGGAGAGGAGAGGAGAGGAGAGGAGAGGAGAGGAGAGGAGAGAATAGAATAGAATAGAATAGAATAGAATAGAATAGAATAGAATAGAATAGAATAGAAGAGGAGAGGAGAGGAGAGGAGAGGAGAGGAGAGAATAGAATAGAATAGAATAGAATAGAATAGAATAGAATAGAATAGAATAGAATAGAATAGAATAGAATAGAGGAATGGAATGGAATGGAATGGAATAGAATAGAATATAGCTTGGCCCCACCCCTCTTCTTTGGGGCAGCCCCTCAAATATTGGAAGACTTTTATCATGTTTCCCCCAGTCCTTTTCATCAAACTAGACATACCCAGTTCCTGCAACCGTTCTTCATATGTTTTAGCCTCCAATCATCTTTGTTGCTCTTCTCTGCACTCTTTCTAGAGTCTCAACCTCTTTTTTACATCTTGGCGACCAAACCTGGATGCAGGATTCCAAGTGTTTCCCCATCTCCACATTACAAAAAACCATGGGACCAATGTTTAGCAACTGTACTCAAAGGAGGTTCCAGGGGCAGAATAAAGAAGATTTGGGATGCCTGTGACTCCAGGGTACCATGTTCCCCATCCTTGGCTTAAATTACCAGGACTTCAATCTTCTCTTCAGAGTGTAGAGGGACATCTTAAATAAGGCTCTTAAAATCCATCCCTTTTTATATTTTGTAGTCAGCAGAGAGAAATTCCTCCTGCTGAGAAAATGTGTCCTAAGTGCAAGCACTTGTATTTGTAGCAAAACATATCATCACTCACAGCTATGTATATTTTATTGAGGTCATTCGCAATATCAAACAATTTATGTTTTCCCACCTTTAGTAAAATAGAATTTTGTGTAGCTGACATCTCCTAGCTCTTTGACTTTGGAAAAAGAAAATGTGTCTCTGGGTGCCTTTGTGTGTGTGTGTGTGTGTGTGTGTGTGTTTGTGTGGCCAATTAGATGAGGAAGAAAGAGCCAGAAGATTTTATTAAGTGGTGGGCAGATGGCTCAATAAGAAGATGATTAAACAAGAACAACCTAGATCGGCTGCCTTGCTCTAAAACAACCTCCTATTCCCTTCTGCAGCCCTTGTCTATGACAATTAAACTTTTTTTAGGAATATATATATATAAAAATGAAAGCTCATTCCACCTGGCTGCTTTCGATCTAGTAAGGTAATGGGATCAAGTTAGCCTAGTAAGCTGGCAAAATTCTGTCCATTAGCTATAAGCAAATAAAGAATTGGACTCAATTGGATTTCACGGTGTTGTTTTTGGGATTGTGCCTGACTTCAGTCTTTCCAGATTGAAGTTATAACCAAGGGTGGGATTCTACCAGTTTGCACCTATTCACTAGAACTGGTTGTTAACATTCTAAGCAGTTCGGAGAACCGGTTGTTAGAATAAATTACTGGCCTAATCCTGTAAGGAAGGCAGGAAGGAAACATTCTGGTGTTGCTTATAGAAACTGCCTCTCTGTTAACCCTGATTACATTCTTGGCAGGATTAGACTTCCTGTCTCTGGAACTTCTCTGGAGTTATTTTTCCCTCCTTTGCTGGTACTTTGCTTGTGTGGAGTGACCATTCAAAGTTACAATAGCCCTGAAAAAAGTGACTTATGACCATTTTTCACACTTACGACTGTTGCAGCATCCCCACAGTCATGGGAGGCCAGGGGAGGAGATGCGTACCTCGATGTGAGTGATATTGAGTTGGCCACGCCCAGCCAGTCACATGACCACCAAGCCACACCCACCAACTAAGCCACACCCACAGAACCGGTTGTTAAAAATTTGAATCCCACCCCTGGTTATAACCTTCTAACCTAATAGATATACCATGAGAGATTCTACAGTGTAGGCTTCTTGGTGTTCTCTGAGCTTTGTTGTTTCCTTGCAATTGTTTCATTAATCAACTAGGTGACATCATCAGTGCTAGAAGGGAGTGGAGTTTGGAGGAAGAGGAGGAGGAGGAAGATGATGATTGTGGGGTCCTTGGTGCTCTCTGAGTTTGGTTGTTTTTCAGAAGTTGCATTATCCAATTAGGTAACATCATTAGTACTAGAAGAGTGGAGTTTGTAGAGTTAAGGAGGAGGACGCTGGGGTTCTTGTTATTCTCTATGCTTGGTTGTTACCTTGCAGATGTTCCATTACCCAACTCGGTACCATCATCAGAGCTAGAAGGAATTGAGGCTTTCTCCTTTCTAGCACTGATAATCCAGCACTTCAAGTTCTTTGAATATTGAGTAATAAAATCAGGATAAAAAATCTAATCAATAAAATCATGCTACAAACTCCCCTTCTTTTTCACATGGGTGTGGTTCCACATGCATGTAGAAACAAGTTGGAACTTTTGATGCAACTGTGTCAGTTGTTTTCATGGTTTGACTCCAACCTTTGACCTTCACTTTGGTTGCTGCTCATAGGCTCCCATCTCCTCCCATATTAGTGCCAGATTATTCACGCCACACGATATTGCAGATGTCAAATTCTTTACTATTCCATACTTGAAAGCTGTGTGCCCAAGGAGGATCCGCTTTGGAAAACAGATGGTGTGAGCCTCCCTCCCTTCTTTCTCTCTCTCTTTCTTTCTCTCTTTCTCTCTCTCTCTCTTTCTTTTTCTTTTAAAAAAATCTGCCATCAGCTCCAATGCTCCATCAGATGTGCGGGATAATTTTCACTCTGGCTGCCTTGCCATTATTTATCTATTTATCATTGGCAGAACATGCCAGCGAGGGATGAAAAAGAAGGAAAAAAAATGTCGAAGAACAAATTAAAATCAGAAGACAAAAAGTTAACTGCGAAAGAAAAAAAAAAAAAGAGACTAGATTAAAAACTTGAGCTAGAAATGTGCTGACTGTATTTTGCCAAGAATGGCATTTTGACACCAATTAATTCTAGTTTTCAAGTGAAACCCTGGGAATCATCTATACCCAGGTTGGGGCAGGGCTGAGTCCATTCTTGTTCTTCAGTCACTAACATCTTCTTTTAATGACCCCATAATCCCTTGCGAGATGGAGTCTGGGCAAATTAATGGAGCTAGCAGAGTATTTTAATGGCTGAATGCCCTTCCTGTCGCCAATGCGGAGTTTTTGTTCAGCAAATATATTCTCATTGTGCCCAGAGAGAGAAATATCTGCCTCTACTGAGGATCGAACTCACAGCCTCCTGATTATGAGGCGAGAGTTCCACCTCTAGACCTCCACACCACTCCATTCTTCAGTCACTATGTTGTGTCCAGTTCTGTCCAACCCCCAAGGACACCTCCCGCCTCTGTCTTTCACTGCCTCTTTGCTCAAATTCATGTTCATTTCATTGATGATACCAACTAACTGTCTCACCCTCTGCTGTCATCTTCTTCTTCTGCCTTCCCAACATCAGGGTGTTTCCATCTCTTCCCAACATCAGGGTGTTTTCCAATGGATCTTCTCATTTGGTGGCCAAAGTATTTGAGCTTCAGCTTCGGCAGTTGTCCTTCCAAAGGAGAGTCAGGGTTGATTTCCTTTAGGATGGACTGATTGGATCTCCTTGAAGTCCAAGGGACTCTCAAGAGTCTTCTTCCCAGGTTCGAAACCAGCATCCATCCTAGGAGCAGACAATAAAAAGAGGGGTTGGCAAAGAAGACTAGGACGCTAGAAGCAGGTGTAGAAACAGGTTGGTGCTGCCAATATGCCCATCAGTTGCTGGCTGTCAGCAGGTAAAGGAGAAAAAAAAAGTGCCTTCAAGCTACTTTTGGATTTTTGAGCATTGATATTTTTGGACTCTGGTGTCAGAGCAGACTCCCGAGAATAACATGGATGGTCAAATAAAACAAAAGTGATGGATCATCAAACAAATCAATTTGGAGTTCTCAGTCAAGGCACAACCAGGCTCAAATTATCCTACTTCTGACATATCAAGTGAAAATCTATCTGGAGAAGCCCCTAATGCTTGGAAATGCTTGGAATGATGGAAGGAAATGGAAGGGAATGTGTGGTGGGTTTTTTTTTTTTTACTTCCAGTTCTGTGGGTGTAGGTTGGTGGGCATGGCAGGGAAAGGATACTGTAAACTCTCCATTCCCTCCCCAGTCCAGGGGGAAGGTTACTGCAAAATCCCCACTCCCTCCCCACCCCACTAACCCGCTTTCCAGCCCCGTTCTCCTGTGCAGGACAACCAAAGAAGACCCAACCGATCAGCTGGGACTCAGGAGGCAGAGAATAGATGGGGGCGGGGCCAGTTAGAGGTGGTATTGGCCGGTTCTCTGAACTACTCAAAATTTCCACTACTGGTTCTCCAGAACCGGTCAGAACCTGCTGAAGACCACCTCTGCTTAGGCATGAAAGCCAACAGACTGCGGGCTGGTTCTTCCTCACGGGTCCAGGAAGGAGGCAGTAGCAAGCCACTTCCCCCAAAAACCTTGCCAATTAAACCTCATGGACTACTCTATGCAGACTCCAGAAGTCAATACTGAGTCAAAGGAACAACAGCAACAAACAAGAGGCATGGAAGCTTTTCATACCCTCATTCAATTCAAATCCATAAATATTCAAGACCTTTGCAATTTCTTTAATGTGGACACTTCTTCTGAGCCGTACTTACATGACAAAATAAATCTTTTTACTGGATGAGCCATGGGAGAAATGGCGTTATTGTTCTCTAAGCTTTCTTTTAAAAGCAAAGTATTTCGCTACGCAAAATTTCCACCGCCTGTTCTCCAGAACAGGTCAGAACCCACTGAATACCACCTCTGAAGGGCATGGCTAGCAACAAGGTGGATGGACTCAGATACAGTGGTGAAGAATCCAGTGCTAGAAGTCTTGAAGGATCAGGTTAGGGAGAGACAATGGAGAAAATCTATCAAGTTGAAAACAACTTGATGCCACGCAATCCTTTCATCAAGTCTATCTACTGTCCCTTGCATTTAGGTTGCCATCATTTTTGGAAGCGGTTTGCCATGGCCTCTTTCCCAGGGCGGAGACAGCATGACTGGCTTAAAACTTCCTACCTGCCTTTTGTGCCTGGTGGTATCTACCCAGATGCTTTTACCATCACACCAAACAATCCCTTTGGCAACAGAGGAGGAAGGATGTCCATGATTCATTCAGGGTGTCAACTATGTTTGGTAAGCTACCACCTCAGCGAGTATGTTGAGATTGGGGGAGGAATGTGCTTGGAACATCCAGATATTGGTAGAATTTGGTGCCTTGGAGGAGGTGGTGGTGGTAGTGGTGGTTTGTGGCATCCTTGGTACTCTCTGAGCTTGTTTGTTTTCTTGCAGACATTTCATTAACCAAACTAGGTAACATCATCAATGCTAGAAAGGAGTGGGCTTTATGGAGAGGAGGAGGAGGAGGAGGAGGTTTGTGGCATCCTTGGTACTCTCTGAGCTTTTTTTTCTTGCAGACATTTCATTACCCAAACTAGGTAACATCATCAATGCTAGAAAGGAGTGGGCTTTATGGAGAGGAGGAGGAGGAAGGAGGAGGAGGTATCTGCCCACTGACCTGCTTAATAGTATTCTGCAGCTCCAAACATATAACACTCAATAAAATATAAAGCCTTCCATCTTCTTGGCCTTCAGTACTGGCAAAACTCCATAGGAACGGGGAACAAAGAGCAGCCAATTCACTAATCCCTTGCTATTTTCCAGGAACCTAAGACCTCCCAGCTTCCCTCAGAATGGATAAAAACAATACCTAACCCAAATGTCCAATACCTTATGACCTCCTTCCCAATCCCCTTCCCCTTCCGTCTGACCCCACGCTACAAGGCTCAATTAGCCAGCTAACATCTCTTGGGCCTTATGCTACCCATAGACTTGAACAAAAGGAGCTCTGGTTGCCATGACAACAACAGCACAGTTACAGATGGGGAGGGGGAGAGCAGCAGCTGTGATGAAACAATTGAGGATCTTCTCACTCCCCCTTTCCCTTCTTATAGATTTTTCTTGCTATATCAGGAAATCCTGCTGTAGGCAGGAAAGGAAAATGTTGATCTTCCAAGATATCTCTCAGCATGATTCATGTGAAAGTCAACTGCCCAATGATTGGTTATTTTCTACGGTTTGCGGAGAAGAGTCCTCCTGTGTGCATCTGGTTCTCCTATGTACATTTGAGCAGAATTGCATTCCTCTGTGTCTCATGACTCAGAACTGAATGCCTCTGTGGCAACACCCTTTCAAAACATGAAACCACATTCCAGATGTCACACATACTTACACGGAAGTAAGCTGAGTCCGATAAAGCTAGTCTCCAAAGAAGTGTGGTGGAACGTAGTCTGGATTCCCAAGAGGGAGAGTCTGCATTCCAGAGGAATAAGAGATAGCAAAGTTTAGATAGTTTGGATGAGCGGACAAGAGTTGAGGCAACTCCTCCCTAAGAATTCTCAGAGCTGTCAGATATAAGAAGCCAGCAACAACATAAGCAACTGATCAGAATGATATGTTTATTGCTGCTCACCAATAGACAGGAATCTCACTGCACCAAAGCACTCATTTTACAATTACTAGATAAACACTGCAAAGTTTTAGGGAGGGTCTCCTTTCAACTGCTTCCTGCTAATCAGTGACTTAAGGCTAGTAGGCAGTTTCATTCCTCCTTCCAACTCAGCTCCAGATTCCAAAATGTCAATAGAGACCAAGTAGTTCACCTTGGTTTGGCCAGATTTCTGTCTATGGGCAAGGAACAATGCAGGAAACTGCTTAGAAGACCTTCTGTGTGTCTCTCTTGGTTTCTCAAGCCTAACCCCCACCCACCCAGCCTACAACCTTGGGGGTTCTTTGTTGCATCGTAGCTCATTAGTTAGAGGTGAACGGATTAACCTGTCCAGTTTTTCTATGAGCAAAGTGTTAAAATCAGGAAAATTAGAACAAAGGGGGTGTTATGCACACCACCTTGACTTCTTGGAAGGCCAACAGGTTTAATTCTATGAATAGGCCAATAATAAAAATAGAATGGTGGGAACTTTTTTTAGATTCAAAAAGGAGCACCTGGGAGGAATATGATTAAGGTGTGCAAAGTGATGCATAGTGTGGATTAACAGTACAGGGAGAAAACAGAATATACAAGTCCAGAGGTTGTCCCATAAAGGAGATTAGAAGGAGAATTAGAAGATGAGAAAAAGGGTTCTTTACACACCCCTAATTAACTTGTGGAATATGGTGACATATTCCAGGCCATTGAAAGGGGGGACTGGATAAATTCAGAGGGGAGAGATCCGTTAAGGTCCATTGATTTCAATGATTTCAATGGGTCCTTGGTGCTCTCTGAGCTTGCTTGTTCTCTTGCAGACGTTTCATTACCAAACTAGGTAACATCATTAGGGCTCAATGGAATGTCCTGCCTGGGAACAGCAGAGCTCTACATAACATTAAGTGGAGAAACTATGGCCCAAGTGTATTAAAATACCACCTCCTGTGTGTGAGCACCTGAGAGGCATACAGTTGGCCATTGCAAGAAGCAAAATACCAGACTAGAATGAACTTTGACCTGATCCTAATTCTCACATTCTAAAGCAGGGGTGTCCAACCTTGACCACTTTAAGACCTGTGGATTTCAAGTCCAGCCAGCAATTCTGGGGGATTCTGGGAGTTGAAATCCACAAGCAAGTGGCCAAGATTGAACATCCCTGTTCTAATGAATAGGAGTCAGGCTTTCCTTCATCTTCTGATTCGTTCCTTAATCTATAGAAGAGGTAAATGGGGAGACCCAATGGTCTTTGCTGCGTTTATAGCAATAGCAACAGCACTTAGACTTATATACCGCTTTACAATGCTTTACAGCCCTCTCTAAGCGGTTTACAGAGTCAGTATATTGCCCCTAACAATCTGGGTCCACATTTTACCCATCTCGGAAGGATGGAAGGTTGAGTCAACCTTGAGCCTAGTGAGATTTGAACTGCCAAATTGCAGGCACCTGGCAGTCATCAGAAGTAGCCTGCAGTACTGCACTCTAACCACTGCATCACCATATTCTCTCCCCCGCCTCTGTGTCTGTGTCTGTGTGTATTTTGGAAGAAGGGACAAATGGATTGCTTTTGGGCATAGTAGCAGGCTATCATTACTCACTTTTTCTCATACAAAATGGTGACGAGTTTGTTATTGCTCATTTACTTGGAAAGGCTGAAACATTTGTCTTGAGATTATTTTTCTTTCTTTCTTTTGAGGGTTTCAGATTTTACCATTCAAAGTTTTGTAATGCGCTCTGCAACACTCAAAATATGTGGAGAAGGCATATCTTAAGAAGAAGTGCCACAATAATAATAATAATAAGTGTTAAGGCAAAAGATAGGTTAACCGTGTAAGAAAAGTATTCCTTCCGGGAAATATATGTTTGTACACCTTTTCAATATTTTTTCTTTTCTTTTTCTTGGTGGTGTGGGAAAGAAAATGGATGCTGAAATGAAGACAAAGCAAAGTATCTTTGAATGGCCATAATCCTGCCGTTCTCCTTTAATCCATACTTTCTGTGACATGGCTATGAGAAAGGGATGAACTGTGAGACGTGCAGATTGATGCATATTGGGAAATGTTGCAAAATGAGTGGAAGGAGGGAAGGGAGGAGAGAATAAATACATTTGCTATGGCTACTTCATATTTTTCCAATGTGAGGACAGATCTTCTCTGATTGGCCCAGGTTTTCCTCCTATATCTCTCTAGAGCAGGGGTGCCCAACCTTGGCAACTTTAAGACTTGTGGACTTCAACTCCCAGAATTCCTCAGCCAGCAAAGCTATAAGCAAATCTAGGCAATGTAGATTATTTGGCACATCACATCTGGATTCCCACACTAACCACTACACAGTATTTCTCAATCTCAACCACCTTAAGTTGCATGGATTTTCATGCTGGCTATGGATTTCTGCAAGTTGAAGTCCATAAATTGTAAAGTTGCCATGGTTTTAACAGATTGACAGAGTTTGATGGGACCTTGTAGGCCATCTAGTCCAACCCCTGCCCAAGCAGGAGACTCAACACCATTTCTGACAGATGGCAGTCCAGTCTCTTCTTGGAAGTCTCAAGTGATGGCGCTCCCACAACTTCCGAAGGCAACTTCTGTTCCATGGGTTGATTGCTCTCCCTGTCAGAAAGTTTCTCCTTATTTCCAGGTTGAATCTCTCCTTGTTCAGTTTCCATCCATTATTCCTTGTCTGGCCTTTGGATGCTTTGGAAAACAGCTTGACCCCCTTCTCCTCTCTGTGGCAGCCCCTCAAATATTGGAAGACTGTTATCTTGTTTCCCCTGGTCCTTCTCTTCATTAGTCTAGCCCTGCCCAGTTCCTGCAACCCTTCATAGTATGTTTTAGTTTAGTATGGTTGAGAAAGACTTGTCTAAAGGTTGCAGGGATTACTTAGCCACACCTTTGTATCCCAGTTCATTGGGCAATAAAACCCTGAAAATTTAGCCACCATTGTCCCTGTTGGCTATACATTCAGGCAGCAAGATGTTATCCTACGGTAATTATCTCTAGGTTGCCCAAATTCACACCCCCACTAGATGTCAGCAAAGACACACAGAAGCTTCAAACTCTTTCCCACCCTCTAGTGGTCAATTTAGATGCTTTCCTGCCAAGAAAGTCGTCCTAATTGTACATGCAGAAAGTCAAATTGGAAGAATTTACAGTATTTTCAAAGTAGCACTGTGACATTTGAGAAGCCTCCCACGGTGGAAGTTAACATGAATAAAATGTGTTATGAATAGAAGAAATGTTAAGAATTGTCATGATAGCAACAGACCGGTGTTAGCTCACTACCGATTTTTAAAGGCTGTTCTTAAATAAAAAGGAAAAATAACAGTATTGTATTCCCTCAGGGGGTTTCAACGTTTTTCTTTCCATTGGTTGGGGAAGTTTTCACACAAACAGATATAATAAAACACCTGCTGTAATGCTATTTTTATACCTCTTGCATTGCACATAAAACTATAAAGGCAATTGGCATTTGGATATTTAAGATAGTTAATATAATTTTTGACAAATTTCTTTTTAAAAAATTGTTTATTTATGCATTTTTCTTCTTCCTTAAGTTACATACCATAAGTGCTTAATGAGCAATATCCAGTGACTGGATCCATTTGTTCATACAAAGTATTAATAAACTGAGTAATATTAATAATAACAACTGTACTTAAAATACTAATAATTGCTTCTTTGTAATATAATTCTTACATCATTTACTTACAATTATTTTTGACAAATTCCAAGGTGCTCCAAGAAAAATAGGAATAGCAGGTCCTTGTAAGAAAAATAGGAATAGCACTTAGACTTATATGCCATTTCATAGTGCTTTACAGCCCTCTCTAACCGGTTTACAGAGTCGGCCTCTTACCCCACAACAATCTGGGTCCTCATTTTACTGACCTTGGAAGGATGGAAGGCTGAGTCAACCTTGAGCCTGGTGGGATTCGAATTGATAAATTGCAGGCAGCTGGCAGTCAAGCAGAAGTAGTATAAATTAGAAGATGTGAATCTTTAACATGCTGGGCCACAAAATAAACAGACTTCTAAATTCGTGGAACATTGCTGAATTTCTGGTCTTTTCATCTGTGCTCCTGCCTTTGCCACGATTTAAAAACTCTTGGTTTCACAAGTCTTCTTTTTTAAATGTTAATTTGCTTTTTTGTTTATGATGGATATAGAAAGTCAAGCCCCTGATAACTCCTGAGTGCAGCCTCAAGTGTTGTCTAAAGTTTGTGACTAAATTATAACTTTTTAATGTGACAGGTGCAGAAGCCGATGAAACTTGTCGACTGTACTTAATTTTAATTAAATGCAAATGACTTCATTATAGATTTAGTGTGTTTGCTCTGACAGCACCCATTACTTTTCAAAAAGCAGACCCTATTTTTATAGGCCACATACAGGCCACAAAACACTGGCATGGCCCCTCGGGCATCGGCTATTAAATTCAGGGGGTTTCTATTCTATGATCCTTTTCAAGGTGAAGAAATGCTACATACATTTCTGAAATAAATACATATCTCAAGAAATAAATTGCCAAATGTCTCCCGCCACTAAAATAAATGCAGGGTTCTCTTAATGTTAGGGGACTTCATTAAGCAAAATCCCTAACAATTGTTAAACATGGACATAAAATCGAAACCAGACTGGGTTAATTCAGGAAGTTGTTTTGGATGTGAGCTTGCATTGATTCATTCAGATTCCAGAGTGGACATTTCAGTAGTAAAATTTTAGTAATTTTCCTAGTAAAAAAATATAGACTTTTTCCCCCCCTAGGTAAATGGCAATCTGGCTAAATTGAAGACAAGTTTTATATTGCGGTAAACGTTCCTGGTATAATAAACTTTAACAACATAGGTTAGATAAGCTATCGTATTGAACTTTTTCAATAACTGTTAAAGAATCCGATCAAATGATAATGATTTGTTAATTTTTAATTTGTTGATAAAGGCATAGATAACTACTGTTTGCTTCAGTTCTTCAGATTGCCTTTTTAAAAAGATGAATCTATGCTTATATACGTGTCCTATATTTTCTACATAAAGGCAGAAGCAATCAATTTATTCCTCAATGTCCATATTCTGGTTTAGTATCCTTCAAATGTTCTTGTCATCTAATTGTTTCCTTTGCTGGTTTTTCATCCAGTACTTTAAAAGGAAAAGGGGAATACATAAGCATATTGACATTGTACTGATGGCTAATCCTAAATGGTTTCGATCAATCAAGCAGGTAAGGTCAAAAGTCTTTTGAATCTAATTCTCTGATTGATGTTCATGAAAGTTAGCACACTCTAAAGTCATGGAGTTCCAGCTAACTGGGACAAACTTATTGCCAACTTCTGTTGAGGATGTGGAAGCTTGATTTGAGTGCAACATGACACATGAGAAAGAGGGTAGTTGTCTCAAGAAAAGAAGAGTAATTAAGGTGGAAGGCCAGGAGATGGAAATAAGAGACCAAGATAATAAAACAGCAGCTGATTTGAATTTTGCTTAATTTCCTCGTCCTATCACAAAATTGTCATGATGGTGGGATCAAATAATTTAACAACCGGTTCTCTGCCCTAATGATTTCTTCCAACAACCAGTTCATTAAACTGCTCAGAAACTTAACAGCAAGTTCTCCCGAAAGTGGTTGAATCACACCACTGATCCTTCCCTGCTCTTTCATGTCAAGTTGACAGAAGCATTTTTCTGGAACATTCAGTGGTTCAGGGACGGAATGGGACCTTCAGGCTCCTACCCATGGCTGCACCTCCTTCTTCCCCAGGCTTCCACCTCCACCCATTTACCTTCAGCTTTTGTCCTCAGCTGGCCTTCTCCCAACCATTCTCACAATGGGCCTCTGCCCCTCCATCCCACACCCTTTGGCCCAGCCCAGAGGTGGGCTTGAGGCAGTTCTGACCAGTTTTGGAGAACCGGTAGTGTTGTGGTTAGCCGGCAGCAGGTGCAGATGGCTGAGGAGACTGAGGACACAGATAAGGGGCCAGGACCATCAAGGAGTAGACTGCTGCCTTCAGAGATTGTGGGGGCTGGCAGCAGCAATGAGGAGGTTCCCGAGGAGCCTGTGCCAAGTGCACGTGCGCGCAGGATTGCTCGGAGGAAAGAGCAGCTGCAACAGCACAGGTGACTTGGGAGTAAGGCTGCAAAGTAATGGCCCCTCCTTCAAGAAGTTAAAAGCCAGCTGTGAAACGAACATTCTTTGCAGAAGCCAAAGACATTTTGAAACTCCAGCCTCGAGGACATTCCAGTATCCTGAGTTTGTATTTGAAGATTCTTGTATTGCAAATTATTTCTCGTCTGTTATTTTTTGGCAGTCTCGCACAGTTTGGAAAGGCTTGTGCTTATTACAGCTAATTATTTTACAGAAGCATTAAAAGGTTTCTGTTCTGTTTGGATTGTGTTTGATTTGTTGGAAAAAGGTGTGGGTCAGAACAGGTAACAGAAATTTTGAGTAGTTAGGAGAACCAGAAAATACCACCTCTGACTGTCCCTCCTCCATATAATCTCTGCCTCCGGAGTCCCAGCTGTTTGGCTGGGTCATCTTTGGTTGCCCTGAGCAGGAGAATGGAGCTGGAAAGCAGGTTAGTGGGATGGGAGGGAATGGAGATTTTGCAGTAACCTTCCTCCCAGGAGTGGGGTGGGAATGCAGATTTTACTGTATCCTTATCCTGCCATGCCCACTAAGCCATGCCCACAGAACTGGTAGTAAAATTTTTTGAATACCACCACTGGCTCAGCCCACTTGCTGAAACACCATTTGTCCCTGCCCTTTTTGAATTTCTAGAACATTCAATAATAAATAAGGGAAAGCAATAGATTTTTTTAAAAGTGCTAAAATCATCAGGAAAATGAGTTGCTTATTTATGCAGAAGATTTATCTCATTTTGATAGTTTTCCCCCTCTTAATTTAAAAAATGCATTCTAATTTCAAATAAGCACTGCAAAATCAAAGGGATGGGTACAGTATATCAAATTAGTAAAAGAGCATATTTCCTAGAAAAAGTAGGAAGTAATAGCAGTTTAGCATAAAACCCATATAATTGAGGGGAGGAGAGAGAATCAGCAAAAAAATGTAAAAACAATTGCATTCTTTGAAGCCCCCAAGAGTTGTTTTATGTACGGGCTTCTTAGAAATTTAAAAATCATTAAGGAAGGACAGTCAGTTTTGCCGGAGTTGTTGTCAGTGTAGAACACCCTTAATTCAGCTCTTGGCTACTCCACATAAAATTGAAAAAAAAATGGTTGGAAAGTCTTAGAAAATTTTGGGATGTTGACATCAATATTCCTAGGTTTGATGGAGCAAAGATAGGCATTACCCTAACGTCAAATATTGGAGAAAGGCTTAATCTGACACATTATTTTGGACCTAGCTCCGATGGTTTCCTAACAGCGGTTTATAGCTTGGCATACTGTATAAAGCAGGCCATTATGGCTTGTTTAAGCAATTACGGTTGAAATCCTGGTTCTGTTTTAATGGGCCCGCAGAGTTTGTGAATATATATGCTCTCTACCCTCATCAATTTGTCATTGCACTCCCTTGGTCCTAAAGCAAACGATGCAATTAGTTGTTTGATTACCAGAAGCAAAGGAGAGGATTTGTAATGGCTTCTGACAACTGAGTTGAGATTAATGAACAATTGTTGTCTCACAATGTGGCAGCGATCTTACCTTGGGAATAGCCAGGAACAGCACCAGCTGAACTGAAGGAGCTGTCCAGGGTACTTAAATTGGGTGATTGTTGAAAAGTTATCCTTTGATGGGTACAGTAGATTGATCCCTAGGTTCTGACATTAGGGTGTGTGTGTGTGTGTAAGAGAGAGAGAGAGAGAGAGGGAGAGAGAGGGGAAATACAAGCAAGATATCGGGATAGAGTTGTTTGCCTCAAGGAGTAAAGCAGTTTCAAACTACTGTTTCCCCTTGCTACAATGGCATAAAGTTTCCCCTTGAATATTTATGGATAGTTAATGAATTCATTAAATCTTTGGCGGTGTGTACTGTTCCTTATTAGTTTTTTCCCCAAAATTTAATCATTGTAATTAAATTTATCTTGTTCAAGTTGGCTTTCCTGCCTGCATGCAAAACTGGGGCAGAAATTGAAGTGTGTGTGTGTGTGTGTGTGTGTGTGTGTGCTTTCCCTCTTCCTCTATATTTTAATGCTTTTAGTATGCAAAAAAATACATTCCACAAATGTAACTTATGATAAAGAAATTGCCAAGGTCAGAAGGAAACCTAAATTTTTATTTAAATTAGATGCATGGACTAGAATGAATTCATTTCCTCTCCAAGTGTTTAATATATCCTTTCTGCCAAGTTAGGATATTACAATTCGGGGAAGGGCTCTGAGAGCCATATACAAAAGTTTTGGAAAAGTACAGGCAGTTGTGAACTTAGCTAACTACCTGTTATGCACAAACAGTCATAGTCTCTTGTGAATAGGTGAAGTGAAGGTCTAGGACAACTTGCTGTGGCCAACTCACCATGGCCAACTTGCCATGGGACAATTCAGTGTTGTATTAATCATTTCATCCAGTTACTTTTATTATTGGTGACCACATTTTTGTTGAAATGATTGCAACTCTTGTATTTCTGGATTGACTTTCTTTATTTTATTATGTAATTGGCCATGGTTCTGTCAAAATTAATTTAACTTTTTTATTTAGTGAAGTTGTTCCATAGCAAGCTGTCCTATGGCATCATGCCCCTGGTGGAGACTGACTCTGAGGAAGAGGAGGAACAGCCAACAAGGAGTGGAGGTGTGGCTCCCGAGGTGCTGGAGGAAGCTGGAGGAAGGGCAGAGACTGGCTGAGCAGTCAGAGGAGGACCCAGGCCCATCCCCTATCCATCCTATGGCAAGCAAGGAGGAGAGGATAAGAGTAAAACATGGTCTACTCGGGAGGAGAGGGCCATGATTCTCTTCATGGGTTGCAGGTGTGAGAGCTGCATAAAAGGTTGGACCTGCATGCTAACAGATGCTGGAGACAATTTGGTGTTTTGTTCCTAAAAAGGTTTATCTTGGTTGGTGTTCTTCCAATGGACTGTCCCTGGTTATCTTCCTGAAGTTGGCAATTATCTATCCTGGTCTGTTGAGGAACTTTATTCAATGCGGTTTGTTTTTGGTTTTTGCTTCATTATCGGCTCTTTGAATGTGAACTGTGTTTCTTGCCTTTGAAATGTTACTTTGAAAATAGTTTACTCCTCCACTGTGAACAATTAAACAGTGAAGCCAAGTTGAAGGCATTAAAGTACTTTTAGTTATGTTTTGGATTTTGTTATATTTCTGAAAGACTCTGGGTCATCACATATGGTGACTTAGCTATGTCAAGTTGGCTGCAGCAAGTTGCCCCATGCTGTTAGAGAAATTTCATCTTAACTACTCTCACTCATACAGATATATTCTGGGAAATTGAAGGGAGTGGCTATCCTAATTCTCTTCCTCTGACTTCTATCCAGCTCCAGACTACCTCTTGTCTTGCTTTCCTTTCTGGAATGGGCTCCTTCCTTCCTGGGAAACTGCTAGTTCACTGTAGTCCAGCACACTGTAGGTATCATTCCCCACATTTGCTTTCTCAGTGCTGCTATAAGGTCAAAGAGTTACTAAACAGGGCAGTAGTTCAGTGAGATCTTCCTATAGTTTTTCTTCAGGGCTGATGCCCAGCAGCTTACTGTTTCCCTAACTTGCATCCTGTATCCTGTACTATTATTTGTAACAGTCTGTGCTTCTGTGTTCCTTGTGTATCTTTGTCTCAAATGTGCTTTTTCAAGAGGCAACTGGACTTTCTGGTTTTTATTTGAAGATGTTTCACTTCCCATCCAAGAAGCTTCTTCAGCTCTGATTGGATGGTGGGGAATGGAAGGATTTATACTCCTTGCAGACAGCTGGTCATTTGCATTCTTTTAGAGGGTTGTTGAGGCCACCTGGAGGCTTATCTGTGTCCTCAGGGTCTGTTTTAAAAGACTCTCTAGAAGAATGCAAATGACTAACTATCTGCAAGTATAAATCCTTCCATTCCCCTCCATCCATTCAGTGCTGAAGCTTCTTGGATGAGAAGCAAAAAATCTTCAAAGAAAAACCAGAAAGTCCAGTTGCCTCTTTGAAAAAGCACCTTTGGGACAACCATGACCTGAAGGATTGAGCATCTCCATAGACTTTATGCATCTTTGCTAGATGATAAGAAGCTCAGGTTATGTAAAGAGGCAAACATGGAAATCCAGAGAAGGTTATTTTGAATCGAGGCCCTGTGGGATTCCCTCAGCTGGCAGATTCATTGTTTTCTGAACAATACAAGGATTTTTATCAGAAAGGACAAAAAGGAGAAGAATTTTAGATCAAGTCCATTATTTGCCAACAAATAACGCATGCATCTATAGGAAATGATATTTTGTAATAAGATAAAATCTAACAACTAAAATAAATATCTCACATTAGCATCAGAAGCTGCTCTTTAGCTTTAATTCTTGCCATTATTTAGAGTTACACATATATTTACAAAGTGGAGTTGGAAAAAGGAACACGGAAAATCTAACGTGAGTTATACCTTCAGCAAAAAAAAAATATCGCAATACGCTGAAGGGAATCAACAATAGGATGCTGAGAAGTGGGAATTAATACCATAATATCACGTATCACATCTTTTTAAAAATGTCCATTGAGGCCAATAGCCTTTATTTTCAAATACATAGTCGTGGCATTACAACCTCAGGGTTTCCCCCCATCCGTGATACCCAAAGAGAGAAGGATCATTGATTCCTGTTCCCACTGAATTATTTAGCATGTAGGCTGCATGTTTAAACAGAAGTCTCTTCCTTCTGTTGTACAGCAGCAACAGAAGTCTCTCCCACACAGAGCCATGTAGTTTTATGAGAAACAAAAGTTTCTGGCTCTTTTTATGATTGGCTATCTTTTAAGATCAAATGCATTTCCTAGTTAAAGGAAGGATGCTTGAGAAAAGTTTGTGGAAAGAAAGTCTCCAAGGAAAAATGTTCAGTTAGCTTTTTTTGGTTAAGTTTTATAATAAATAATAAAATAAATCTTTTTGGCATCAGGGAAAGATGCTGCATTTTTCGGGGGGACTTTAATGGATATAAAGATACACCAACCCATCTACTGGTGGACATATTGCTATTTCCCCTTTATTATTGTAGTTTATATTGTGTTGTTCTTAATATTACTTCCTTATAGTTAAATTTTGTGAGAGCTGTTTTGTACCTGTAATAAGGAAATGCTGTTCAGAACAGAGATCTGGGAAGGATTTTTTTTCCCTCTCTGACAATTGTGCAAATCATTTTACCATCCTTTGCAGTTCTCAGCAGATTCAAATGTCAGCTATTAAACCTTCGCCAAATTACTGATCAACTATCACAAATTCCTTTCCGTGTTTAGTATTTGATCATTCAGTCTTCCACGGTTTCTGGATGTGAAACTCAGCTGGCAAAAATGGGGCAACTCTTTTGAATACCGACCAAGAATTTAGTGATTATTGAGCATCAAATATGGAGAATTTGGAGAGGAGAACCAGTTGATTTCAACTGTGCAATGGCTACATCAGTCTGAAGGTTGCGTCATGGCAACTGGGCTTATCTTCCTGTTAGAAATAGAATAGAATTGGAAGGGACCTTGGAGGTCTTCTAGTCTAGCACCTGCTCAAGCAGGTAAATCTGTCTCCTGTTCACCAGTGTGGCAACATTGAAGCCTCCAAGCTGGGCTCAGCCAGGCTCACTTCAGTGTTGACAGCTGGTAGGATCTTATTTGGCTTGGCTAAATTGAGTTTCCTTGCCATTTTGCTTCTTTTTCTCAGCCTTGGAAAGTTTTACTCAGTAGCGTTAAGTATCGAAGTGTTTGAAAAACTACTGAAATGCTAGACACAAAAGAACCCCTTTTCCAATAACTCCTTTTGTTGCACTCTCATTTGAACAAAATGTGTGCACGTCATCTTGGCTGCACATGGGAGTTAATTCAACTCTGGCTGAAGTACCCATCAAGTTATTTCTTCAGGAGGAATGCTGCTGTAATTTTTCTGAGTGGTGCTCAATTTTCAAAAGATTTACTCATCCCCTTTCTTGGCTCATGCTCTTCTCCCATGTTATCTGTCAGTGGGACAAGGGAAAACATTTGATCTGAGACCTCAAGGTGACACGCAAATGATTGCCTCAGCTTGTTTGCAACTTGTAATTCCCAAGGTGCCTAGCGATAAAATAGATTTATTTTAATTTATTCCCTTTAGCTACGTTGGCCAAAATCTTAGAGGTTTATTGAATAGAGAGGGGACAACTTTCCAAGTTACTTTTTTTCATGAAAATACTAGAAACTTACTATGCATGCTTGTTTGAAAACAAAAAGTTGCTTAAAAGAGTCATTGGATGGGTTGATCTGTCACAATATGGTGGTGTGTTCCCTTTTGCTTAAGGTAACTCAGTTGTTGTAGCTTGTGTTTTCAGTGATGCAAACTGTTGGGGATTATCACGAAAATCAAACCACACCGAAATGTGAAACACTGAATTCACACGACAGTAATTCTTGGTGGTTCTAGATGAAGACCCAAAGGTGCTTTTTGAAGAGGCAACTGGACTTTCTGGTTTTAGTTTGAAGACATTTTGCTTCTCATCCAAGAAGCTTCTTCAGCTCTGACAGGACAGTTGGTCATGTGCATTCTTTTAGAGAGTCTTTTTTTAAAAAAACAACAACAAAGTTTATTGACATTATTACCACATTATTATTTCATATTTATTTTTTTATAATTATTTTTTTATTTTAAGATAAACATACACAGACAATACATAAAAAAACCATAAAACCATCTTTCATTTTGTACATACAGTGTGTCACTTGGTTTAGAATTTTTTGTGTGATCCTTTCATAATCATTGTTTACAATTTATATCAATCTCACATTGTCAAACTAACATATGCTTATCTATTTATCAATTATTAATTATCCTGCTATTTATTCCATCAATATTATATTATGTTGTCATCCAATGTTTATATATGTCTACATTATATTTTGTATCAGTCTATTAAACTTCTATCACAAAATTATCTATTCTGTTATCTTACCATGTCTTTTTATCCAACCATTGATAAAACAAATCCCATATCATATAAAATTGCTTGTCTTCTTGTTCTCTACAGTCCATAATTTTTTAATAACTTCCTCCTCATATGTATTTTGTCATTTTTCCAGTTCTTCACAAATACAATTCTAGCTGCTGTTAAAACATTTACAATCAAATATTTCAATTCTTTATTGTATACATCCGGTATGACTCCCAATAAAAAGTCTATACGTTGTTTTATCATTTTTTCCAACCATGTGTGGATTTAAGTCCAATATTTCTTTGCATCTGAACATGTCCACCACGTATGGTAATATCTGATGACATTTCCAGCATTTATCCGATGTATTCTTAAACATTCTCGCAAGTCTCGTCGGGGGTAGGTGCCACCTGTAAAACATTTTATACAAATTTTCTGTATATGTAGTTGACATTGTCATTTTATAATTTTAAGATCACAATTTTTGCCATTTTTCTAAATCAATTCTAAATCAAAATTTTTTCCCCCAAGCAATTGTTTCTTTAACTTGTTCCTCCTCCAATTTAAATTCTAATAATGTCCATAAAGTTTTTTAACTACCTTTTCGTCAGTACCCATCAAAATTTTATCTAAATCAGTCAACTTATCATAAATACCTTCTGCTTTAGAGTCTTTATCAAACCTAGATTGTATTTGCAAATATGAAAACTAATTCATTTTTACACCTTGTTCTTCCAACTCTTGCATAGATTTAAGTTCACCCTTTTCATTCAATATCTCACCATATCTAACTTTTGTTCCTTTTTATATTTTATTGGATAAGAAAAAGCTTCAATAGTTGATATCCATGCTGGAATTTTTAAGTAATATTGTCTTTTTATCTTCTCCCAGTTCAAAAACAATGCCTCTCAAATATAACGTCTTCTAAAATACCCCTGTGTTTTAGTTCCCTTATACCAGAGAAAAGCATGCCATCCCAACAGCAAGTTATGTCCTTCTAAAGTCAATAATCTACTGTTCCTTAGTGTTAACCATTCCTTTACCCACATCAAACTTGACACCTGGTAATATAGCTCCCAATTGGGCACGGCAAACCCTACTCTTAGTCTTGCATCTTGTAACAGTTTTAATTTTATTCTTGCTTTTTTACCCTGCCAAATATATTTCAACACAATTCTATTTAAATTTTCAAAAAACTCTTTCCCTAGTCAAATAGGAATTGTCTGGAATAAATATAAAACTCTAGGGAATATATTCATCTTAATTGTAGATATTCTCCCAATCATTGATAGTTGCAGTTTTTCCCATTGTATCAAATCTGTCGCAATCTGCTGTTTGAGTTTAGAGAGTCTTTTAGAGGAGACCCCGAGGACACAGATAAACTTCCAGGTGGCCTTAACGACTCTCTAAAAGAATGCAAATGACCAACTTTGGAGGTCTTCTAGTCCAACCCCCTGCTTAGGCAGGAAATCCTATACCACTTCAGACAAATGGTTATCCAACATCTTTTAAAAAACTTCCAGTATTGGAGCATTCACAACTTCTGGAGCCAAGTTGTTCCACTGATGAATTGTTGTAACTGTCAGGAAATTTCTCCTTAGTACTAAGTTGCTTCTCTCCTTGATTAGTTTCCATCCATTGCTTCTTGTCCTACCCTCAAGTGGTTTGGAGAATAGCTCCAAATAGCTTTGTGGAAATCCCTGGATGAGAAGTAAAACATCATCAAGGTAAAAACCAGAAATTCCAGCTGCCTCTTGTAAAAGCACTTTTGGGACAACCATGACCTGGATGACTAAGTATTTGCACAGACACTTCTAGATGGACTTACAGTAGCTAAACAAAGCACTGTTTTCTTTTAAGTATCTTTGGCTTTTATGCCTTCAATAGCCTGAAAACATGCTAGAAAGTTCAGAAATTTAACGGAGGCTGAAGACCTGGATGGATGTAATAGTATGTAGGAATGATCTTGGGAGAAGAGTCACAACTAGGGGAAACAGTCAAATAAGAAGCAGCTTAGCCCATAGATGGAATGTGAGCATGGTGAACATCTCAGAAGGGACCATCCTCTCCCTAGTTTCTTGCACACTAAAGATGAGGAGATATAAATGTATTTTAGGACGTGCAGGTTTCTATTAATGTAACCTTGCAATAAAGGTAAAAATAAAGGTTACCACTGTCCAGTTGTATCTGACTCTAACAGACAATGCTCATCTCCATTTCAAAGTCAAAGGAGCCAACATTGTCCAAGAATGTTTCCATGGTCATGTGACCAGCATGACATCACACAGAGCTTGCGGTGAAACATGGAATGCTGTTACCTTCCCACTGAAGTGGTACCTATTTATCTACTCACATTTTCATACTTTCAAACTGTTATATGGGCAGGAGCTGGAGCAAGAATGGAAGCTCACGCAGTGCTTGAATCTCACACCTAGGCTGTCAACTTTCAAACCAACAAGCGACTTTAATTGCTGAACCATCAATCTTACAATATATCATCTAGATGAGCTTCCTTGCAAGGCTGATGATGGGAGAATTCCAGGAATTCCCAAGACTCTAGGCTAGATGGGGGAGTTGGAAAAATCAACAACAACAATCTACAACCAAGCAAGGGAAAACTTCTATTAACAATGCCAAAGAAATTTCACATTGTGTAGTTAAGCCCAAGAATGACTCTTTCTTTTCCTCTGGAATAATCCATGCTATCTAGCTTTGGGGTAGATGAAAACTTGGTTTCTACTGGTCATGGACTAGAACCAGAGGCAGATGCTTAAATAACTCTTGCTTTCAACCTTAGAGGACAAACATCACATCGATTGTAATGGAAAGCACTTAGATTTATACACCGCTTCACAGCCCTTATAGATCTTCTCTAAGCAATTTACAGTGTCAGCATATTATCCCCAACAATCTGGGCCTTCATTTTACCAACCCCAGAAGGATGGAAGGCTGAGTCAACCTTGAGCGTGTGAGAATCAAACTGCTGGCAGTCAGCAGAATTAGCCTGCAATACTGCATTCCATACCACTGCACCATTACGGATTGCAGTATAAGAAAGAGCCTTCCAAAGAATATATTTTCAGGAAAACTTTTAATCACTGCATCCCATGGGTCCTTCATCCATGTAGTCATGATGGATGTAAAGTTGCATGTGTGAATAAGTACATTCTGATTCCCCTAAAAAGTCTCAGTAGGACCTCGTGAAAATCAATGGGATAGGGGAAAATGCTCTTCCACTTGATTTCTCCCTAAATCTTGCTTCTCTTGCTGAAGTGTGATTTTATTAGTTTTTGATTTATTAGGTTGGCTTATTGATTTGTTGCAATAGCTTTTTATTTTAATTGTGCACTATCATGAGCCCTGGGGGAGCCGGGAAATAAACGAATAGCACGGTTATATTGTGTGAGGTTTGGTATCTCGTGAAGGTAAGATACAAAATTTGTAAGGCAGCATTTCATATGCTCTCTTGGTTTGGAATTGGATAACTCACCATGGCCAACTCAACACAGGACAACTTGCCAGGACAATTCAACAAACTATTCAATTGAATTGTTTAGAATAATGAAAAAATGTTTTAAGTTTTGTCATTCACATTTCCTTCGGTCCCTGCTTTTACATCCTTTTTTAAAATGATTCTATTCCACTATTTCTTTGATATTAGCTTAACTCTTGTCCCATGTTGAGTTGGCCATTGTTATATATGGAAGTTTGCCTATACACCTAAGATATTAAGAGCAAGACTGATGCCATATTTGTTCTCTATGTGACCTGTTAGAGATCAGAACAGTTGTGTGACTTCTTGTTTTGTTAATGTCCTGTCCAGTTGCAAAATAATATGTCCTTGGCTTAATTTGAGATTCATAAGAAGGTTGTTTTGACAGTATCGGGATATTAATGATCTCTTGTGTGATCTTGTAAGGAGAAAACAGGAAATCTGAAGATAAATGGTGAAGTGAAGAAAATTGGGAGATTTCCATGGGAGGATGGGACTTTCTTATGAAAAACGCTGTATAACTTCTATGTATGGAAAACAGGAAGCATTATGTAATCTGTTAGATGCGATGACCCTATATAAGGTGTGGGTACTAAAAGGGAGTGTCTCCTTTCTTCTAAAATTGTTGTTTTGTGGTTAGGGGTCCAGTACTGCAGTATCTCGTGTAATAAAGCATCCTATGGGTCGGATTATCATAGACTTGTCATTTTTGATATATTCTCTCAGCCATGGTGAGTTGTCCTAGATCCCTTTGGTTATCTTCAAAGTATCTGTGAAGAGATAGGGTCCACAATTTACATAAATAGTAGGAAACAAGAGATAACAGATTAATTAGGTGCCCTGCTAGAAGGCACATAAGATTATATGTAACGTATTAAAAAGTAGGGTTTTTTGTCTTAGAAAATGTATGTTGTATACTATCAAGTTTTTATTCTTTTTTCTATGGATGAAAAAGAGAAAAAAATGGTTGTAACTAGATGTATAATATCATGCATATTTAAAAAGGTGTTGATACAACCAGCATATTATTGTTGAAAAATTGAAATTGCGATGTAAAATGCACAGTAAAAATATTTTTTTAAAAAAACAGAACATGTGACCCCGGATGTTTATTAAATACCAAGGAATGTAATGAATAGAAAATTAATAAAATTTGTTAAAAAAAGAAAGAGAAAATGTGACCTTAACATTTTAATATCCATCCATTCAGTCATTCATTCCTAACAATGCCTTATGCAACAAAGTGCCGGGAAGTGACAGAAAAAAAAATCCTGTCTTTGTGTTTTAAATATGAGAAATAAAAACAATTTATTTTGATATGAAGTAGATATAATGATAAACTTAAGGACTGAATTAGTGTTATATCGATACTAGTAGACATTATATGGATCTTTTCTCTCACTTTTCCTGTTAATTACTCTTTTAAATCACATTTAGTTTATGGTAATTAGCACAATATGTCTAAGGTTCTTTTTCCAGCCATATAAACATGATTTATAATTTCTTATTAATGCTCTTGGTACTGTAGCTTTTGGTTTTTCACTATTAATCCAATTTTAAAAAAATCTAAAACCATTCTTGGGCTATCACCCATTGATTCATTTTTTTGGTATCTTTATTTTCTACCTTTACTGATGTACAAAACCATTTTGCAGTGAATTTGATGGTGTTAGAAAGTTAGATTTCCATACATCAAGAGATTCATTGGGGAGAACGGTGGAAGAAAGTTGAATTTTGGCTCACATCATTGTGTACACCAGAGGTGGTATTCAGCAGGTTCTGACCAGTTCTGGAGAACCAGTAGCAGAAATTTTGAGTAGTTCAGAGAATCGGCAAATACCAGCTCTGACTGGAGTTTTTACAGTATCCTTCCCCTGCCAAGCCCACCAAGCCACACCCACAGAACCAGTAGTAAAAAAAATTGAAACCAACCACTGGTGTACACGTGTGTGAGCATGCTTAAGCAAGCACACCATGATATTGATTGAATGACTATTGCAATAAGTAATCACCATTTTAAATATGGATGGATCGATAATACTGTTTATGTCAATACTCACACTTATAACTGGCCTGCATTGACTGTCCTCACATTAGAGAAAGAAGAAGTAGCCATAGTAAATGTATTTGTTCTCTCCTCTGCTCTCCTCCCATTTCCTCCATTCCTCCTCTCCTCTCCTCCCTTCTTTTCTCTTCTCCCCACTCCTTCATTCTGCCTCTTCTCTCCTTCCTTCACCTCTCCTCTCCTCTCCTCCCTTCCCCTTTCTTCCTCAATTTTCTTCCTTCCTTCCTTCTTTCCTTCCTTCTTTCCTTCCTCTCTGCCTTCCTCACAGCATATGGCAAAACAAATAAAGACAGTGGCCATGGCACCATCAAAGTTGCGTTAATTTTTTAATGTGTTGCACTCATCACGCATATAAAAACATGTAGAGCCTTGATTATACAGTTTCATGGCTTAACCTTTCCTTCCCTCCTTCATTAAAATTTTAAATATTCATGAGTAGGATTTCTATGATTAATGCAATTCTTCTCCACAACTTGGTGGCATCTAACCTGCTGAGGAAGAAATTAAGGTAGAGCCAAGATTTATAAAGACCACAGGATGGAAAGTGATGTGTAGGAATCGTATCCATTTAGAGAGGCTGAAAATCTATATGGTCACTGGACACAAATAGGATATTTCCCATTCTTCACTTGTCTTCTTCTGCTTCTTCTGCTTATGAATTAGAATGTTGCCTATTTGTTTCTATCGCTCTGAATTATTCCTTAGTACAAGATTAGACTTCAAAATAAGTGCAATATTTCCCCAGACATTAGCATATTACAGCTGTCCAAATGACAAAATGGGTATATTATGGGAAGATAAGTTCCAGAATGAATTCGTCCCTGGCTGCTCTCTATTATTAAATGGAAAATTGGTGAAGGTGACCGATGGTGGAAAACTTATGATGGTGGACATATTATGGATGCTGCCGAATTAGCCCAGAGTCCATTTCGTTCAACGCTTTGGTTGCTTACAAAAGGCAATTGGATGACCTTAGCATGCTCACAAGCAGAAATCTGAGTGGTCTCTCTCCCATTACATTCCCATTTTAGGACATGTTGTTGTTATTTGATAGACTGATCTTCCACGAATATATATACTTTCTTTCTACCACAATAGCTGATAATTCCTTCCTTCCTTCTTCCTCCCTCCCTTCCCTCCTTCCTTCCTTCCCATCCTTTTCGTTGAAAACCTTCTGAACTCAATCATTCTTTTTCAAAGTAAAGGAATCCCAAACATTCTAGATTCATCCAAGAAAGATTTTTTTCATAAGAAAGTGGACATAGAGTGATCTATGCATCTCTTCTGATGAGTATGCTTTATGCACATTTAATGTGGTTTATACATTACCCAGAACAATGGTGTATGTGTGTACAGTATGTACTCATATACTCATATCCATTCATGTATGGATGAATGAATGGATATGTGTGTGTGTGTGTGTGTGTGTATGTGTGTGTGTGTGTGTGTGTTCATATGCTCCTTCACCATCTGTGGATACATACATATATATGCATATGGTAAATGAGCATATGAACCAGGGATTTCCTCTGTCCTGTAGTGAAGTGTCACTCACCATTTCTGGATTGGGGACCATTAACTTCAAAAATAATTACAGATCCATCTCACTGTGAAAAATAAAATGGCCACGACTTCACCGACTGACCTCTTGAAGACCAATTTTACTGCCGAGTAATTCAATTCCCATTACATAAAATGAGGTAATGGTGGAGAAACATGGAATTGAAATTAACCATTATAAATGCAAAAATATATGGTTTTGATACAGGTCTTCCATCTCTCTCTTCTCCCAGAATATAGACCCAGCTAATTACGATGTTTCATTTCTTCCCTATCTTCTATATGCATATGGAATGAAAGAGCCTCCTAAATGCATTGATTTTCATAATACATTATTCTACCGGATAGTGTTTTTTTTAAAAAAAAACAGGGAGAAAAATATGAAACCTGTAGAAGACTTCATGAGTAAAACAGAAGGTTCTTTTTGGTCCTTCTATTGCCCGAGACTTCCTAGAGTTAATAAGTCACAATTTTGTGAAACCCCTTCCTTAACATTTTGAAATAATGAAATAATAGCCAGATCTGGAATTTTATGGACAGCTGCAGTTAAGCCCATTAATTTTTATAGCACTGGGTTCATGGAGTTCTCTTGCCAAAATCTTGCCTGCCTTTGATGGGCAGGGAGTAAGTGAAAACTTCTCATTTCTTTGGTTCATTCTCCAGATAGCAGATTTTTTTTTTATTTTTTTGCATTGCCATTGAGAGCAGCTGGCTGAATTCCAGAGTTTTATGTCAAGCCACTAAGCCAGTGGAAGATAATTCATATTTAATACCTTCTCACCTTTTGTCCTCAGGGGCTGTTCAGGAGAAGAGGCAATACAAACATACTGAAAAGATAGATGCAAATAAAAATAAGGCTTGCAACCTTTTTTGCCCATACTTACCTTTGGGTGAAAAAGTTTTAAAGATGATAGGAATTAAACTGGCAAAGCAGAGGATAAATTTAGGACCCTAGTGTACTTCATATACAGGTAGCTCTGTAAGAGAGTAGATTTGGCAACCTGCCCAGCCAAGGAGATTAAGAAAATAAATACACAAATGTTATTGATGGACTCTTCCACCCACAACAGGGTTAGAAGTTACGTCCTCCTTCTTTTGTACATTATTTCTTGCAGAAACACAGGTTTTGAGCAAGATCTAGGAACAACAGGATAGGATGTGAATATATCCATAGATCAACAATGATACTGGAAAATTGCTCTAATGATATTTTTTTAAAAATGTCCAAAACGAAGACAGCAATTTTATAGGAGCACAGATGATGGTTAATCATGGTGAAATTTGCTTTGTATAATGAGTCAGTCAGTCCCTAGGCCACACACAGCAGATGGTTGACAATGGAACCAAAGCTTTTCTACGCATGCAGAAACATGGATGAAAACTACTCCGCTAGGAGTGCCAGCACTCAGTTACCACTGATGATGTAACCTAGGTGGGTAATGAAACATCTGCAAGAAAACAAGCAAACTCAGAGGGCACCAAAGACTCCTCACAATTATTCTGTTGAATTTTTTTTCTGCTAACAACTTGTGATGACTCGGGGTGTGGCCCAAAGGCAACACAGTCACATAATTGAGAACCTCTACAGACTCTCAGCTGAAATGCACACGATTGTGCTGGCCTTTTCCAAAAAGAAAATCATTTAAAAAAAACAACAAACCTCTCCATGGTTGCATTTCCCATGGCAAGGAAATTTGGAAAACTTGGCCAACTATTTTCCCTTTGAGTCTCTTCTCTTCCCTCCTTCCCTTCAACAATTCCAAATCACAGGTGTCCCGATCAGATTTCCTTTTTCATTACCTAGCACAGAAAACATTCAAAGCTGCTCTTTTATCCTGATGACCTTTTTTTTTTCCTTTAATTCTGTAAACAAAATTAATAACAAAACATTTGGGAATTGCCAGTACAGGCATCGTACAGAAACATTTTATTATGCAAATGTCTAAATGAGTTACACACATTTGCATCTGATTAAGGGCAAAACCACAGAAGGCATTGCAAGTCAGTGTTACAATCTGATTACAAGGGGGGACTAAGTGTTTTCCCTTGAAGATAATTGGTTCAAAACCCAACTTGAGAACCCCATTAAAGGAAGGGGAAGATCTTGAAAACAAGCAATCTAGATCTCTCCACTAGATTGATTTTCCTACTGATGTCCTCAGTTGGGTTTCTGCTGTGCAGTTAATCCCTCAATGAAAGCTATTTGTTGTTGTTAGTTGCAAAGTCACATCTGACCCATTGCAATCCCATGGACAACATTCCTTCAGGGCTTCCTGTCCTCTACCATCCTCTGGAGTCCATTTAAGCTCACGTTGATTGCTTTAGTGACTCCATCCAGCCACCACCTCCCCTGCTGTCCCTTCTTCTTCTTTTGCCCTCAATCGTTCCCAGCATTAACCTCCAGTATGTCCTTCCTTCTCATTAGGTGGCCAAAATCTGAATTTCATCTTCAGGATCTGGCCTCCTAAAGAGCAGTCAGGGTGGATCTTCTCTAAGACTGACCGGTTGGATGGCCTTGCAGTCCAAGGGCCTCATAGGAGTCCTCTCCTCCAGCCCCAGAGTTCAAAGGCCTCCACTCTTTGGCGCTCAGCCTTCCTTATGGTCCAACTTTCACAGCCATACATTGCAACTGGGAAAACCACAGCCTTGACTAGGCTCACTTTTGTTGGCAGAGTGAGGTCTCTGCTTTGTAGTAGGCTGTCTAGATTTGCCACAGCTTTCCTCCCCAGGAACAAGCGTCTTTTAATTTCTTGGCTGCAGTCCCCATCTGCGGTGATCTTGGAGCCCAGGAAAATAAAATCTGTCACTACCTCCCTTTCGTCCCCATCGATTTGCCAGGAATTGAGAGGGCCGGATGCCATAATTTCACTTTTCTTAATGTTGAGTTTCAGGCCAATGTTTGTACTCTCCTTCTATACCCACATCAAGAGGATCTTTAGTTCCTATTCTCTTTCTGCCATCAGAGTGGTATCATCTGCATATCTGAGGTTGTTGATATTTCTCCCAGCAATCTGAATTCCAATTTTTGACTCATCTAGCCCCGCCTTTCTCATGATGTGCTCTGCATATAAGTTAAATAGGCAGGGTGATAGTATACAGCCTTGCCGAACTCCTTTCCCAATTTTGAACCAATCAGTGGACACAGAACCTGCCTATCTAACTTATTGCTCACTGTTGCTTAGAATCATTCCTTCACTGTGAAAGGGTGGGTGGTTTTAAAATAATTTCAGTCTCTTGTACCATTGCATACACCATACAAGCTGTGCTGGATGAAACCAAAGAATGTTCAGAATGTTCTTCCCACTGCGGTCAATAGGGGCCTTTGGTCAGTCAACCAGGACAATGTGGACAGGAAAGCAATTTCAAGCTTCTAATACCTGAAGCTTGCATAGCGTGGAGAGGCGTCCTGCTTTCTGAATCGAAATACGGGCTTTGTTATGATTTATTAGATATCTAGCCTGTAATTCATCTAGCAATTCAAGGTGGGCTCCCTCTCCCCTCTCCTATTCTCTCCCCCCCACCACAATGGCCATTCTGTGAAGGAGGTTGGGGTGAGAGAGAGAGTGGGAGGCCCCAAGTCACCCAGAGAGCTTCCATATCTTTGGAATAACTAATCAAGGAGAGAAGCAACTTCGAACTAAGGAGAAATTTCCTGAAAGTTAGAACAATTAATTAGTGGAACAGCTTTCCTCCAGACGTAGTGGGTGATCCAACACTGGACATTTTAAAGAAGAGATTGGACAACCATTTCTCTGAAATGGTAGAGAGTTTCCTGCCTAAGCAGGGGGTTGGACTAGAAAACCTTCAAGGTCCCTTCCAACTCTTCTCTTCTCTTCTCTTCTCTTCTCTTCTCTTCTCTTCTCTTCTCTTCTCTTCTCTTCTCTTCTCTTTTCTATTCTATTCTATTCTATTCTATTCTATTCTAATTCTATTGTATTGTATTGTATTGTATTGTATTGTATTGTATTGTATTGTATTGTACTCTACTCTACTCTACTCTACTCTACTCTACTCTACTCTACTTTACTCTAGGACCAAAGCTGGATTTCCATGCTGCCACTCCAACATCTTAACAACTATTCTACAATGCTCTAAATCATGGTTAGTAGTCACTGTATAGAGCCTATAGCTCATAGTTTTGTGTGGATGTGTGTGTTTGAGTCAGTGTTGACTTCTGGTGATTGCCCGGACAAGTCCCTGTAGTTTTCTTGGCAATGTTGTTCAGAAGTGGGTTTTTTTTTTTTTAAAAAAAATATTTTTGTCAATTGCTTAAAAGATAATAGGTATAAGTAAAAATATAGTTATGAATATATGGATAAATATAAGAAAAATAAAAAAAACAAAAAAAACAATAGGACAGGGATGGTAGGCATGTTGGTGCGCTTATGCACGCCCCCTACAGACCTCTTAGGAAAGGGGTGAGGTCAATAGTAGACAGTCTCAGGTTAAAGTTTTTGGGGTTTGGGGAAGAAACCACAGAGTCAGGTAGAGTATTTCAGACATTGACCACTCTGTTGCTGTTGTTTGCCATTGCTTTCTTCATAGGGCCGAGAAAGAGGGGCTGGCCCAAAGTCATCCAACTGACTTTTATGCCTCAGGTGGAACTAGAACTCAGAGTCACCCAGCTTCTAGTCTTATGCCTTCACTACATTAAATTGGCTCACAAAACTCTTTAGACATTTTGGTTTTGTGGTGGTGGCAGTCAATTGCTATTTAAAAAGTATTTATTTTAGCTGGATCTAAAAGAGAGAGAGAGATTAATTTTTCCATTTATATCCATTACTTAAAATAGCTAATATTGTCATTGTTCTACAGCTTTTGAGCTCTGATCTTTTTACACATACAGCTACATCTCAGCCTACATGCTGACAATCTTTTGCAATGCTGAGCTAGTTAGTAAGTTCACAAACATTCTCCAAAACTTCAACAGGGAAATCACTGACTTGAGAGATTTTATTTCTACCAACCGAGGACCAACTGCTCACAGCTAAAAGTCACATCTGAAATTAACATCAGGGTTTGTTTTTCTCTTGAGCTTGTTCAGTCACTTGGGAGCCACTGGAAAAGAAGCAAGCAAGCAAACAAACAAAAACCCACCACAATTTATGCATTGTGTGATTTTACTTTCCCCAAACATAAGTATTGCCCGAAAGGGTTATACAGTATTAGTTTTAACTTTTGCAAACAGATATAAGCAGTGCATTCAGTTGTAATTTTCTAATACAATGATTTGGCTGGGTTTATTTAGAAGCATCAGTACCCAAGGTAAGTGGCACATCTGGAATTGAGTTTGTATCCATTTGTCTTTCATATCTCTGTCTGTCTCTATAACATCTCCATGTCATCTATTTATGTGTGTGTGTGTGTGTGCGTGTATTCCATTCCTAGTAGTGCATTGCCTGAGCCAACACAAATTATATTTACAAATTGCCTTCAGTGTATTTTGGAATGGATAAAATGATTGCTGTAACTATTTCACTTATTCCATCTATTTTGCCTTGCAACTTAAAAAAAAAAATAGTATGATGTTCCCAGACTGCCTATTATGTGCATCAGACTCAAAACTACTTTCTATTTCATGGGCAAAAATGTGTTTTATAAGATAAGGAGCCTAGTTACATTTTTCCCATACCTATCAGAATAAATGAATGTAAATGGACAATTAAACCGGAAGCTCCATGTATCACAAAAGAAATTGTTTAGCATTTGGGATGACTGTAAGCCATCAGGATTACGAAAATGTCAACAGGATACCTTGATGTTTGAGTTATTAATTCAGTAGCTGCCACATTTATGCAGAAAGCATCCCTCTGCTGTGACTTTGCAACTAGAGGAGAACCAAGATTACACAGCAATCATTTTTCAGAGAAAGTTGGAGTTTCTTTTCCTTGTACACAAATGTGCAATTTTATGCATGTTCCCTTTTCGCAGATGCCATCCCTTCCCTTATGACATGGATGGGTAACTATGGCCCCTTTATAACGTGTAGACTTCAACTTCCAGAATGGCTGATTTAGGAATTTTGGGTATTGAAGTCCACAGGTCAACTATGCCCAACCCTGCCTTATGGCTTCCTCCAGAGGTGGTCTTCAGCAGGTTCTGACCAGTTCTGGAGAACCGGTAGTGGAAATTTTGAGTAGTTTGGAGAACTGGCCAACACCACCTCTAACTGGCCCCGCCCCCATCTATTCTCTGCCTCCTGAGTCCCAGCTGATTGGCTGAGTCTTCTTTAGTTGCCTTGCACAGGAGAATGGAGCTGGAAAGCAGGTTAGTGGGATGGGGAGGGAATGGAGATTTTACAGTATCCTTCCCCTGTCATGCCCACCAAGCCATGCCACACCCACCAAGCCACACCATACCCACCAAGCCACACCCATACAACTGGTAATAAAAATTTTTGAATCTCACCACTGGTTTCCTCACATGAAGCTAAAGCAACATATCATTGACCTTTGCTTTGTATGTGTTATATTGCTCTCCTAATTTAATGGTGAGCTTCCTGCCAATAAACCGTCCTGAGAAAAATCCAGGTAAATTTGATAAGCTGGCACCCCTGTGTAATTATCTACCCATAAAAACAGACAAAGAGGACTTTCTTCAAGTCATTTGAGTCCAGATCTTTTGATGGCACTCTTTTGCTTACAGAATTCAAGAGCAAATTGTGGAGGCAATCTTTGAAATGAGGATGACCAAAAGATATGGCCAACTTTCATAACTGGAAAGGAACATTTCTCACCCACAGGTAGCGGGTGAAGGTTAGAGAAGGTAGGGAAACAGTTTTGCCAGCCTTTAACCCTACAGGCTAAGCAAATGTTTATGTTTTTTATCAGAATGAGGTTGAGCTGGAAACCAAGGTTTTATTTCCACCAGAATGAAAGCACAGGCTGGTCTGAAGTTATTTCTTCCCATAACTTGGTGCCAATTTCCTTTTTGTCTCCAACGTCCTTGCCATCATTTGCCCTTAATTCTACTTCAACCCATGAAATCTCAAGGTCCAGTTGTTGGGTTCGTGACATCACCAGCAAAACCATGTGAGCTTTCCCAATTTATAGCAATGAACAAGAGGGAAAATGAATCTTGAGGATAATGCAGGAAAGAGAGGACCTGTGAAGTCAGTAAAAATGTGCAAGTGGTTGAAAATAAGAGGTTTTTCGACCTTTTGCAGTGATGGATAGCTTCAACTCAACTATCTCTACAAAAACAACCCAAAAAAGATGGCATTCTTTTCTGATGGAGTCCAAGATAATTTCACACCCATACACAAAAACCCCTGAGCGATGCCATAGCTAACAAGCCTCCATTAGATCCATCTCTAGCTAGTGCTATCATCTCTCACTTTCTTGAACACACAATTATTTTTGTTAAAGCCAAGAGCACTTAATAGGATAACGAGTGAAACTAAATTGATGCATTAGCTCTGGGATTTTCACAAGGCTATTCACTGCACACCAGAAAAAGATTGTCGAGAGCTTTTGCGAAGACGGTGAATTCTGGCGGAGTAAGGGAATGCAACAGGCATAGCTGATTTGTACAGATCTCTGAAAATTAAAAGACAATGGCAATATTTGCTCCAAGGTATACATGTCAATAAGTGACATTTCTAACAGTCACAATTATTAACTTTGCTTTGGATATTATAACAACTGTTCAGAAATACAAAGGAGCTGCAATAAAGCTCAGTTCATAGATCAAATGACATCTTGTGGCCAAATGATGGCTTGTATGCATGGTTGAGCCATCACAGATTCACCCCCAGAGGTGAAATATTTTTATTTTCTACCTACAAAAATGATCTAGGTTTAGCCATGCTTAAAGCAAATCCAATGTAATCATTTGGGGGCAGTTTCATAATTCTTAAGTTCTATTCATTTCAATGGACCTGCTGTTGTTGATCGGTCTCTAAGTCATGTCCGACTCTTTGTGACTCTACGGACCACAGCACGCCAGGCTCCCCTGCCCTTCCCGGCCTCCCAGAATTGGCCCAAGTTCATGTCCATTGCGTTGATGACACTGTCTAACCATCTTCTCCTCTGCTGTCTCCCTTCTCCTTTTGCCTTCCATATTTCCCAACATCAGGGTCTCTTCTCATTGATTTCCTTTAGGATTGACTGATTTGATCCTTGCAGTCCAAGGGTTTCTTTTGAGTGATCCTACCCTAGGCCTGAGGGACGTGGTGGCTCAGTGGCTAAGACGCTGAGCTTGTCAATCAGCAAGGTCGGCAGTTTGGCGGTTCGAATCCCTAGCACCATGTAATGGAGTGAGCTACCATTACTTGTTCCAGCTTCTGCCTACCTAGCAGTTCGAAAGCATGTAAAAAATGCAAGTAGAAAAATAAGTACTACTTTGGTGGGAAGGGTACAGTGTTCCATGCACCTTATCGGTGTTTAGTCATGCTGGCCACATGACCACAGAGATGTCTTTGGACAGCGCTGGCTCTTTAGCTTAGAAACGGAGATGAGCACTGCCCCCTAGAGCCAGAAACAACTAGCAGGTATGTGCAAGGGGAACCTTTACCTTTACTCTAGGCCTGGAGGAACATTGTCCATGGGGTTGTGATGGGTCAGACACAACTTTGCAACCACCAACAACAACAACACCCTAGTTAGACACATTGAAAACATAAGAAGGCACCTTCTCCATATTATGTACACATGTGTACAAGACTGGCAGTTGAACCCTACTTGAACACTAACATTTATAGAAGAAACCTCTAGTGAGTCCCTGCAACACAACTTTGAGCAATTGCTCAAACCAATTGCTTCAATCTACAAAATAATAGAGTTGGAAGGGACCTTGGAGGTCTTCTAGTCCAACCCCCTGCCTAGGCAGGAAACCCTGCACCACTTCAGGCAAATGTTTATCCAACATCTTTTAAAAAACTTCCAGTGTTGGAGCATTCATAACCTTTGGAGGCAAGTTGTTCCACTGGTTAATTGTTCTCCCTGTCAGACAATTTCTCCTTAATTCCAAGATACTTCTCTTCTTGGTTGTTTCTTGTCCTACTTTCTGATGCTTTGGAAAATAAGTTGACTCCCCCACACTTTGTGGCAGCGCCTCAAATATTGGGAGGCAGCTATCATGTTACCTGTTCAATTATACGGCCAATCAGACAGTATCATGTATGTGGGAACTGGCCAATGCCTGCTTTCTGGTTCAGTGTGTTGTGCAAATCCAACCAACCATGGTGTATTCAATTAATTATAGTAAAATAAGTGAGAGTAATGTCTGCACCAGGTCAAGGAACGACCGTTGACTCAAGCTATCCATAATAAATTTATATCTTATTCTGCCCTCTTAAGAATGAAGGCAAGTTCCATGCCAACTTCTTATCTCTCAAATCCCAAGTTTGAAACCAATTGTAAACTTAAGTCCTGATGATCCAGATACGCTGTTCATCCAAGCAACAAGACTTCACCCCAACCACCAGTTTT
Organism: Pseudonaja textilis; assembly: GCF_049901715.1. Classification (NCBI taxonomy): domain Eukaryota; kingdom Metazoa; phylum Chordata; class Lepidosauria; order Squamata; family Elapidae; genus Pseudonaja; species Pseudonaja textilis. The sequence goes on from NC_141998.1 coordinate 22,419,338, forward strand.
CAAGGGGGAGTACACATTTGATAGTCCAGCTGCCAACTATTAGCAATGACAAATACTTGCTTTGCTAGTGATATACAATGTAAGCTGGTAATAAGATTGTCAGAGAAATCCCATTATCAAGTGATGGGTGAAAGGGAAGCTATCCCCATATAGGATTCCTTCATATTTCAGCCCTGAGTGTTGTAATTCTTTCTGAGACTTTTATGAACTCTGTCCACGAGTGACATTAATGGTAGATGTCATGCCGGGTTACAGCAGCAATACCCTGTATTATTTATCTTAATGTCTACAAAGTAGTCATAAATTCGACTTCTAATTTAGAGGGTACCTTGCTTTTAATTGGGCTGCATTAAAACCACTTAAATAAGCATGATCTTGGAGTATTTCTTTTATAAGAATCAAGCCATTTTGGTAGCACTCTACTGGGTGAAGGAAATTTTAAATGAAAAATCTCAGAAATCAGATGGACCTTCTCAATGGCACAGGATGGCTCTGGAACATCCCTGTTCTAAAGAGATAAAAATGAGAAAGAGATTCTGTTTTCATACTCTTATCACCATGGTGTGACGCTTAATAAAGGCTCTTACTGGACTGGTCGGATCCACTCTTCATTTCTCTCTAGCAATGCCCTGACAGGTCTTCTGCATTTCATCTTCCTGAATTCTTTTGAAACCAGGTTGCTTCTGTCTGTCTGTCTGTCTATCTATCTATCTATCTATCTATCTATCTATCTATCTATCTATCTATCATTTAGCCAACTAGCTATCTAGTTATCTGTCATCTATCAGCAATCTATCTATTAATCTATCACCAATCAATCATCTAACAATCTATCTAGCAATCTATCTATCTATCTATCTATCTATCTATCTATCTATCTATCTATCTATCTATCATTTACCTAACTAGCTATCTATCAATCAATCTATCATCAATCAATCTACCTATCATTTAGCTAGCTAGCTAACTAGCTATCATCTATCATCAATTTATCATCTACCTACCTACCTATTTCTATCTATCTATCTATCTATCTATCTATCTATCTATCTATCTATCTATCTATCTATCTATCTATCATTTAGCTAACTAGCTAACTAGCTATCTACCTATCTACCTACCGTGTTTCTCATAAAATAAGGCCAGGTCGTATATTTTTTTGAGCCCCGAAAAAATGGCTAGGCCGTCTTTTTGGGGGTGACTTAATTCCCCCCCTTGCATCCTCATCTAGAACGCCCCGCGGGCAGCCTCGCCACCAGCCGCTCCTAACGGGTGATCATGGTGAAGCGCAGAGAGCTCCCTACTCCCACCAAACACCTTTGCTGCAGACCCAAGACCTTTGGCACCCACTGCTGTTGCTTTCCCTTCTGCCCATTCCTCCGCCACGTTTGGAGCTGCTGCTTCCGTGTTTGCAGTGCCGCTGCCATTTGGAGTGCCTCCGCCATTTGGAGCACCACCGTCATGTTTGGAGCTGCCACTTCCACGTTTGGAGCTGCCGCCGTGTTTGGAGTGGCAGCGGCGCTCCAAATGGTGGCAGTGCTCCAAACAGTGGCAGTGCTCCAAACGCAGAAGCGGCAGCTCCAAATGCAGCGGCAGCTCCAAATGCAGACATGGCAACTCCAAACAGCGTCAGTGCTCCAAACAGTGGTGGGGTTCCAAACACGGAAGCGGCAGCTCCAAATGTGGAAGCGGCAGCTCCAAATGCAGCGGCAGCTCCAAATGCAGAAGCGGCAGCTCCAAACGGCAGCAGTGCTCCAAACAGCAGTGGTGCTCCAAACGTAGAAGTGGCAGCTCCAAATGCGGCGGCGGCATGGGCAGAAGGGAAATCAACAGTGGCGGGCGCTGAAGGTCTTGGGTCTGCCGCAAAGGTGCTTGGCAGGATTAGGGAGCTCTCTGCGCTCTGCCATGATTGCCCATTAGGACCAGCTGGTGGCGAGGAATTGTTGCCCACAGGTCGCTCCTAACGGCAAGTCCCCCCGCCCTTCCCCCCATTTCACATGTTTTAAAATAGGCCTAAATTTGGGGGATGGGGCTTAATTTCATTTTATGCCTAGAAAACATGCTATGTCTTCCTATTGGGGGAGGTCGTATTGTTGGAGAAACACAGTAGCTATCAATCTATCTATCATCAACCTATCATCCATCTATCTATCATCTATCTATCATTTAGCTAACTAGCTATCTATCATCTATCAATCTATCTATCATTTAGGTAGCTAACTAGCTATCATCTATCATCAATTTATCATCTACCTACCTACCTACCTATCTACCTACCTATCTCTATCTATCTATCTATCATTTAGCTAACTAGCTATCTAGCTATCTATCATCTATCAATCATCCATCATCAATCTACCTAATCATTTAGCTAGCTAGCTAGCTAACTAGCTAGCATCTATCATCAATTTATCATCTAACAATCAATCAGTCTGTCTGTCAATCATCTATCTATCATGTCTAAAAAAATAGAAAGCTTGTGATTATGAACTCCAATTAACCCCTTCTCAACTGAGTTATATAAGTTGGAGTAGGGAAGGTTTTTGGCAGGATTCCAAGATTCTGTTACAATGCCCTACCTGCCTTGGGAAACTTTCTATGCAGCTCGTTTCCTGACCTTGCCTTCCTCCAAGGGCTTTTAAGTGCTCTTCTTTTTCCTTTCAGAGGAAAGTTTTGGGCAAATGAAAAGAGGGCTGATAATGTGTTATGTGTGCGCGTGTGTGTGTGTGTGTGTGTGCTGAAGCAAATACAAGTGTAAAACTTGGAATCCTGCATTGAAAACTGAATATAGAGGCCTCTTCAGCACTAAGCCAAAATTACCTTCTTTTTGGCTTGGATTTTTTTTTTCCCATCTGCCCCCTGCTACAGAAAGTTATTTTATCTCTGTGCCTTCTTGCCCTTTCCTTCACTTCATTACCTGTAATGATTGTGAAAGGTTATTTCTCCTTTCACAATGCCACGGAGAGTTCTGGTTTGAAAAGAAGTGGTGGGAGCCTACATTTCTTGTTAACAAAGGAATGCAATTTCTGTAACATAAGAAGGAGGAAAAGAAAAAGGAGAATCAGAAAGAAAGTGGTTGCATTAGCCTTGAGCTAACAGCTCTCTTTGTCAGGCTCACACGTTCACCTTGAGCCATTGGATGTTTAATCCTTCTCTGCTTTTTTTTTATTTCTTTTTTTTAAAGAAACCACAATTGGATGAGCTTCAAGAAACATTAAGCTGAAAGCTGTGATTTACACAATGCAAAGGCTAGATGCATGCAGTACACTCGACTGAAAGTAAAGCAAACATCTTATGGTTGAGACTAATATGTGAATAAGCCCAGAGTTAGTTCCTTGTTATTCCATTCCAGAGAGAAATCTACAATTTCCTGATTGGGTTTAAGAAATGGAATTTGCTTCCTTTCCATCATTCAAGAGGTGAATAGACATGAAGTTCTGTCAACAATTCATGTTTATAAGAATCCTGTTTTTGAACTAAGAAAATATAAGAACAGCATTTCAGCCACACATTCACTTATCTTGCTTACTTTTTTAAGCCAACAATGCTTGGTTGGTTTTAACTTTGACTAATATTCCTTTCCCCTCTCTCCTTCCTTCCTTCCTTCCTTCCCTCCCTCCCTCCTTCCTTCCTTCCCAGTGGTGGGATTCACATTTTTTTTACTACCGGTTCTGTTGGTGTGGCTTGGTGGGCGTGGCAGGGGAAGGTTACTGCAAAATCTCATTCCCTCCCACCCCACTAACCTGCTTTCCAGTTCCGTTCTCCTGTGCAGGGCAACCAAAGAAGACCCAGCCGATCAGCTGGGACTCAATGGGAGGCAGAGAATAGGTGAGGGCGGGGCCAGTCAGAGGTGGGATTGGCCGGTTCTCCAAACTACTCAAAATTTCTGCTACCGGCTCTCCAGAACTGGTCAGAATTTGCTGAATACCACCTCTAAATCAGATTTAGGAGTGGGAATTTTTAGCAAAATTCGTCAGTGCTTGTAACAAGACTACTGTGAGCTATCTCTAATTTGTATTCAGAAATTCAAAGAGTTCTGCTCAGGAAAGATTTCATGGAAAAAAATGAATGACAGGCGTTCTGATAAAATTCACGAATTTTTCATGTGGGGCATGTTGGACTTGACATGAAATTGCCCCACAAGTGGAATTCAAGATGAATGTAGAATGATCAAATATCAAAATATTTAAAGTCATTTATTGCTGCAAGGATATATAGATAGTCCTTGACTTACCACAGTCATTTAATGACTGTTCAAAGTTACAGTGGTATTTTAAAAAGTTTAAGTTTCATAGAGACTAGAGGAATTGTATAGGGTGAGTTTGTATACACAAACCTGGGAGAAAATATTTCAAAAACCATATACTTTCTTAGAATGTAGTTGAAAACAAAACAGAATGTAGTTGAAAACTAAATATGAGCCAGCAGTGTGCAGCAGCAGCCAAAAAAATGAATGAAATCCTAAATTGCATTAACAGAGGAATACAATTGAGATCAAGGGAGGTACTAATACCATTTTATAAAGCCTTAGTACACCTAGAGTACTGCATCCAGTTTTGGTTACCACACTATAAAAAAGATGTTCAGACTCTAGAAAGAGTGCAGCGAAGAGCAACCAGGATGATTAGGAGACTGGAGACTAAAACATATGATGAATGGTTGCAGGAACTGGGCATAGCTAGTCTAGGGAAGAGAAGAGGGGAGACAGGATAGCAGTCTTCCAATATTTGAGGAGCTGCCACAGAGAGGAAGGGGTCAAGCTATTTTCTAAAGCATCTGAAGGCCAGACAAGGAATAATGGATGGAAATTGAACAAGGAGAGATTCAACCTGGAAGTAAGGAGAAACTTTCTGACAGTGAGAGCAATCAACAGATGGAACAGAAGTTGCCTTCAGAAGTTGTGGGAGCACCATTACTTGAGATTTTTAAGAAGAGATTGGACTACCATTTGTCAAAAATGGTGAAGGGTCTCCTGCTTGGGTGGGGGGTTGGACTAGATGACCTACAAGGTCCCTTCCAACTCTGATTATCTTTTATCTGTTACAAAACAAGGAGAAAGATATACATTTTAATTTGGTTGATTTTAGACACAACGGGAAGCAGAGTTTTCCCTTTTTCCCCACCATGATTCAAACACAAAAATAGGCATTCTATAGCAAATGCCTGGTAGCTTCATAACTTCACCCCTCTGTAATCTAGCCACCTTAGCGTCATTTTCCGTATGTTTCACAATGGCTGTGACCAAAGTTGGATGCAAACTCAACCCAAAACTATCTCAACTGTATAGATCACCCATCCTAAGATCCTTCCTTATTGAGACGTGATTGTCAGGGATCAACAGTGCTCTGCGTCAGTTAAGCCATAAACTCATTTCACCATGTCTTCTCCCTCCCTCTCCCCCTCTCTCTCCCTCTCTCCCTCCCTCTCCCTCCCTCTCTCTCTCCCCCTCTCTCTCTATCTCTCAACAGTCACAACTGCTTTGAGTTGACAGGATGTTTATTTGCATTTCCATGGTGTGGTGAGTTGATTCTTGCTGCTTTTGATAAAAAAGAATAACAGAGTTTGAAGGGACTATAAAGATCCTCTAGTCCAACCCCCTGCTCAGGCAGGAAACCCTATAGCATTGCTGACAAATGGTTGTCCAATCTCTTCGAGGGAGGGTCTCTTCTAGGGAGGTCTGTGAGAATATTTACAGGTTCTTCACATCTCGGACATAAACGGTTTCAATTCCTACCCTCAAACGACGCTATAGAGCACTGCACACCAGAACAACTAGACACAAGAACAGTTTTTTCCCCAAAAGCCATCACTCTGCTAAACAAATAATTCCCTCAACACTGTTCAGCTATTACAAAGTCTGCACTACTATTACTGTTAATCATCTCATCACTCCTTATCACCCATCCCCTCCAACTTGTGATTGTAGGACTGTAACTTTGTCGCTTGTATCCTTATGATTTATATTGACTGTTTCCTAGTATGATTTGCTTGCTTAGTGCACCCTATTACTATTATTAAATGTTGTACCTGATGATTCTTGACTCTTGAATTTTCTTTTATGTACACTGAGAGCATTTGCACCAAGACAAATTCCTTGTGTGTCCAATCATGCTTGGCCAATAAAGAATTCTATTCTATTCTATTCTATTCTATTCTATTCCATTCCATTCCATTCCATTCCATTCCATTCCATTCCATTCCATTCCATTCCATTCCATTCCATTCCACTCCACTCCATTCCATTCCATTCCATTCCATTCCATTCTGTTCTGTTCTATTCTATTCTATTCTATTCTATGTCTCTTTCTCCACCCATTACTCAGCTGTGGGCTATATCCTCTCTTATCTGACCATTGCTTAGGCAATCTTTTTTCACCCCATCTTTGACTAAGTCTTTCTCACATACCATTATGGTTAGTTTCAGGCATCACTGGCTGGTGAACACTGCTAGCCCACATATCTTCAAGTTACTAAGGTTGAGAAATGCTACTCTAGACCTATAAGCAGGGAGTCCAAACCAGTGGACCTTCTGGGATCAGATTTCCTAACCCAACTGTGAATTCTTAGGGGAAGGTCCTGCCATCTGGCTGAAATCTGCGACTTCCTTAACTTCCCATTGTGAATGTAGACTCTGGAAGATTTTCAATAATTCAATGATAAATCTCCTCGTTCTTTGTCATGAAAAATCCCAGCATGTTTTATGCCTTTTTGGCTGACATTTAATATCTGAAAACCCAGCTGTTGCTCTGATACTATCAGCCAGAGAGAGATCAAAACACTTACTAGTGTCTGCTTGCTGTGATATCAGCACAAAGCAATCGCATCTCTGAAACTCTAGGTAGTCTACTCCTTAGGGAAGACAGGGTGAAGATCTCACCGTTCCTCCATATTTTTTTCTGGAGCATATGTTGAATCAGTTACATTCTTGTAGGAGCTATAATTTGGATTGAACCAGGACTAAAACTGTCGATAACATCGACATAAACTAGTGATTTAATCTCCTTCCAAATGGTTTTCTGCTGTACTCACATACGAAAAATCAGATTCAGATTAGAGAGGTTGCTGCAATGATCATGTATAGACTCACATCACTGAAAAAGAAATAAGAGTGGAATTGAGATACAAAGGATTTTCCAAGCAATTTATCTCAAATGTCAATAAAAAAAATGATGATTTATCCAATGGCCATTTCTCATTGTAATACCAGTGAGTTCCATAATTACTAAATGCTCTTTTGATGGGAAGTGAGGTCATTGCAATCTATTTTCCTGTCTGGCCGTATCATTATAAAATATTTTCATTAAATTTAATTCCATTTTCATTAGATTGAGAGAGGAATGGGTTCTCTTTCTCTCATTTCTCCCACTCCTTTGAAGCCTTCATATCGAGATTAGAACAGTTGTCCAACAAAAGTGATTTCCACTTCTTTGGCAATATATCTGACTGCACATCTAAAGAAATGAAGACCATCATAAAATGTCAAAAGCACAGACCATGGGCAGAGCATGCTTTCCTTCCAAACAGTGCTCAAGATGTGGCTGAATATCTTCATCTTCCTAGACTGAGCAAAGCAATGTAAAGACTCTCTCAGTTTGATCCCATATCTATGTCCTTGTTGGTTTGAAATGACATTCATTTATTTATATCCTATCTTTATTATTTTTAAAAATAACTCAAGGTGGTCAACCTACCTATTTTTCCCCACAACACTCCTGTCAGCTTTCAAGTCAGCTTTCAAGATTGGCCAAAAGTCACCCAGCTGGCTTTCATGACTAAGGCGGAACTAGAACCCCAAATCTCTTGGCCCAAAGTCACCCAGACAGCTTTCATGCCTAAGATGGAACTAGAATTCCAAATCTCCTGGTGATTGGCTCAAAGTCACCTACCCAGCTTTCATGACTGAGTGGAACTAGAACCCCAAATCTCTTGGTGATTGGCCCAAAGTCACTCAGTCAGCTTTCATGCCTAAGACGGAACTAGAATTCCAAATCTCCTGGTGATTGGCTCAAAGTCACCTACCCAGCTTTCATTACTAAGGTGGAACTAGAACCCCAAATCTCTTGGCCCAAAGTCACCCAGTCAGCTTTCATGCCTAAGACGGAACTAGAATTCCAAATCTCCTGGTGATTGGCTCAAAGTCACCTACCCAGCTTTCATGACTAAGGAGGGACTAGAAGTCCAAATCTGCTGGTTATTGGCCAAAAGTCACCTAAGCCTGCTTTCATGCCTTAGGCGGGACTATAACTCAATTTCTCCTAGTTTCTGGCCTGATGCCTTAAACAGTAGACCAAACTGGCTCTCTTTTAATTTCCCTATCTTGGAATTTTTTATTTTATTTTCATAGTCCATATCCAAAACCTAAAGACGTCTAGCTCTACAGATCTTTTGGGATCCTTCAAGGTCAACTAAGTTCTGCCACTTGCTATAAGACAAGGATCAAGTGGGCAAAACTCATAAATATCCTAATAAGATGTTTCTGCTTTGTTCTACAGAAAGAGATAACCTCTTTTCCCCAACTGCCTCTAATTGATGATTCTAATCCCTGCTTGGTCCTCTAAATCTCTCTGTTACTATAGTTTCCAGCATTTAGCAAGTCATTATCCCTCGTTGAAGTATTCGGAGATAAAAGTGATGGGAACAACTTGGATAGGAAAAGGATAACATCTATCTGTCATCCTCAGAGAATCATCGGTATACAAAAAAAGATCCATTATTTCTCCTGGGGAAAAATAATTCTCCAGTGGTAGCCATTCTTCGGAATTGCCACTAGGACAAATTCTCTTTGCTTTTTTTTTTTTTTCTCTCTCTCTACATTTTGCTACCTTTTTTTTTTTTTTCAAAAAAGGGAGGAAGAACTGTCTCTGTTGCCTAGCAACATCATTCTCCAGTACATTGTCAAGAGGCCAGTATAGTATTACTTGTTAGAAAAAAAACTGGGGAGGGGGTCTCCCTATTTAGGCATATGTAGGTCCAAGAGTAACTATGTTTTGGAAGAGAAAAATGAGAGGTTTCTGCATGTCTTTGCATATTTGAGATTAAGACTGTTGTCAGCCCCTTTCTCTCTAGACCTTATTTTTCAACTACTGTCACATTACTTTCTCCATAGTCACATTTCATTCTCAATCCATCTTCTCTTCACGATCTTTTGTCAATACCGTTATGAATTAATACTGTACAAGAATCTTACTTTGCAAATCCTCAAATATTTTCTTCCACTGGAAAGGAACGCTGTTTTTTTTTTTTTTTTGTTTGTATCTGATATTCAGGATGCTTAAAACTTTCTTTCAATTTCTTTTGATGGGATTTTTGAGTTTACTTCCCTTGTTGGAAGTGTCAAGAGGAGGTTACCCTAACCCTAACCCTAAACCCTTCATTATCCCATAGTCCGTGTGGCTGCTCATACATCCTAATTTGGAACGTTTCTAAGAAAGGATGACAATCAAACAGAATAGACGGGAAGGGACCTTGGAGGTCTTCTAGTCAAACCCCACTGCTCACGCAGGAGACCCTATACCATTTCAGACAGGTGGCTGTCCACTCTCTTCTTAAATACCTCTAGAGATGAAGTGCTTAATGACTTAGAAGGTGAGCTGTTCCATTGATTAATTGTCCTCACTGTTTCTCCTTAATTCCAAGTTGCTTTTCTCCTTGAGTAGTTCCAATCCATTGTTTCTTGTCTTGCCTTCTGATGCTTTGGAAAATAAGTAGACCCCTTCTTCTTTGGGGCAGCCCCTCAAATACTAGAATATTGCTATCATGTCATCCCTAGTCCTTTTCTTTAGACTAGCCATACCCAATTCCTGCAACCATTCTCCATATGTTTTTGCCTCCAGGGCCTTAATCATCTTAGTTGCTCTTCTTTGCACTTTTTCCAAAGTCTCAACATCTTTTTTGTAATGTGTGCTGACCAAAACTGGATGCATTATTTACCATAAAGATGTCTTCTTTTGGGGTTGAACTAAAATCTAGAAGGCCTGGGAGCCTGTAGGTTGTTGAGCAGATGATTGGGAAATGAATTGTAGGAGTTGAGTGTAGAACTTTTGATTTCATTGTGAGATCTTAGCGTTCCTGAAAAGACATGCTTTCTTCTAGGGAACAGCGGAAAATAATAGCTAAATCTGACAGAGGGGTTCTGTGAGTCCAATTATTTTACTGATTTTGGAAGAACTATTTTCCATAATCAGATCAACGGCAATTCGAGAAAGTGTTTGCAATTGGCCCTGCATTGGGAAAAAAGACAAGCTTTTTATCAAAACTGAAGTGTTGCCTTTGGTATAAAAAGAAACAATGAGTATTTTTCATTGCATTTCATTTAGTTGTCAGCATCTACTAGGGGGTATTATAATGATATGCAGAATAACTATCAGAATTACAAGGAGTCTTTAACTTACAGCTACAGTGGGATGTCATTTTAAGTCACAATGGTTGTAAGGAGAGACAATCCTGTGATCATACCTGTTTTTACATTTTTGTGACAGTTGTTAAGTGAATGCCATGGTCAATAAGGGAGTCAATGTGTTCCTATGTGTGTCTTTTTAATCAAAAATTTTCTGAAAAGGCCAGTAGTGGGCAAAAATACATTGTAAATCATGATTACATGACTGTGTAATGCTACAACCCCTCATAAAAGTAAGCCAAGTGTTAAGCACCTGAAAATGCAGTCATGTGATTGTGCGGTGTGTGTGTTTGTTTCTTTATTATATGTATGTATGTATGTATGTATGTATGTATGTTAGAACTCCAGAATTGAATCCTACGTACCTAGTTCTTGGGAGAGGGGGCAAGGGTACATTGTATTGTTGAACAATCTCTCTAGCAACTGGTCATTAAGCAAGGACTATCTGTATGCACATGGCAAAAGAAAACACAAGAGGCAAAATGGGAACAAAATTCAGTTTTTCGGACCTAAAGATCCATGGGAAACATTTCAAATTTGTGGACCCTTGATAATACTCAGAGTAAAAAAGTTGGATTTTCTTGGAGGAAATACAGTTCTTGGACCTGTTTATTCCTCTCCTCAACACCCCAAAGCAGAATAACCTGAGCAATAGAGAAATCCAGAATTACACAATGTGAAACCTTACATATTATTGCTTAAGAAGAAATATCCATCCGGTTCAGTACCAAGTCGGGAGAAAGACGCTGGAAACATGGAGGCTATTGGAAAGATGGTTTAATGATGAAGCAGAACCACATGGGTTTGAGGTCCTGGGCAGCTGACCACATGGAGTGGAGAATGAGGGATATTTATACCTTCTCTTGGGCTTTGAACTTGAGCTTCCTGTTCCTGTGCAAGAACATGTATTCTATTGGTTGTTGTCAGACTCCCATGGACCATGTACAAATTCTAAGAGTTTGTCTGAGCTAAGTTTGGTTGAAGTTTGGGCTGATGCAATGAAGGGGCTTGTTGGGCAATTCCTATTGTGGCTGAGGGATAACTCTACCTTTGTTCAGACCTTGCTGCAATAACTTTGCTTATGAATAGAGCTATCTACCTCTTTATCTCTTAAGTGTTGACATCTACCCCTGAGAGATATTAAGAAAGGTGGGAGCTGCTTTCCAAGAGCATGTTTCTCCATTTCACATCCAGGGAAATATAATATTCTGCCTTTTTAATATTTCTCAAAATATTTCATTCTTCTAGGAGAAGGGGGTCTTCCCTTATGTTACATCATCTACCCCAGGGGTCTTGAACCGGTAATCTCAAGGCTTCTTCCAGATGACCCGAAAGAGTGACATAATTGAAAATGTGAAAAATAGCCCTGTGAGTTATATTTAATTAATTAATCAATTACCTTTAAAATTAACTTGAATCAAATCACATAGAAGGCTGCGTTCTACTAGGTTCAGTCTCTGCGGTAAATCACAGTTATAAAGCATATAAATTATGGTACAATAATTTGGAAATATATATCCCAGAATAGTCTGGCAGGCTTCCCTGTCTCATCAGGCTAGTGGTATAGAAGCCTCTGGGTGGACATTTTTCCTTTCCCAGCACATCAACAGAGGAAAGAGTTTTCAGGTAGAAAATGTCTGAATTAGCAAAGCCGTTTTTATTCTCGTTCCTTCCATGAAAGTTCGCTCCCCATCTGACTCTTGTAAACACTTCAGCAAAAGCCCATTTAGGCTTGGAGAAATTAAGCAGTGACACTTTGGGGAAATTGATAACAAATAGTCTCACCATCGCTGCTTTTTAACCTCACCAGTATATTAAGACAAAGTAAACATCAGGGAGATTACACGAAAAAGAGACAGATTTAGTGGCGGGAGAGAATATTCAATATGCAGAGCAAATGCAGCATAAATCTACATGCTGCTAATGGGGAACGCTTTCTGGAAGCACCATCCAGGCTGAATATTAAGTGCAATAAACAGGAATCATAACAAAGGGTTTTTTCACACACACATACCCTACACACACTGCCAGGAAAGATATTACAGGCACCACAAAGAAAAGGTGCTACTGTCATCCCTCAAGACATAGATCAACAGGAAAACTGTAAGGTAGTAAGTTAGAAACATTGTTCATTCGAAAGACGTCTTGGGGTTCAACTCTCATTGATGAGTTGGACATCGGGAGCCTTGTAAAATTCCTTGCTAGATTCAGAGGCTGAGAAATGGGAAGGAAAGGTTTCTCTGAATTTCTCTAGGGGGTGAAGAACTTTTTGTTAATTTATTTATATAGTAGAGGTCCCCAAACTGCCCCCACCCCCAAGGCCATGGACTGGTACCGGGTCTGTTAGGAAGTGGGCCACACATCTGGAGGTGAGTGGCAGGCAAGCATTTGAATTGCAATAGAGCCGGAAGGGCAGTGATGGAATTCGAGCAATGTAACAACCGGTTCGGTGAGCAGGTGTTTTGCACGAGCGTGCTGCACTTGAAAATCACTCATTTTCAGCTTCAGTCCTGGTGAGTAAAACAGTTGTGCCACACTAATCAGCTAGGCTGTAAAACATGGAAATATAGGACAGACTAGGGCAGCGGTGGGCGGCTGGGGCCAAGTAATCACAGAACGACCAATTCGCCCAAACTGGTGTGAACCGGCTGAATCCCAACCCTCTGGAAGGGACTTAGGGGGTCTTCTAATCCAGCTGCGGCCCACTGGTGGGCTGTGAGAAAATTTTGGTGGGCCGCAGAGAAATCTCACCCCCAGAGCACCCCCACAAAGCAATTAATCCAGGCTGCGCAGAAACACAAGGCTGCACCGCCCACATGGCCTGCGGGAACCCTTCCCCGCCCACTCACTCCTTACCCAGCAAACTTGCCTGCTAAGTTGCTATTTTTCTTTTTTTCCAACCATCATCTGTTCTGGTGTGCCGGGAGATTTAGATTAGCTAGGAAGCAGGAAATGGTTGGATTTCTTGCTTTCTAGCTAGTCTTTAGATCTTCGGCTCAGCACAGCCGAAACTCCCTTAGGACTGAAGGTTTGCTTGCAAGCAAATTGAGTGCAGACTCACGGCAAGCAAATTTGAGAGACTGAGCTACTGATGGCAGATAGATAGATCACTGAATGATTCTGTGAGCAACTCAATCTGCCTGCCTGCTTTGCCTGATCTTGGGTAAAAGTTGCTCTTTTTTTATAAAAAAAAATTCAATATTTATATAATATTTATAATATTTACATACAAGCCATGCCCAGCCAGTCACATGACCTCCAAGCTACACCCACAAATTAGGCCATGCCCACATAACCAGTTAGTGGTCCCTGGGATCTAAAATTATGAGTTTGGTGGTCCCTGAGGTCCAAAAGGTTGGCGCCCCCTGTTCTAGTCCAGCCACCTGCTCAAGCAGGAGTCCCTATACCATTTCAGAAGGTGGCTGTGCAGGCTTTTCTTAAAAAAACCCCAGTGAAAGAAAAGTTAGAATTTTAGAAAAAAAAAAAAGATTCCCTGCTTACCCTCCAGTATTCAATGTCCCCCTCCTGCCCCCATGAAATTTGGGAAATGCTGATGTGGAGTTTGAGCCTCTCCCAAAACTTCATCTATATTTGCAACTAGTCCTCAGCTGTAGCATCACTGCCTCAGCTCCAACTGAGATAATCGGGATCTCATAGGACCCTATTGTAAATTGTGCGTGTGAGGAATCTAGGTTGCACACTCCTCCTCCACTCACCCACCCCCTATCCGGGGAAAAATTGTCTTCCATGAAACCAGTCCCTAATGCCACAAAGGTTGTGAACCACTGATTTGCAGGGCCAGGATAATTAAGATGATATCCCACCTTTTGGATATCCCAATCACGACCACCAGTTTGTCATGGGTTCTTTTACATAACCCCAAGCTCAAGTATCAACACAACTACAGTGGTTCTGAAGCAACACACACACACACACACACACACACACACACACACTCAAAGGCTAGTAGTCCCAAAGGTGTTTTTCAAAAGGCAATTAGATATCTTTCTTTCTTGAAAACATTTCGCTTCTCATCCAAGAAGCTTCTTTGGTTCTTCAGAAGAAGCTTCTTGGATAAAAGTGAAATGTTTTCAAGGAAGAAAGAACAAAAGCCCAGTTGCCTTTTGAAAAGCTTCTTTGGGACAACCATGAACCAGAATGATTGAGAATCTCCATACTCAAAGGCTACTACTCACTGCTCACTACTCTTTCCCACTTCTACTAATTGTCAGTGTTCCAACTAACCAATGCCAAACCAATAAACTCCAAGACAAAGATTTCCTCAAAGTTCCATCGTATTGTTGTCATATTGGTACATCTGGGGAAACCTGAATCTCAGAGTTCCGGATTTTCTCTTCCCAAAAGAAAAATCAAAGATCCATTCCTTGCACCCACCAGCCCATCACATGGCCCAATCAAATCAACTGGAGACATCTCTCCAGACACTCCTGTCCGGGTACAGGGCAACATGTCCTTGACTCTCTGAGAAAGAATGTTGTGCTGTGTCTAATCTTCTATCTCACTATGAAATCCCCCCTCTCAAATTCCCAGTCACTGAATTTGGCAGCCTCGAAGCTTCCAAGTAAAAAATGGCTTCTAAGGCTGACACTAATATCCTGCCACTGCTCGTCCAACTGCTACTATTTCTTTGAGTCCTACTACTGAGAACACTATCTCTTTCTACCTGTTTGAAGAATACACATCAACATCGGGAAAGGGAGTTTGGCCAGCTGAGGAGGAGAGATGCGGCTCTCCTCGACCTGCTGGCAGTCTCCCCCTTCTTCACCACCTCTACGTGTGGATTAGCCCCGAAGCCAGCCGGCTCAGGGCGCTCCAGTGGCGAGCCCAGGCAGAAACCGCACACGATCACGGATTCCTGTCTGTCGCCGAAGCCCTTCAAACCGGAAGGGTTTATAATTTTAAGGGAAATTTTTTTTTAATGAGAAAAGATAGTAGACAGTTGAAACAGGACAGACAAAGAATATAAGTACAATGATTTGAACCGAGATGAAATAAATAAAATAAAATTAAGAAAGTTAAAAGAGGGGAGAAGCTATGTGGAAAATGTAGAATAGTAATAAGATATGGAATGGAATATAAAAATGAGCATGGACTTGAATTTGTGTCTGTGCGAAGAGATGTAACCCGGGATTTATGCTGCTTTCAAAAAAGATGTTTTTATGTTTGTTTTTAAAAACCAATAAAATTTTATTAAAAAAAAAAGAATACACATCAACATCTTCTGTCTCTCTGCTTATAATCTATAGTCCACAGTTACTGTGCTGGTTAGGACTTAAAGTGACAGGACACCAGCAACATGACTGCTGGCTCAGTAGTAGGATCCTACCGTAGTCGCTACTGGTTTGGTGGGTAATCGTGCGTGCACACACACGCATGTACCTAACACGCCACCTAATGCGCGTGCACCTAACAAGCAAATCAACTGAGAGGATGAAGAAACAAAAAACTAGGAGTGACCCTACCACCCTCCCGTGCGCTTTTCGGTCTTTTTTGGAGGTGTTTTTTTTTACTACCGATTTGGCCTAACCGGTAGTGATTTTTACTATCTGTTCCGCCAAACTGAGCCAAACTGGTAGCATATCACCACTGTGCTGGCCATTTTGTAGGCAGCTGTTCCTCTCAGAGGAAGCCACATCCTCTGATCTTCTTCTAAAAGGCAGATTTGATATGGGGGGTAGGACTTATTTTCAAGCCTTTTGAAATCCCCACACAAAATTCTACAGCAGGGATGCTAATTGGAAGTTTTATAAGTTGCTGGTGTGCTTTCAAGGGAAAAAAACACATTAAATAAAAGATATGGAAGAGAGGGAGAAGTCAACTCTACAAAGTAAGTAGGACCATCTGCCACTTTGCAAAAAAAAAAAAAAAATTAAGCTTCAAAACATAACCAAAATAATTTAAAAAATTCCTCTCGAGCAGCCTGAGAATTCAGTTGAAAACAAAAGCCTCTCTTGTGAGATGGGGGAAGATATTTTTTGGAAACGGGAAAACAGATTTGAATGCAGAAATATTCAACCACTGGGCTTTCTTGTTCTCCCGAGACTTGTCCCGCAGTTGCTTCAAATGGGATCTGGGATTTTTACATCTAAACCGACTTTAAGGAGGGCATGGTGAGGACCACGCAGGAGTGAGATTCTCCAGTGGTGATATCGGTTGTAACGGCCCCTTTACAGAAACTCCATGACCACGTTCTTCAGTGTTGTTTCATTTCTTCACATGGGGAAGATATCACAGAATGTAGATAATCATGTGTGAATTCATCCGATTTTCTGGATCACACAATGCTTGGAGATTTTCTTGCAAGACAGTCAGCTCTGCTCCAGTAAGGGTAGAATCTGAATCTGAATCTATGCTTTGCCTCTTTCAAAATGACAGAGTTAAAGGTGACCTTGTAGGTCAGATTAACAGAGTAGTAAGGGACCTTGTAGGTCATCTAGTCCAACCCCACCCCTACCCAAGCAGAAGACCCTACACAAATGGCAGTCCAATCTCTTCTTGAAAGCTTCCAGTGAAGAAGCTCCCACTTCTTAGGTCTTCTTAGTCCAAAACTCTTGCTCAAGCAGGAGAACGCCATTCAAATGGTGGTGCAATCAGTGGTGGGATTCAATTTTTTTTACTACTGGTTCTGTGGGTGTGGCTTGGTGGGTGTGGCTTGGTGGGCATGGCAGGGAAGGTTACTGCAAAATCCCCATTCCCTCCCCACTCCTGGGGAAGGATACTGCAAAATCCCCATCCCATCCCACTAACCTGCTTTCCAGCTCCGTTCTCCTGTGCAGGGCAACCAAAGAAGAGCCAGCCAATCAGCTGGGACTCTATGGGAGGCAGAGAAGAGATGGGGGCAGGGCCAGTCAGAGGTGGGACTTGCCGGTTCTCCAAACTACTCAAAATTTCCGCTACCAGTTGTCCAGAACTGGTCAGAACCTGCTGAATACCACTTCTGATACAGACGGGTATTTGTGCATGTCTTGAGGACTGCTGTTTCATGCAGAGGAATGAGAAAAAAGGATGCTCCAGATAGGATTTTAGCTCTGCCTATTGTTATGAGCTTGGTCTGGGGCTTTGTTTTTTTTTTCCAGCTGTGTTTATTTACATTCACTTGCTTGCACCTTGTTTAACAGATGCAGAAGAATTTCAGATACAAGCCTGGAGTGATTTGAAATGTTATGGTGTGTCCTACAGTGTTTTGAAACCATCCTGCTAAACTCCTCGCTGGAGCCAATTTGACTGGTTTTCAACAGCTGAAAAGAAAGGGAGGGGGGAAAAGTGTCTGTGTGAACCACCACAACTCACAACAGAGGGCTCTTCGATTTTGCCCCAATAAAGGAAGGGCAGCAGGTTCATCCAGAACTAGGCTAAGGTATGGGGGCAAAGTCTCCAAGCAAATTGCTTGTTTTTATCACTAGCATTTGAGAACTGCTTTTTAATGCTGAGAGCTTTTTGCACTACTTTATTATGCTGTTGGCTTGACTTTGATGTATGTTCTGCATAGATATTTTTTTAAAAAAAATTGTTGCAGTGCTTTTAAAAATGGAAGTAGTTGCTCATTGTTTTGAATGTTCTGTCTTGGATGTACTTGTCGACTAAGAGGAAGGAAGGAAGGAAGGAAGGAAGGAAGGAAGGAAGGAAGGAAGGAAGGAAGGAAGGAAGGAAGGAAGATTAAATGTATGCTGTCAGAAAATGAGAAATGTAGAAGAATAGCCAGCTAAACTTGCAGGAGAAGGAGAAGAAGATCTTTTGCATTTTCTATGCGGTTGTTTTGCGTTTTCTGGAAATCTTTCTGCCTATTCAGCAGTGATGGATTCAGTAATATGAGATGGGTAGTATTTTTGAAAGGAATCATTTCACCAGAAGTGTATTCCATACACTTATTAACTTAAAGAAGGCCCCAAAGTGATACGATAAAACTCAGTTTATACCATGCTTCAGGCAACAAACTTTAGATGCACTGAGACAGTTTTCGACCAGACAAATCCTTGCATTCAAAATTGTCCAGATGAAGCACTTAAATTTTCATCAACTTTCATTATCTTTGCATCCCTGAATGATTTTATAGACTAGCTGAAGATCCCCGCCTATGAGCTAGTAATCTATGCCTCTAGAGCTTGTCTCTGTAGGACTCCAATATTCTACCATCAAATCCTGTTTAAGTTGCAGGTGCATCTGAATTATCATTATTAAATAAAGATGTTGGGCTACACCTCACAAAGCCCTGCAGCTTCCTTACCGCTCTTTCCTAAAGCACATATATTTTATGTCTATCTTCTTCAAATCCCAGGTCTGCATACAGATAAAATGACTAATTCTCAGTCAAATCACAGCAGTATGTTCTAAAATAAATTGATGATAATAAGCAAAGAGAGATGGGAGGTGATCAAAATTGTTTTCTTATTTGGGAAAGTTTGTTAACGTTCCAAATGTACGGGTTTCTTTTTTTTTTCCGATAAAAGTCATCCAGATTGTAGTGAGCAAATAGTCAAAGACTCAGGATAATTTACATAGTAAATAACCAAGACCAGCTACAATACAAAAGGGATTCTCTAGCATTTGTGCGATACAATGAGTTTGAACTTTATAACTCATGGTTGGCTGTGGGGTCCTTGGTGTTTTCTGAATGTGATTAGTTTCTTGCAGGCATTTCATGACCCAAGTAGGTAACAACTTCAAGAGTCACGGTGACTCAGTGGGTAGAATGCAGACTGCAGTTCAGCAGTTCGAGTCTCACCGGCTCAAGGTTGACTCTCATCCTTTTGAGGTCGGTAAAATGAGGGCCCAGATTGTTGGGGGTGGGTGGGAAATGCTGACTCTGTAAATCTCTTAGAAAGGGCTATAAAGCACTGTAAAGCAGTATATAAGTCTTAAGTGTTATTGCTATTGCTATCACCAATCTACCAATGACCCTGATGATGTTACTTAGTTGGGTCATGAAATGTCTGCAAGAAAATAACCACATTCAGGAACCATCAAGGACTCTACAGCCAACCATGAGCTACAAATGTTATTTTATATTGATAGAACTAGCTTGGTTTTCTCTAAAGACGCCGAGATGAATGGATATTAAGATAATAGTGTAGTCCATAGACTAGCTCTGCATCTTGAAATAAGAGTATGCACAATCAGTTTAACAATAATTTGATGTTGTGGTTAACATGCTGGTCTAGAAACTAGGAGACTAAGTCCTGCCTTAGGCAGAAAAGCCAGGTGGATGACTTTGGGTTAATTGCCAGGAGATGGTGAGTGCTAATCCCATGTTAGGCACGAAAGCTGGCTGGGTGACAGTGAGTTCTAGTCTAGCCTTAGGGACAAAAACCAACTGAGTGACTTCAGGCGAGTTACTCTCTCTCAGCCCAATGCACCGCACAGTGTGTTGTTGTGGGTGGGGGAATAGGAGGAAGAAGGGGTATTATGTTAGTCACCTTGAGTTACTTACAAAGTAATAAAGATGGGATTTTAAAAAACCCTTAATAAATTAAATAAATAAAATAGGGCTGGCCCAACCTATCCTCCAGTTTTCACATATCCTGGCAGTTCAGGTGGAACTGTCAACCAGATTTGGAGCTGAACAATTCCATTTGAAGTGTGAAAACCAGTAGCTAGCTAAATTGCGAGCCACGGCACCTAATCAAGACAGAGAGATAGACAGAGACATTTTCAATATGACTTTCATGCACCAGAGTAAAAAAAAAAAAAAACCAGAACCAAACAAGCTAGTGAGAAAATAGTGATATTAGTTGGAAACTAATTTCTTCATTTTGTTTCCTTCATGTAGCCTCACTTTCTTTTCACTCCTTCCTTTCATCCATATAACTGGAGTACAACCCATGATGGAAATATAGGGTTTGTTATTAAGGTGGGAAGAACTTGATTAGTAGCCAATATCTTATGCTAATGTGGGCCTCTTGTGATGGCATCGAATATCCAAAGCCAGAAATGACTTTATAATCTCATATTTTCTCATCAGTATGAAAATGACTAATATCAATAAGAATGATTAGATTTTTTTAAAAACCACCCATCACTGTCTAGGTCACTTTTCTTGATATCCTTAGGAGTGTCATATTTCAACCTCATAAAATCCGTGACAGGAGAAATTAAATCCATTCCCTCTTAATACAATAAATCAACAGATTAATTTCCTGTTTAATAAATTCCTGCCATGTTTTGAAAATGATTCTTTCTTTTTTGAATAGAAAAGGCAACAAGCAGAGAGATTCTCCCAATGGTTGGCAAGTTTTTATATTCGGCAACTGTTCATTTTCAATATATAATGCATATATTTTAAAAGGAAAATGTTTTGATGGAGGAACCATGTATTCTAGTAAAATGGGAGACCTCCTTTCAATAATATTTAATAATGTGGGCAATATTATTGAGATAGGAAGTTAACATAAGGGCTGCAAAGGGATCTACAAGATCAGATCCCATCATTGGCTGTCAGTAATATTACTCATGGCTTCGTTGATCTCCATCCATCTATCTATCTATCTATCTATCTATCTATCTATCTATCTATCTATCTATCTATCTATCTATCCCCACACTCACACCACCACTTGGCAACAATCAGGAACACAGGCTTGCTGATTTGTCAGTCCAGCATTCTAACCAGGTGAGCCACCACACTGCAACTCAACGCAACTCAAGTTCAAAGGTGAACTAATTTAGTAGGCAAATGAAGTTTTGAGCCTGCAGTTGTACAAAGTGAGGAGACACTAAGAGGGATGAACTCGCAAATTAGAAATTTTCACTAGACAAATGCCTCCATTAGCACGGGTAATTTACAGATGTCCATAAATCACACCCACAAGCAGGAGCACAATGCATCAAGCACGACTACGGATTTACAGACCAAAGTCAGCGTTTGATTGAGATCAACTGAGCAAAAGATTCCAGCTTTGGAATTAATATTTGGTAAGAAGGAAGTTCCAACAAACAGCAACTCTACAAATGCATGGGTGGATGAGCAGAGACGATACACCAGCTCACAAACAGCAATGACTGGATAACTCACTCTTTCAACACCTCTTTTCACACCTCTGTTCCCCCACCTCCCTCCACTCACTAAAGTTCTTGTCTGAACAAAGCTGTAATCACCGAGCAACTCATTGTTAAATTATGTTAGAAACCAGCCTGACCCAATCATTTCCATTGCTGGAAGTAATTCATAAGTGTGATAGTTTCATTATCGGATACCTCACACTACATGCCCGGTGAAGAATGCTGCTTGCACATGATAAATAGGAGGTATGTGCCAATGAATAATGCAATGTTATGGATGGATGATGTGCCATGGAATAAATTCAGATGCTAATGACCTTGGAGGTTGCGGTGGGCTTTGTCATCCTGCTCTCCTTCAAAGGCAGCAGGTGGGAAGAAGCAACATGGAAAGGAGATGGAATTATAAATCTACAAACTGAGAAGTGGAGGCCCACCCAGGAGCAAAAAATCAAAAAATAGAAACTTCACCCAGTTGTCCCCCTAAGCAGCCACTAGCACCAGTTTTGCCCTGGATCAGGTTTCAGACAACACTCCGGAGTAATGTCTGAACGGGGACATAGAAGGCAAACATCCTGAAGAAAAACTCATATAGCCGTGATGGCGAACCTATGGCACTTGTGCCAGAAGTGGCACACAGAGCCATTTCTGCCGGCTGTGCAGTAGTGCATGTGGGGGGGGGTCGTGCACACGTGCATGGGTGGGGGCTGTCACACATGCATTGCATTATGGGTTCAGGCATGTATGCACTTCCGGCACGCGACGATGAAAAGATTAGCCATCACTGACATATAGAAATAGCACTTAGACTTATATGCCACTTTACAGTGCTTTACGACCCTCTCTAAGCAGTTTACAGAGTCAGCCTCTTGCTCCCAACAATCTGGGTCTTCCTTTCACTGACCTTGGAAGGGTGGAAGGTTGAGTTAACCTTGAACTGGTCAGTATCGAACTTCTTGCAGTCGGCAGAATTAACATCCAATACTGCATTCTAACCACAGTGCCACCACAACTCTACTCAAGGTCATGGCACATCCTTCAGAAACACTGCCAATAGAAGAGCTTATTTGTTTCTCAGGGTTGAACTGTGGAGTCCTTGGTGATCTCTGAGCTTGGTTGTTTTCTTGCCAATGTTACGTTACCCAACTAGGTAACATCATCAGTGCTAGACGGCAAACTCCACTTCCTTCTAGCATTGATGATGTTACCAAGTTGGGTAATGGGATGTCTGCGAGAAAACAACCAAGCTCAGAGAGCACCACGGACCCCATAGAAACACAACCTTGAAATGCTACAGCTTGAAAACTCTAGCTTCCAAAAGAACCGCTGCATCCACCATATTACACATGTACAGTATGGGGTTAAATTATGAGTGAGATCTAAATTAGAACATCTTCGTAGATTATTAAAAGCTAGGTTGTGTTTCTTATTCTATGTGGCAGCCCTTATTTTATGGGACCTCTTCCAACAGGGCATTGTAATTATTCTGGTAACAAGCCAAAGTTGTATGATGATGTATTTTAAATTAGTACATTTTTATATGGTTCTCCGTCTTCTGGGTTTGGAGTAGTTTATAAGCAGTGTGGTTGGATGGATGGATGGCTTCATTTAAGAGCTCAGACAAATAGATATGGGATCCTCCAATATATCTACTTCCTCCCCAATTCATGCAAGGTTTTTAAAAATATCTCACGATTATCATTCATCTTGAAATGAAAAGGCCCTTTTTTCATCTTTTCTTTCCGGAATGTTCTAAATAAATCTGACAACTGCTAATAGGATGGAAGAACCGTATTATTGTCATTATTAAGTTGTAAGATTCAATTCTCAGTTGAATTACAATGTGTGGAATGAAGGCAGTCTTCTGAGGCATCCGATCTACTTGATATAACATGCATTTTCACAAGAGCAGGAATTTGATATAAAGTTTGGGGCTCCATCTAAAACATCGATTTTAGTATTATGCAAGTGAAAATAGGCAGAGTATTTTGTAACAAGAGTCATTTTCTCACACTGGAAAAAACTGTTTTCTCTCCTTCCATGTTGCATGCAGCTAAAGCTTTTATTTCTGTATTTTTTTTTTAACCATACCACGGTTTGCATGGATGTCAGATCTGGAATGGTGGTTATCTGAATAGAGAAATAATAGGTCTATAAATGTCTATAAAGGCCCATTTCTGGACTTCCAGAACTTCTGATTCGGCCCATTTTTTGCCTTCCCAGAACCTCCACACAGACTCTGCACTTACCTGCATCCAAAACGGGCTGTGTGAAGACTCCTGGGAGGAACGGGTTGGTTTGGGTGGGGCCAGCCAGTTGATTCAACTACCGGTTCAGTGAAGCAGATGTAAATTTAACATCTGGTTCACCCGAACCAGTCTGAACCAGTAGAATCCCACCCCTGGGCACCAGCCCGAGCAGGCCTCATCTCACGATTTGTCTCTATGTTCCCAACATTTCTGAATGGCTTCTACCACTTGGCGATGATAGATGCATTGTTTTTACAATCTAATTGTATGTGACCATCTGAGGTTGAGTTAGCACCAGACGAACTGGGCTGCCATTCCTGGTCCGTTCATCTCCAGCCATGGCCATCTGTTGGGTTGTTTTTCATTCTTATCAGGAAGCAAGCCTCTCCTTCGAGGGTGGCAGATTATCCCATCTTTCAACAAACTTTGCCCATGGAACTATGACAAAAGCTAATGAAAGGGTTCAGCCCACCTGCACAGAATGAGCTATGGAAGGCAGGTGCAGAGGTGACAAGTTTTCAACTGGTGTGATTCATTATTCTCTCAAATTCTGGGAGGAGGCAAATCAGATCTTTTAAGACTGCCTGTGTTAGTGTTATTTTTGCAAATAATTCAAGGTGAGGAATACACACGATACTTCTTTCTCATATTTTCCCCATAGCTATGCTGTGAGCTCAGTTGAGATGATGAAAAATGATTGGATCAAAGTCAGCCAGCAGGCTTTCATGTGGGACTAGAACTCACCATCTCCTGGTGATTGTCCCAAAATCACCCAGTTGGCTTTTATCCCTAAGGCAGGACTAGAACTCACTATCTCCTGGTTATTGACCCAAAGCTACCCAATTGGCTTTCATTCCTAAGGCAGGACTAGAACTCACCATATCCTGGTGATTGTTCCAAAATTATCCAGTTAGTTTTTAT
Organism: Pseudonaja textilis; assembly: GCF_049901715.1. NCBI lineage: Eukaryota > Metazoa > Chordata > Lepidosauria > Squamata > Elapidae > Pseudonaja > Pseudonaja textilis. Next base: position 22,443,917 of record NC_141998.1, read on the forward strand.
GCCTAAAGGCAGGACTAGAACTCACCTTTTCTTGGTGATTGGCCCAAAGCCACCCAATTGGCTTTCATGCCTAAGGCGGGACTAGAACTCACAGTCTCCTGGTGATTGTCCCAAAATTACCCTGTTGGCTTTTATCCCTAAGGCAGGACTAGAAGTCATGTCTCCTGGTTATTGACCCAAAGCCACCCAATTGGCTTTCATGCCTAAGGCAGGACTAGAACTCACAGTCTCCTGGTGATTGTTCCAAAATCATCCAGTTGGCTTTTATGCCTAAAGGCAGGACTAGAACTCACCTTTTCTTGGTGATTGGCCCAAAGCCACCCAATTGGCTTTCATGCCTAAGGCGGGACTAGAACTCACAGTCTCCTGGTGATTGTCTCAAAATTACCCAGTTGGCTTTTATGCCTAGTGTGGGACTAGAACTCATAATCTCCTGGTGATTGGGTCAAAATCACCCAGTCGGCTTTCAGCACCAATCATCGGGAGACTGGGTACTAGTAATAAAATCAGGATAAAGAATCTAATTGATAAATGATGGAGGTCCCAATCAATGAGAACTAACCATTTTTAAGTAACAGGCCATCTACTTCACTCCATTTGGGACAAAACTTCAACATCTCTTCATTTCCTCATTTAATTTTGGGTTGGTTGCCCAAAGTTACATCCTGAGCTACAAGTTCTGCGTATTTCATCCATCCTGCAAAAAGAAAAGCTGGATTAATAAAAAAAAAAAGAGTGAAATCCGGAATCCTGTACTTTAGATCTATTCCTTACTCCTGCAGAGCACCCCTTGAAATATGTTCACAAATTCAGGCCTGACCTGAAGCTTGTTAATTTGTCTTCTTCTTGATCAGCAGTGCCAGCCTACTGCTTGGGAGGTCAGCTCCTCTGTAAAATGCCATCGGAAAACCAGCCTATCTAATGAACTGTTTAAAATAAGTACCAATTAAAGCATTAAACAAGTTCTTCTCGGGAACCAGCCAAACATTTCACATTGCTAGTTATTAAATTAGGAATTGTATCTGGACTACACACTAAAAAGACATTAATGGTTTTGCAGCTCCAAGGGCATGTTTATTGCAGATAAAAATGGGGAGGGAAAAAAGTAACTTGGGAACGGCAGTGAAAGTATACTTATAAATCGGTTTCTAGCTATTCCGTTTGGCAGTAATAATTCACTTGATTGGCCACTGAAATTGGCCAGGGAGAAAATAGAATTCAAGTTAAATCTTTAACACATCTCCTTTATGTGTTACGAGCTCTATACCCATGCTTCGCTATGAAACTATGTGATCGGGCTTAGTTTTTGGGGAGGAAAATAAGGGGGAACATTCTGCCTCTGCCTACCAGCATCCGTCAGTATTCATCTGGCTAGCTTCCTGTCAGTGTGTGAGAGAGTTTAGGGCTGTTTGGAAACTGAAACAGTTATTTGCTGTGTGAGTAAGAAGGAGACAGCAAGGAGGCTGGGCATGGCTTAGCTCATCTGTTTGTACTAAAGGTGCTTGGTGCTGAGAAACTAAATCTGAAACTAAAACTCCTCTCCTCTGCTTGTGTTTTGCATTTGGAACAGATTTCTTTTCAGGTGGAGAGGGGGAGTAGAACTCCTTAGCATCAGAGCATGTTAATAATAATATAGGAAATACTAATGCTCTGACGGTCATTTTGAAAAATCCTTTCTTAGTGATTACCTAGAAGCCAAGAGGTGTGATGACTCTGGGTGTGGCACAAAGGCAACACAGTCAGATAATCAGTAGGAGTCCCTTTATTTGCCCTCAATGTCCTGGTTATCTTCTGAATGGAGAAAAACTCTCCCAGGAGCAGCCTTTGGCTGCAGAAAATCAAATCCAAAAATGTGGTCAACAGAAACTGTAACTACAAGTCCAAACAAGGCAAAAATGAGGTAATTAGTCTGGCGGGCAGGAGCAGGAATTCCAGATGTGAAGGTATGGCAATAATTCAACACGGTTGGGAAGATGCCAGGAACACAGATAACTAAAGTCAACACAAGATAAACTCACATTTGCTCCCAGCAGCTGCCGCACTCAGCATGCTTCTCTTTTAAACTCTCATTCCCAGGTGTGGCTAATAAAGGGAATCAGGGCCCTTTCCTCCCCCGTAAGCCACACAACCCATGTTGCTCCCTTCTGCGTTCCTCCCTGTGTGCCCTAGGATGAAGAGAGGGTGGGCCTGGGTCTTCCCCTGAACTCCATCTCCCTTGTTCTACCTCTACCCTGCTCTGTCCAGCCGGACTTTGCCCTTCCCCAGTTTCCTCCATAACCAACAGAGCACACTCCCTGTCAGCTGTTCATCTTCCTCCTCGGATTCAGACTCTGACAGGAGCATGACAAGAGGAAGATACGTGCCAAATTTCAAGTTTGTAGGCTTTATGGTTCTGGAGATTTTGTGACAATGCGTGAGTGGTTTTTCTAGATAGATAGAGATAGAGATATACTCTGTTGGGCCACATCAAAAGATACTTTATTGCAAAAGAGATATCACTTTTCTGTGTTCACCTGTGCAAGGTTTAGGTTTCCAAAAGGTGGCATTATGAATTCTTACAATATTCACCATTCCCGGGGTGTGCTTTTTTACAAATGCCTAGCTGTCTTATTTCCATGCTTTTCATGTTTTTATGTATCTTCTCCAGCTGCCAAATGCCATCAGATCAACAGGGTAGCCTAGGGGAAAATAAACAAGGATAAAATCACCTTCTGTAACTGTTAAAGTTGGGGCTGCTTAAAAGAGCTCCAGAGATGGCCTGTTTACATTCCCATGCACCCCATTTTTGAGAGACCAACCCTGAAGAAAGGCAAGGTCTTTTTGCAGGATAGCAGCGTGAACGAAATTTGCCGACCTCTTTGGAATTTTTTAAAAAAAGATTTCTTACTTACAGTAAGATAGAAATGTAGGCTTCTTTTTCTACATCAGTAAGGATTGTGGTTTGGCCTGTTAGCCTCAGAGGAAGTGAAACATATGGGCAGAAGGCAAGTTTAATTAGTTTACTGTCAGGAATGTAGCTAAATATAGTTTCCTGCTATACTGCAAATATTATAGGTATCCACGCAATAAACTTTTAATAACTTCGTTAACAGATTTCCAGGACAACAGAATTCTTGCCCACCCTGTCACTCAGGAGCAAGCAACCTGCTGCCACTTACAAGGGAGTAGATGTTTGCATGCAGAGCATCAATAGATGGGGTGTAGGACACTTCGCCCTGGCCAATTTGCCCCCATTGTCTCACCCTGGCCAACTCACTTTAGGACAACTGTACATGGGATAACAGAAAAGTGAATTGCTCACTTTGCTTCTGGTTTGAGCCTTCTCAAGTTAGAAGTCCTCAGGGCTGGCGTGAGCTGCAATTCTGCCTGCCTCTCTTGAGTTGGCCAGGGTGAGTTGCCCCATTCCTCAACTGATGATGAACCTCGCCAGCAAAATATTACTCCATCCATCTCAATCCCTGTTGCCCACAAAGTCCTGTTGATATTATCAATGCATTTGTTTTCCTATCACTTTAGTGTCTAGACTTATTAATGCGTGTGGATGATATTAAGCTCTGGCCTTTAGCTGTCATGAGAACTTCATTCATTAATTTTGTTTTCTTGGCAACAATGCAGAGGTGGGTTGTCATTGGGATTCCTAGACTCCCAGTTTAATTTACACTTCAAGATTATTATTTTTTATTTTTGGGGTGGTTTGCCTTCAAAGTATAAATCAAATTCAACCCCGCTTAGTTTTTTTTGTTTGTTTTAGAATCAGCCAAGGTCAGTTAAGTAGTGTCATATGTTATATAGAGAAGAAGACTTCCACTTTCTGTTGTCAAGGAGTTGCCACAACGAAGCAAATGTTTAAATGCGAAATTCTTATCTGCAGATTGATTTATTCCCTTTTACCACACTGGAGAATTTTATCCTCTGCTTCTGTTACCTGGCCGAGGGTATATCATAAATTTTTGCATGGCAGCATCCTACCACAAATTATTGGTGTGTGTAGATCGCACAACCAGATGCATAAAATTCCCCTCGTCTGCTTGGAGGCTTTGCCAAAATCGACAAAAAGGCCTCCACGCTGATTCATTGTGACTAGCGGCTTTACTACAGCCCAACCAATTAACAGTGGAGGGTGTGCAATCTATCACCAAGCTAAGTTAAGACCAAAAAAAAAAAAAATGCTATGTAAGTAGGCTGACTCCTTGGTCCTCAACGGTTCGGTTTCTAAGGAGTTGACACAATGTTTATCTCTGAAATGGCAGAAGACATCTTGAATTAGAGATATTGTGGGAGTTAAACTGTGGAGTTGCACTATTCAATCACCTCTTTCCATTAAGCATGGGAGCGGGTGGAAAATTATATATATTCAGACTTTACTATATTCTTTTCTCATACTATCAGAATAGCAGAGTTGGAAGGGACTTTGGAGGTCTTCTAGTCCAAGCTCAGGCAAACTACAGCACACAAATGGTTATTCAACATTTTTAAAAAAACTTCCAATGTTGGAGCATTCACAATTTCTGGAGGCAAACTGTTCCACTGATTAATTATTCTAACTCTCAGGAAATTTCTCCTTGGTCCTAGATTGGTCCTCTTCTTGACTGATTTTTGTCCATTGCTTCTTGTGCTGCCTTTAGGTGCTTTTGTTGTGTTTTGTTGGCAGCCTGTGCAGACAGCAGAGGAATCTGACAGTGGGGAAGAAAGGGGATCAGTGTGGGAGTCTGGAGAGGACTTGGATGAGGGTCCTGCGTCCAATGCAGAGATGGGGCCAGGAGCCTGTGGAGTTTGGCAGCAGCGAGGCAGAGGATCCAGGGAGCCTGTTCCCAGTGCACGTGTGCACAGAGCTGCTCGAAGGTGAGAGCAGCTGAAACAAAAGGGGTGACTTGGGAGTAAGGCTGGGAGGTGATTGCCCCTCCCATAAGGTATAAAGGACAGGCAAAGGTAGAGAAACCTTTGCAGGAAGCAAAGTCGTTCGTTTGGTTCAGATTCATTTTTGAAGCTCTTTGTACTTTGGTTGGGTTTTTTTCTCTAGTTCATTGGACACTTCTGTTATTGGCAGTACTTCACAGGGAAGAAAGGTGGGTGCTTTTCTTGAAGGATTGTTTGAGATTCATTACCGGCTGGGAATGAAAATAATTCCCAGCGTTGCAATAAAACAAGACTTGTTTTTAAAATAAGCGTGTGTGTAATCGTGGTCTCAGAAGCCTTGGTCAGAACAGCTTTGAAGAACAATTCTCAGTCTGAATTTTCAGAGTGCTCTGTGTCTATTTGGCCTACTAATTTCAAAACTGCAAATCTCACTGTTGCAATGGTCCAGACAGAGGAATCCTTTAAGAAAAGTGTAGCAGCTTAGTTTAAATCTCCGGTCTTGGTTCCTATTATTTGGTTCCAATTAAAACAGGAAGGTATAGCTTCCATTGACTTGTGGGCAGGGGTGGGATTCTACTGGTTCGGATCAGTTTGAGTGAACCCCTAAGTCCAACGATCAGCTGGCAGTGAGCCAGTTCGCTCTGACGATCATGTGAGCCCATCCGCCCATCCCTGCGCTGTACGTACTATATCCCCTCAGCTGATTCGTGCTGCAGAGTGGATTGCCGCTTCTCAGCTGCGTTACTCCCCAGTAGTAACATAGCGGGTAAGTGTTTTTAGAAAGCTCTTCATGCACGCGCAGCGTGCATTTGGCACGCATACACAATCACTGTTACCCTGGCAGCATCCCACCCGTGCTTGTGGATCACACCAGATATCATCATGGGCCAGGGATAAGCAATACATTGCCCCTTAACTGCCATAACCCTCTCCCTCCAATCTTTACTAAAAGAATCTGGAAATGTCAGTCTCACCCAATTTTAGAAAACGACTCTAGGAAACACCGCATTCATGATCCTAGCTTTGCACCCTGTGACCAAAAATGAAGGATCCTCATTCTTGGTCCACACATTAGATGGCTGGTAATTTCAGAACCCCGTGAATCATCAAATACATTTTTATAGGTCCTGTTTCCACCAGCTTCTATTTGTTGAGTCTCTTGAACCGCCTTCTCCATTAAGCAAGCATTTGTGGTAGGTCTCAAGGTAAACTTAACCTCTCCTTAAAGTCCTCCATCATCCAGGTCAAAGATGCATTTTCAGGAGGCAAGGAGACTTTCTTGAGTTTTTTTTTTAAAAAAGTTTTGCTTTTCATTCAAGAAGCTTCCTCAGCTCTGACAGGATAATGGGGAATGGAAGGATTTATACTCCTTGCAGACAGCTGGTCATTTGCATCCTTTTTAGAAGGTCCTTGAAGCTACCTGGAGGTTTATCTGTGTCCTCAGGGCTACCTGAGTGATGCTACCAGTTCCCGTAGTCTGCAGTATTTTCCTCTGGGAATTCATTCCTATTCCCACACCATTCCAAGGATGTTCATCCCAAATTATATGGCTAAAAAGTCTGTAGAGATTCTCTGTCATCCAGGTCATGGTTGTCCCAAGGGTGCTTTTTTCAGGAGGCAACTGGACATTCTTGTTTTTTCTTTTGAAGACCTCTCCTTGTGAGACCAGCCCTCTTTGACCAGTTAATCACCAGCACCCAAACCAACTGTTTTTCTGGGGGGCGGAGAAGTAGGATCCTTGTTGTTGTTGTTGTTAGTTGTGAAGTTATGTCTGACCCATTGCAAACCCATGGACAACATTCCTCCAAGCCTTCCTGTCCTCTACCATCCCCCAGAGTTCATTTAAGCTCACACTGACTGCTTCAGTGACTCCATCCATCCACCCCATTCTCTGTCATTCCCTTCTTCTTTTGCCCTCAGTTGTTCCCAGCATTAGGCTCTTCTCCAGTGATGCCTTCCTTCTCATGAGGTGGCCAAAGGATTTGAGTTTCATCTTCAGAATCTGGCCTTCTAAAGAGCAGTCAGGGTTGATCTCCACTAGGACGGACTGGTTTGATCGCCTTGCACTCCAAGGGACTTGCAGGAATCTTCTCCAGCAGCACAGTAGGATCCTAACCCCATCCAAATAACCCTTTCCAACTGAAATGGCAGCACCAACAAGCATACCCTTACTATTGATACCTGTTGTTCTTTGATTGCATAATGCTGGTCTTTCAACTTCTATTAGTATTGCCTTTGAGGCCTCATGAAAATCAGTGGTGGCCAAGGGTTACCCTAATTGTTTAATACTCCTTCAAGAAGTATGTTGGCAAATGCAAATCAGTTTATTGCACATTTTAATGGTGCATAAGTGCATATTTTTAAAATTCAGTGAGGACCCCTGCTAATTTTGGAATCATGCTGTGTTCAAATTGGTCTGGTATTTTTTTTAATTGGTGCGGGGTTCTATTTGAAAAGAAAGCTTGTTTACAGCCAGTTCCAGAGACAAAGAGAATATTCTTTAACATGGACATTGCAAGCTGCCTTCCCAGCAACTGAAAACATATGATTCTCCATCTAACTCTTTCTAAAACAACACAAATCAACATTTCCAATAGAGTAGGCAGATATTTCTTGACCCTCTCCCAAGACCTGCATTATTACGTCTGATCAAATAGTTTAGAAATAACCCTTCTTTCGGTCTTTACGTTCTATGATTTGTGTGTATCTCACTAGCCTTGGTCAATTCAAGAGGGGAATATTCAGATGGTTTTCTGATTTAGAGAAAGAGGAAACACTCCTGATTTCCAGTAAATCCAATGGCTGTCTTCACCCATCTCACCTACCCACAATTCATTTATCTCCAGGGCATGTTTTACATCCAAATGTAGGATTGTATCTAGATTTATTCATGCTTAGAAGTGACCCCTTGTAATCAATGGGATTTCAGTTAATTAGCTCTAGTTTGAGATTAGTGAGTTCTCTCTAAACACGCGTGGCTCACAATATTCTAATTCCAAATGTAGCTTTCTTTCATCTTAGAGCAGGGGTGGGATTCTACCAGTTCGCACCTATTTGCTAGAACCAGTTGTTAACATTCTAAGCAGTTTGGAGAACCAGCTGTTAGAAGAAATTACTGGCCGGGTCTTCTTTGGTTGCCCTGCATAGGAGAACGGAGCTGGAAACCAGGTTAGTGGGGTGGGAAGGGAATGGGATTTTGCAGTATCCTTCCGCTGCCATGCCCACCAAGCCATGCCCACCGAACCGGTAATAAAAACATTTGAATCCCACCACTGGCTATCATCCAGTACTTGACAGAGAAGTTGACCTGTTCTCCAAAGCACTGGAGGGCAGGATGACTAGCAATCGGTGGAAGCTAGTTAAGGAGGGATCCAACCTGGAATTAAAGAGCAATTTCCCAACAGTGAGAATAATTAATCAATGGAACAGCTTGCCTCCTGGAGTTGTGACTGCTCCATGGCTGGAGGTCTTCAAGAATAGACTGAACAACCATTGTCCAGAGTGGTATAAGGCCATCTGCCTTGAGTATACAGGGTTGGAGTAGAAGACCTCCAAGGTATCTTCCAGCCCTATGATCTTATCCTAGGAATTCTCCTTCCACCACCACCTGTTCTCAGCCAAAGCTGTCTTTGAACAGGGCAGGCCTTTCTATATTGCTATCCTTCCGTTCCTCATTTCCCTTCTTTCCACCCACTCCCCTTTTGAGCAACTAAATTGTTTCCTTAGCTCGGGACAAGGGCGATATTAAAGTAAGGAGCTTGACACAAAGCTGTTGAGATGTTCTATTGTCCTATTTGTAGAGGTTTCGTCCGTCTGGGGATCGATTATTAGGTTCATGTATTCCCACTCTTTAGCTCGCAATGTTTATTTGCATAAAAACTAATAAATATGTATTCATATGTTGGAGAGGGGGGAGTAATTGCAGAGGAAGTGAGCAGCCCTTTCCCCTCTCCCTTGCTGACACGCTATTTCTGAAATTATGGGCTGCGTGAATCTTAGCAAAGCAGAATGCTTAGCTCGGTCCTTTTATTACCACTGGAATTGATTATCGTCATTCTTTGTTCTTCGAATTGCTTGATAATTCGCTCGTGATGTTCCAAAAACTGAATGGTGAAGCTGGTTGGCAATCAGAGGTAGTATTCAACAGGTTCTGACAAGTTCTGGAGAACCGGTACCAGAACTTTTGAGTAGTTAGGAGAACCGGCAAATACCACCTCTGACTGTATCCTTCCCCTGCCATGCCCACCAAGTCATGCCCACAGAACCGGTACTAAAAATTTTGAATCCCACCACTGGCGGCAAAGTCTGTAGAGATTTTCATTCATCTAAGTCGTAATTGTCCAAAAGGTTGTTTTTCAAAAGGTAACTGGAGTTTCTTGGTTTTTCATTGAAGGTGTTTTGCTTCTCATCCAAGAAGTTCGATCCTGACCAGCTCAAGGTTGACTCAGCCTTCCATCCTTCCGAGATCTGTAAAACGAGGACCCAGACTGTTGGGGGCAAGAGGCTGACTCTGTAAACTGCTTAGAGGGCTGGAAAGCACTGTGAAGCACCATATAAGTGCTAAGTGCTATTGCTAGGTGTGAAGGAAGGAAGGAAGGAAGGAAGGAAGGAAGGAAGGAAGGAAGGAAGGAAGGAAGGAAGGAAGGAAGGAAGGAAGGAAGGAAGGGCTGTGATGACACAGTGGTTAGAATGCAGTATTTCAGGCTAACTTTGCCCACAGCCAGGAGTTTGATCCTGATCAGCTCAAGGTTCATTCAACCTTCCATCCTTCTGAGGTTGGTAAAATAAGGACCCAGATTGTTGAGGACAATGTGCTGACTCTGTAAACTGCTTAGAGTGTGCTGTAAAGCACTGTGAAGTGGTATATAAGTCTAAGTGCTATTGCTATTTGCAATTGATTTTAACCAGGATTCCCTCCCCTCAGCCCCTTGTATAAATCCTAATTGGATGGTCAAGTCTGCCTCTCTAACTCAGCTGGCAGTACTATTATACTGCCATTTATCATAAAATGACTTCTTCTTCTGAAGTTGCTTTTTTAGCACCCCGGGTGGGCAAATCTCGAGCAACTGAAACGTGGTCAAGTAATAGGTTAGATCTGTAAAAGCTCATTGGGTCATTTCTTCCTTTAAGCAGGATAAATTGCTTCAAGGATGCTATTAATGGATGCAACAATGAGCTGGCAGAGTTCATACATCACATTAAGCCATAGCTTAACAAGTTCTTGCTGAAGAGGCTACAATGTCTTGAGCTAACAAAATTTACTAAACTGGACCAAGGAGGTGATGGGTTGGGCAACATGCATATTATAGGGCTGGAAGGAGCTTTAGAGATCTTCTGTCCAGCTCCCTGCTCAAGACACAAGTTCTCATGCCATCTTGGATAAATGGTTGTCCAATCTTTTCTTGAAAAACTGGTGTTTGAAATATGTAATTGCCAGGTTCAAAAGGCAGCAGGGGTGAAGAATAAGAGACCCTTTTCATTGTGCCACCACTGCTAGGTGAGCTACATTGGCTGCCAGTTGGGTTCTGGGTGCAACCAGTCCAAAGTACTGGTCGTGACCTTTAAAGCTGTTCACAGCATAGGTGTTGGTTACCACAAGGACCACCCGTCTCCCATTGTTTCTACTCACTTGGTACATTCCAGTAGGACAGATTACACATTGGGTTTTTTTTAGCTCAGTTTAAAGGCAAATTTGGATTTGAGGCCCGAATCGTGGGGACACTCCCACTGTATCTCTGTACAGATGCCTCTTTTCCCAAAATTGTGCAGATGGCCTCTCAAGAAAAGAAATATTTGATTTAAGGAGTTGCAGAGAGGTGCTAGGCAAACCCCCTCGACACTGCAAAGCAACTTTTTGCCTTCAAAACTTGAAATGCTCCACAGCATTACTACATAAGTGGAATTAAACTTTACATTCCATAATTGCCAAGGATTTCAATACTCACCTGTGAATCTGCATAGACTTAATCCATTACATTAAAAGGATGGATGAATGGATATATGATGAAGAGTTTGAATGATAGATAGATGGATGGATGGATGGATGGATGGATGGATGGCAGTGGTGGGATTCAATTTATTTTACTACTGGTTCTGTGGGCGTGGCTTGGTGGATGTGGCAGGGGAAGGTTACTGCAAAATCCTATTTCCTCCCCATCCCACTAACCTGCTTTCCAGCTCTGTTCTCTTGTGCAGGTCAACAAAAGAAGCCCCAGTTGATCAGCTGGGACTCGAGAGGCAAAGAAAAGATGGGGATGGGGTCAGTCAGAGGTGGTATTTGCTGGTTCTCCAAATTACTCAAAATTTCTGCTACCGGTTCTCCAGAACTGGACAGACCTACTGAATACCACCTCTGATGGATGGATATATGATAGATAGATAGATAGATATATGATAGATAGATAGATAGATAGATAGATAGATAGATAGATAGATAGATAGAGACAGAGACAGACAGAGAGATGGAATTATAAATATGGATGGATGGATGGATGGATGGATGGATGGATGGATGGATGGAGAGAGAGAGACAGACAGGCAGGCAGGCAGACATAATGTAAAATAATCCTGAAGATCTCTCAGGTTGTGACACAGATTCGTTGGAATGACTCTTCATTAGAGGTCCACTAAGATGTCAATTGAAGACCCCTTTATCTCAGCCTTAACTGATGTCATCCAACTGTTGCTCCAAATCAAGGATGAATTGAACTTTTGAATTCTGCCAACAAATAATTCTGCCTGGTCATAACCTGGTCACACCTGGGGGACGGAATCTATCCCTTGACTTCTCCCCATTTTTTTTATGTACCATGGGTCTTGCAAAGTTTCAATGACCTCGTTTCTTCCCATTAAGTTGCAGTGTCCAGGATTAGAGCCTGTCTTATAAAACATCAGCTCATACGCTGTCTTTTGAGATTCCATGATGAATGAGGTGTGAATACTTATGACTTTCTATGATAGATGTAAAGAGCTGATTAAACCATATTTGGTTTGCCATGTTAAATAATTGAGCAATTCTCCCAGCACAGTATATAAGCAGACTTGTGGGGTCTATAAATCAAGGCGAAGCAAATAAATAAAACTCATGAGGGATGGTTACAATAATAGCGCCATTTACAATATTCCTATTTTGACTCTCCTACCTACCTAAGGGTAGGACTGGCAAAGATTTAGCAGGCTACAAATTACTAAATGGAACTAGTGACTCAGCCATGGACTTAGTGAATTTCCCCCCCATCAACTATTAGGTTTTTAGATGAACATCTGAAGAAAGAAATGGAAGAGAACATTCCAGATGTTTTAAGCCTTATTGTCCCTGACATCAGCCATGCTGCCTAAGAATAACAGTTCAGAACATCTGTAAACTTCCTGATTGGTTATCTCTAGTCTGTAAAGTTAGAGTTCTCTTCTTGTGCAAGAATCTTTAACAATAATACCCAACCGTGCACTAGTTGTTCTGGATTCCTCAGTCTTGTAGAGAATTTTCTAGGTCTACATTCAGATTGTTTTTGATGTGAAAACAAGTGTCTAGAGATTAGCTTGATGCCTCTACATGTTGCTGCTGCATATATGACAGGGGCAACAGATATCCCATGGTGTAGGAGAAGAAGTGACAGAACCTGGAGGTGGAGTTAAAAGAGGGATCAAACTAGAATCCCTATGTAGCCACAAACAGTCTAAGTCCAACGCCCTTTGAATTCTGTTGTCCCTTATATAAGTCCAAGCAGGTGCTAACCCTGAATTGAGAAGATCCCTGCACATAGTCACAAGTAGCAATAATTCAATTTAATTGGACCCTCGTGTGTGGACCTGAACTTTTGCACCTGACACATGGATCTCCCTAACCTTCTCATCTTCTTCTTCTTCCTAGCGCATTCCCACAAGCGCAGGGTCCGCTTTTCAGATCATTGAACACCACTTTTCACAGTCAGTTGCATCTCCAGGGTACAGGCCTGCAGCTTGCAGTTCTTGTTGATGGTGTCTCGCTATCTCTGTTTTGGACAGCCGCGAGGTCATGGCCCATTGACTTCTAGTTGGTAGGCAGACTTGGCCATGGTGGAAGGTGCTGTTCTCAGGACATGTCCAATACCAGTAGAGTCGGCCTTCTCTCATCTTCTCTATAATTGGTGCCACACCAAAATGTTGTTGAATGGTGTCATTTGTGATGTGGTCAAGAAGGGAGATGCCCAATATCCAACAGAGCCTTCTCATTTCCATGACATGGAGAGAGCTTTCGGTCCCTGTTGTTGCAGTCCAGCATTTAGTGCCATGCAGTGCAACAGGGTAGATGGTGGTCTTGTAAATCTTAGATTTAAGACAGATGGGCATTTGTCTGTCACATAACACACTGGCAAGTTCTCACCACGTATCCAGGTTGCATTCTTAACCTTCTCACCTCCACACCCATATTTTAAGGCATTCCTAAATACTACTAAATACTATTGAGGGATGTGGTGGCTCAGTGGCTAAGATGCTGAGTGTCAACTCAAAAAACATTTTATATACATGTTTTATAGTTGACAACAGAAAGAAGTGGGGTGTGTGTGTGTGTGTGTGTGTGTGGATAGTTTCAAAGAGCAGGCAACAGTGTGGAATCGAAAGTACATTCCATTTATATTTTCTTCAAAGACTGATTAGATGACTGAAGCTTCTGCAGCTCAAAAATATAATTGGAGAGCATGATTGATGACTCTTGGCTATGGACGTTTTTCAGTGGATGATACAACCAGAGGAGTGAGTGGGGGTAAAGCAGGATCAAGGGTGACAGTGAATTACATATCTCAGAGTTGGCTACGCCCAGGTTAGTGCCAGACGTAGAATGTTAACTTCAAATAAATCCTCTTTAGTTTTAGGAGTGTGGCTTGAGGCTCATGATTTAATTGGAGTAACTGCCGGAATCCTGACACTAAGCTTGTTGATCAGAAAGGTTTGAAGTTTGGCAGTTAGAATCCCTAGCATCGCATAATGGAGTGAACTCCCGTTACTTGTCCCAGCTTCTGCCAACCTAGCAGTTCAAAAGCATGTAAAAATGCTTTGGTGGGAAGGTAACAGTGATCTGTGTGCCTTTGGTGTTTAGTCATGCCGGCCACATGACCACGGAGACGTCTTCGGACAGCGCTGGCTCTTCGGCTTTGTAACGGAGATGAGCACTGCACCCTAGAGCTGGAAACAACTAGCGAAGGGAACCTTTACTTTTACCTTTGAATACTATCAGAGTTGGATCCAGTCAGATCTTTGCTACCTAAACAAGCAAGAGTTTGGTCTAAGTCCCCAATTTATCTGTCCTTTCCTATAGATGCTTGCTTGGCCCATGTTTGTGAACAGGAACGAGGAGTTATTCTGACGGGGTGGTGATGCAGAAAAATGTAGCTCCAATTTTGAGAAGGAAATGGAAATAGAATGGTCGTTCAGCCCTGGGGAAACTGGAAAGCATGAAGAAGTTATCAACCTAGGCTTTATGAGGTTAAGAGGCAGATAAGGAATGGCTTAGACCCATTTGCACGATTCTGTTACTACCGTGTTTTACATGTGTTCCTTTTCTATTTCAGGATTCCTTTCCGATAAATCCTCGCAGGTTAAATTCAAGGCATCACGATTCCCTTGTAGCAGCAGTGCTGTGTGTTGCTGTGATTAATTTAGAAGGGAGCATATTATGGGATGCACTGACAGTTTTGACCCAATGACAGTGATTTTTTTGATATACAGAGTGTGATATTGTGGCGTAGAGGGAGAGGAGCCAGTCCAATAGCAATTCCTTTTCTCCATGACTAGGTAATTTCACACACATCAGCTCAATAAAAAAAAAATCAACGGAGAGGGCTCGGCACAACTATTCCATTCATTTATGAAGCCTTGAAGGACTGCAGATTCACTCAGCTGTAAACAAGGAACGAGACAATTGGAATATTTGCAGTGACAGGGACTTCTTAATCCTTTGCAGGCTCATTTTGGCCCCAACAGTATCATATTCAAGAGGCAGAATTGGCTTATTTGTAGGGAATTTGGTCAAGTCAGAATGTTTTGCAGAATAACCTTGTTTTTTCTTTAAATTGCTTCTCTTATTTATTTATATTTTTTATTATATAAAGTACAAAACAGAGAAGAATGAAGAGGAAATTAAGGGAAGGGAAAGGAGCTGGGAAAAGGGGGTGTGAGATATAAGGGGGAAGAGAGAGAAGCAAGAAAAAGGGGCATTGGCTCTCAGTTCTTAGCAGAGTACAAGATAAACACACTCCAACCACCTTTTTGCTTTTACCCATTAATTGATAAATAACTAGCCATTCCCATAACATCAAATCTTTCTAATCAACAAAACCAAAATCAAAGTTTCATTTTTTTTCTTCACAAGCACAAATTCCAGAAATGATATCCAAATAAAAACACATTTTCCTCTTTGAATAAACTCATCCACTTAACCATTCCATCTTTATCTTCCTTGCTATAGAAATAATGTATATTTCTATTTGCACCTAGTAATCTTTATGAACTGTCACCATTTTTCTTTACAAAACTCATTGTATTCTTTCAAATTCTTTGATCTTACTGGGAAAAAAAAGTACTTTCCTTCAAAGTACTAAACTTTTTTTTTAACAAAAAGAAAAAAACACTCTTGTTTTTTCTCTCTTTAAATCAAAACTTTCTAATATGTCTTTTTCTTTGACTTCTTAACATACAAGCTTTAAACTTCAATATTACATTTAGATCCTAAATTGCTTCTCTTATACAGCTAGTCCTTTGACTTACAACTGCAACCAGGACCAGAATTTCTGTCGTACCTTGGGGCAATTATAAAACTAGAAGTGGTCCCTGGGTTACAACTGTTCACTTGGTAACCATTCAAAATTACTGTTCTGACCTAGGCTTCCTTAGAAAGCATCAAAAATAATTTTAGTCCTGGCAAAACCTCTTTTATTTCCAGCTGTGAATTATGTTCATTCCCAGCCTGCAAGGCTTCACAAACTGTCTTTCAGGGGGATGTTTATAAACACCCACCTTATCACACTTGGAATGCTGCCAGAGAACTAATGGCCAAACATAGGGCAAGGCCAAATTTGACACAGAGTCAAACAGAATTTTTCAAAGCTTGAATCAGCCAAATGAACTAATTGCTTCCTGCAAAAGCTCACGTCCTATTCACTCCTTTCTTATGTCCTATGGAAGAGGCCAATCATCTCTGAGATGTGGCCTTACTCCTGAGTTGACCCGGCTGTCACGCCCCTGTCGGAATCTGATTTGGAGGGCGAGGCTGAGCAGCTGACAGGGAGTGGGAGTGTGGCTCTGTTGGCTGTGAAAGAAACTGGGGAGGGGCAAAGGCCAGCTGGGCAGAACAGGGGAGAGAAAAGAGAGGGAATTTGAAGGAAGACCCAGGCCCACCTGCTCTTCATTCTAGGGCATGTAGGGAGGAACAGAGAAGGGAGCAACGTGAGTTGCCTGGCTTGCGGGGGAGGAAAGGGCCCTGATTCCCTTCATTAACTGCAGCTGGGAACACAGTGTTTAAAAAGGGAAGCTGCACACAGCAAAAGTTGTTGGGAGCAAATTGTGAATTATCTGGTATCATCGAGGCTTATCTGGGTTCCTGGCATCTTCCCAACTGTGTGTGTTTGGCTGTGCTTTCAAATCTGCAATTCCTTCTCCTTCCCTGTCAAGTTAATTACTGCAGCATGGTTTGTGTGGATTTGTATTTACAGTTTCTATGTACTTTGTTATCGGACTGAATTTCCTCCATTTAAATATTGTTCTTGGGAGAGTTTTTTCTCTAGCCGAAGGTAACCTGGACATTGGGGGCAAAGTTGGAGGTATTAAAGGGACATTTTTTGCTTATTTGACTGTGTTGCCTTTGTGCCACATCCCGGATCATCACACCTGCTTTCTCAATTGTTCTTGCCTTCTGGTAGCCCTGTGCATGTGCAGGCGGGGAACCGGTTCCAGAAACTCCCCTGCCTCACTGCTGTCTGAGTCTGAAGGCAGCGAATGACTGCCAGCCTGCCTTGGCCCCACCTCTGCCTCAGATGCAGAGCCCTCTTCCGAACCCTCCTCAGCCTCCAAGACTGGTCCAGGTTCTTCCCCAACCTCCTCGCTACTCTCCAACTATGCTGCCAGCTCTGTCAGTCACCAGCAGGCCACAACCGTTACAACAAATACAAATACAGACCACAAGTGGCATTCAAGGCTTCTGGATGTTTGTTAATTTCAAACAGAGCTAGGAAGGGCCATTTGCAAGGAGCAGAAGGAGCACTAAGGCACCTGAAAACCCAACAAGGAGCTTTAATGGCTTTCTTCTGTTATTGAAACAATGGTAGCTGATTTCTTCATTTGTTATCTCAGCTTCCCAAGCTGGGAAAGTGCATTCTTGGGGATAAATTGCACAAGCTGCCAATTATTGGTTTGGGAGAAACGATGAATGGAGGCAGTAAACAAATTTAGAGGCATGTGAAGTTTAGAGATTGTCCCGTTTACTCTTAACAAGGTCTACGGGGACCTAAACTGGTACAATTTATATACTCTAAAGCAAGGGAGGAAAGTGCAGCCTACGCTAGCTTGGGGTAGGTTTTTCAGCTTCTACTCTGTGCATTCCTCAAATGCCACCATAGCTCAATATAAACAGATCCTAATAAATAAGTACAAATGAAGTAAAAAGAAAGAAAAAGAGGAAGCCTGGTTGAAAACATTTGCACACTAAAGGGACTAAGAGACCAGTCAGCATTCTGACTGAAGAGGTATAAAAACTGTTTTGATCTTTTTTACTTGTTTATTCTATGCATTACCACTTTCTTGGCTTTCTTGGCAATTAGTGCTATGGATTTGGGACCGTTACAGATGGATCCCATCAAATGAACAACGCCATTCCAATGTGACATTTGGAAAGGGAATCCAGATCCTCACTGTGCATCAAATGGATATTATCTTTGAGTGTACCTCTAATAACCAAGAAACGGGATAGATTAATTTGGAGCTTGCATTCATCTTGCAGCTGTACTTGGAGCTGAATTACCCAAGAGCTTGCATAGTTAAACTACTGCTTCTCCCCACAAAAAGTGAGGAAAAAACCATCTCTGTCAGATGGTGGAAGGCAGCTGTTGGGTTGCCCTGCAGAGGTGATGGGAAGATGGGCTGTGCCGTTAGCTTCATGGCATCAGCCCAATAAGGTAGATCAGACTAAGAAACCTCCGAAAAGGGCAGATGGGAGAAGAGTGGATGCCTTTGAACTGTGGTGCTGGAAGTGACTATTATGCATCCCATGGACTGCAAACAACCCCCCCCAAAAAAACTCAAAGTCTTAGAGGACCTAGACCAATCAGATGTCTAGTCTCTTCTTGAAAACCTCCAGTGTTGGAGCACCCACAACTTCTGCAGGCAAATTGTTCTCACTGTCAGGAAGCCTCTCCTTCTAGGTTGCTTCCCTCCTGGATTACTTTCTATCCATCGCTTCTTTTTCCTGCCTTCAGGTGTTTTGGAGAATAGGTTGACTCCTTCTTCTACACCATCCTTGCCAAAAAATATCACTTGAAGCCCAGATTGCCAAACAGAGGCTGTTATACTTTGGTCCTGACATGAGAAATGATTCACTTGAAAATTCAGTCATGCTGGGAGTGATCAGTGGGAAAAGAAGAATGGGCTGCCCAAGATAAAATGAGGACCCAAATTCTTGGGGGCAATATGCTGACTCAGTAAACTGCTTAGAGAGGGCTGGAAAGCTCGTAAAGCGGTACATAAGTCTAAGTGCTAGTGGGATTGTTCTTCCTTTTCTCCTTCCTTCCTTCCTTCCTTCCTTCCTTCCTTCCTTCCTTCCTTCCTTCCTTCCTTCCTTCCTTCCTTCCTTCCTTCCTTCCTTCCTTCCTTCCTCCTCTCCCTCCCTCCCTCCCTCCCTCCTTCCTTCCTTCCTTTCTTCCTTCCTTCCTTCCTTCCTTCCTTCCTTCCTTCCTTCCTTCCTTCCTTCCTTCCTTCCTTCCTTCCTTCCTTGGTGCACAGTGGTTACAATGTAGTACTGCAGGCTAATTCTGCTGCCTGCTGGCTGCCTGCTGGCTGCCTGCTGGATACTATAAAGGATGACAGCAGGATGACTATGGAAGATCCAAAGGAGGTGGTGTGAGATAGAGGGGCATGGAGAGGAGTGATCCATAGAGTGGCTGAGGGTTGAACATTGACTGAATGACTGATGGCAAAGACAACGACAACTAAGAAATCAAACCATACACTGGTAGAGTCTCCAGCTAGAGTTGTGGGTGGAATGAAGAGATTGATCAGCCTGAAATCCCCGCAAAGGAGGAAACACAGAAGACTTGAATATCCCCTTTCCTAAAATCCCTGAAGCTTTTATCTGCCTGTTCCCGAGAGAGTGCTGTTTGTCTGGGGAGATTCTTGTAAATAGGTGAGCAACAATCAAGAAGCAATTCTGATCAGCTCACGCTGTCATTCTGATTCCTGATATATAGGTCGGTACTACTTTTATTGTAGTAGCTATTAGTGGCAAAACCTTGGAAGCCTGAATGTGCTTCCTCCTTCTTCACCTTATTTTTGTTGGAACCAAAACAAGGAATTACACCTGGTGATTCTTTCAAGCTGAGTTCTTTGTCATTTCCTATCTAGAGACAAACTCTTGCCAGATTGAGCATCTGTATCTACGCATACCAGTGGTGGTATTCAACTCAAGTTGCCACCGGTTCAGTGGGCATGGCTTGGTGGCGGCACTTTGTGCACGTGCACACTTTGCATGCATGCGCACACCAAACATAAATTTTGCGCAGGGGCAGAGGCATTCTAACTTGCCTCCTGCAAGCCTGCACGATGCTGGTCACTGCAGCAGCTGCCGCACGGTGCTATTTTGCACCGTGCAAAGCAGCGGCGCTTTAAATTGTGGCCATAAAAGTGAGTATGGGAGCCCAGGCAGGCGGGTGGGCCAAACACAGAGCTGTGAAGAGAACCAGTTCAGTCTCCACTGCTCATCGCTGCTACCGGCTCTCCAGAACCGGGCAGAACCAGTCGAATACCACCACTGACGTATACTCTGTGCACTATTGGGGAAGGGCTGTCTTCATCCTCTTTCTCTCACACATGATATCTGGGCTGAGTTGCCTCTTCCTCCTGTGGACTGCATATCATCTCTCTACAACCTCTCTAGGAATCCACCTCCTGATTACATTGTGTCACAATCCCCATACAAACTAAGGAGGAGCTTATCTGAGATGCTTTTTCATGTTATTTTCTTGGCTCCGGGCTCCAGATACCATTATCTAATGGATGCCTCCATAGCATCTCTTCCTCCTGTTTTTCAAGCTTCTTATTTGTTGTCCCATGCTTCACTATGCAAAGTAGAATAGAATAACAGAGTGGGAAGGGACCTCGGAGGTCTTCTAGTCTAACCCCCTGCTCAGGCAGGAAGCCTTATACCATTTCAGACAAAGGATTGTCCAATCTCTTCTAAAAAGACTTTCAATGTTGGAGAATTCACAAGGCAAGTCGTTCCACTGGTTAATTGTTCTATTCCATATATGTGTTGTATCAGGGATCCCCCAAACTTGGCAACTTTAAGACTTGTGGACTTCAACCCCCAGAATTCTCCAGCCAGAAATGCTGAAGAATTCCAGGAACTGAAGCCCACAAATCTTAAAGTTGCCAAGTTTGGAGACCTCTGTGTTATGTAGTTAGATGATTCCCTATATTTCTTCACAGCTACCATGGGCTTCTCAGATGGATATGCCAAGATGGATCAGCTGTGCCCCATCTCTAGGCTCTGCCATCTCGAGCACAGGACACCTGTTCCACAGAAAAATATGATCTGCTTCCATCTCCTTCTTGTCTTCAGCAACCAGGGTTTTCGCACACACGTAAAACTTCCTGTTGCCAACTGAAGCAAAATATCTCGGTATTTTCAGGCTGTTCTCATTAACAGATTTATTGCGATGGATGGGATCGTGTAGCACAACTGAACTATTTCTCACTTAGAAACCAGTCTATCCTGGGTGCATTAAGAACCAGCCATTCTGATTTACTTCCTATGGTCCAGTGAAGAAACAGGTCTCTTAAGTGATAATGGAGAAGCTTGCAATAAGCTTTTTATGTAATGGTCTCCCAAATCTTTATCAGTTTGGGAATTGTCTCTTACAACCATGAAGTTGCTTGGGGTGACATGAGATCCACAGGTTATTTACCCTTGCATTTGTCCAAAATAGACTATCAAAATTGCTTTTCTGCCCTCCGTCTCTTTAGAGTGAGTGGGACTAATGGCTTAGAGCTTTTGAACAACTGAGGGCTTAAGAGGCAAAATAACGGCCTTAAGCCTTACAGATTCATATAGCATCTTTTTCATCGCTTAAACTCCAGAACTTACTTACTCGGTTATGTATTTATTTAACTCATTTTTATACACCTTTATTATTTTATAAGTAACTCAAAATAGCAAACATGCATAACATTCCTTCTTCCTCCTCTTTTTCCTTGCCACAACCACCCTGTGAGGTGGGTTGAGGGAGAGGACTGGCTTAAAGTCATTCAGCCAGTTTTAGGGCATAAGACAAGGCTAGAGGTGCAATGGCGCAGTGGTTACAGTGTAGTACTGCAGGCTACGACTGCTGACTGCCTGCAATTTGGCATTTCAAATTTCACCAGGCTCAAGGTTGACTCAGCCTTCCATCCTTCCAAAGTGAGTAAAATCAGGGCTTAGATTTTTGGAAGCAACAGGCTGACTCTATAAACTGCTTAGAGAGGGCTGTAAAGCACTGTGGAGCAGTATAAGTCAAAGTACTATTGCTATTGCTCTTTCCTTCCTTCCTTCCTTCCTTCCTTCCTTCCTTCCTTCCTTCCTTCCTCCCTCCCTCCCTCCTTCCTTCCTTCCTTCCTTCCTTCCTTCCTTCCTTCCTTCCTTCCTTCCTTCCTTCCTTCCTTCCTTCCTTCCTTCCTTCCTTCCATGGTACACAGTGGTTAGAATGTAGTACTACAGGCTACTTCTTCCGCCTGCCGGCTACCTGAAATTTGGCAGATCGAATCTCCCCAGGCTCAAGGCTGACTCAGCCTTCCATCCTTCCAAGGTCAGTAAAATGAGGACCCAGATTGTTGGGGGCAAGAGGCTGACTGCTTAGAGAGGGCTGTTAAAGCACTGTGAATTGGTATATAAGTCTAAGGGCTATCCCTAGTGGTAGAACTCTTGGTCTCCTGGTGATTGGCCCAAAGGCAACCAGCTCGATTTCCTGCCAAAGGCAGGACCAAAATTCACTGTCTCCTGATGATTGGCCCAAAGTCACCTCTCCAGCTTTCATGCCTCAGGCAGGACTAGAACTCACAGTCTCCTGGTTTTTAACCCAACACCTTAAATGCTATAGCAAACCGGCTCTCATATCTCTCATGGTTGATTCCTGGCTCTGCTCCCTTTTGAGAGGGGGCTTGTAACAAGCCGCAGCAAGCCCGAGACAGTCTTCAGTTGTTCAGGATTGTGCCCTCTTGCATCAGTGAAAGCCTCCTCATTTGTGTCAGGAGGATTCAGAGGGGTACAAATGATACTGGACAACGCACAATCCTACTCAGATGCAGAATAGCTAGAGAAGGAGTGGGCCAACCTTTCTACCTCCTCAGTAGGATACAACTAACTGCCGAGAGTGAGAATGAGAGGAAGTGAGCCAATAAGGCGGGCAGGAACAGCTAAGTAAGAAAGGCAAGAGCATCTGGTGAGCACACTGCGGTGCAGTATAAGGCCTGGAAAATTGCCTGCTCTAATGATATCCTCAAGGCATGCTTGCAGTCTGTTGCTGGATGCTGATTTCTAGTTGCAATAAAGGAGAAATTCTCTCTCTCTCTCCCCCCCCTCTCTCTCTCTCTCTCTCTCTCCCTCCCTCTCTTTCTCTCTAGCTGTCTCTCTGTATCTCTCTCTCTCTTTATCAGGGAGGGCAAAGCATGCTTCATTTTGCTTTTCAGATGGTCTGACTGCTGGGTTCTTGGCAACCCCCTAAGCCAATTATTTCTGCTGCTGCTAATGATAACAATAATTTAGTGATAATGATAGCAGGAGCGGCAGCAACAATAATCATAATGACAACTTTTGGCCCATTAGCCAGATGTCCTTCTTGCAGGAGAACAGTCACAAGGCCAACCCCTGGGTAACTGGAGATCTGCCTTGATGGGAAGGGGGATGGAGAGCTATGGTGGCTTCCAAGAAGGATGGGAGGCAGGCAGGCATGGCCAGATCATTGTCTATGGCAGGGGTCCCCAAACTTGGCAACTTTAAGAGTTGTGGACTTCAGCTCCCCGAATTCCTGCTGTGGAATTCGGGGAGTTGAAGTCCACAAGTCTTAAAGTTGCCAAGTTTGGAGACCTCTAGTCTATGGAAAAGGTGATGCAACCTCAGAAGAATTACGGTTACAGGAACTAGGCATGGTTAGTCTAGGGAAGAGAAGGACCAGGGGAGACAGGATGGCAGTCTTCTGATATTTGAGTGGCTGCTACAGATAGGAGAGGGGTCAAGCTATTTTCTAAAGTACCCGAAGGCCAGACAAGGAATAATGGATGGAGACTGAACAAGGAGAGATTCAACCTGGAAATAAGGAGAAATTTTCTGACAGGGAGAGCAATCAACCAAGGGAACAGAAGTTGCCTTCAGAAGTTGTGGAAGCTTCATCACTTGAGACTTTCAAGAAGAGACTGGACTGCCATTGGTCAGAAATAATGTAGGGTCTCCTGCTTGGGTAGGGGGTTGGACTAGATGACCTCCAAGGTCCTTTCCAACAACCTGTTAATCTGTCTGTTAGGATCCTGGGAAATCTTACAACAAAAAAGATGCCGAAGCCCTAGAAGGAGTATGAAGAAAAACAACCAAGATGATCAGGAGTCTGGAGTCTTGTATGATTTAACCCAATAACAGAATAACAGATTTGAAATGGACTTTGGAGGTCTTCTAATCCAAAACCCAACTCAAGCAGAGATTTAAGGAGACTATGTATGTTTAGCCCAGCAAAAAAGATACTAGGTGAGACATGATAGCATCTTCCAATCCTTGAAGGGTTGTCATAGGAAGAAGGCATCAATTTGTTCTCCAAAGCACCTGAGGGCAGGACAAGAAGCAATGAATGGAAGCTGGTCAGAGGGTCATCCAACCTGGAAATAAGGAGGAATTTCCTGAAAGTGAGAACTACTAATCAATAGAACAGTTTGCCTCCTGGGAGCTGTGGAGGCCCCATCACTGGAGGTTTTCAAGAAAAAGATTGGACAACCATCAGTCCTGGATGGCCTAAGGACCCCTGTCTTAGGCAGGGGATTGGAGTAGAAGACCTCCATGATATCTTTCAGTCCTGTGATTCTGTGATATCAGAACACCTTCCAAACTATCAGGTTGCTTGCTTGGTGTAGGGAAAAGTTAACCATGAAGAAAGCCCAATTTATGTGAGGCAACCTGCTTCCTTCTAGAATCTGCTAATTAGACCTTTTGGGATTTGATCATTGAGAGGCATCAAGGCTGTTAGAGTTGTTGTCTGTCAAGCTATTGGTGGCCCCAGCCTTTGATGGGCCCTTCATTAATTTGATGGTTCTATCAAGGCATTTTCTGGAATAACTAGGGCCTTTTTAATGGCTAGGATCAAATCACAGAACCTCACTTCCCTGCATAAGGATCATTTATCACAAACGTACTGTCCGTCTTCTCCTTAATAAGGAAGTACTGCCTAAATGAGTTTTCTGCTCCAATTTCAGAGTAGCTCCATAAGATAAATTTAGACTTTTGCTCACTTAGTACTTTCCATGGTTAAACACCTGTCTGGAGTTGAGTTTCCTTATATTAAACTTAGTGTAAGTTTGCTGCGCTTTCCTTACTCTCTGCTTTTTAACTCCTGCAATAGTAACCCAGATGAAAAATGCCAAGAAAAGAGAAATCAGAACAAGGTGACTAAGATGCAATTATTATGGTGCCATAATGAATTTCTCTCTTTTGATGATAACTATTCAGCCCGCTAGAAATTATAAAGCTGGAATGATTCCAGATATGCAAATGAAATCCATTTTAACAGCGAGCTGGCAATTGTTAGGCAGGGCTCCTAAATTTGTATTAGATCGGTCTGTCCCTTTGAATGATATATTTGATCTGTATGCCGATGTATGAAAAGCTTTCTCTATGAGGTCCTTTATGTTCTCTGAGCTTGATGTCTATGGAGCTTCTCAGTCATCCAGCTCATGGTTATCCCAAAGGTGCTTTTTTCAAGAGGCAACTGGACTTACTGGTTTTTCTTTGAAGGAATTTCACTTCTCATCCAAGAAGCTTCTTCAGCTCTGACTGGAGGTGGGAAATGGAAGGATTTAGACACAGAGATGGTATTCAGCAGGTTCTGACCAGTTCTGGAGAACTGGTAGCAGAAATTATGAGTAGTTTGGAGAACTGGCAAATACCACCTCTGATTGGATATTTTATGGTATCCTTCCTCTGCCATGCCCACCAAGCCACGCCTACAGAACCCACCACTATTTAGACTCCTTGCAGACACCTGGACAACAGTTTCAAGAAGGCTCTACACCCATTTGCATCACTCAGGTGACCCTGAGGACACAGAAAATCCTCCAGTTGCCTCAACGACTCCCTGAAAGAATGCAAATGACCAGCTGTCTGCAAGGAGTTTAAATCCTTCCATTCCCCACCATCCAGTCAGACTTCAAGAAGCTTCTTGGATGAGAAGCAAAACATATTCAAAGAAAAAAACATTAAGTCTAGTTGCCTCTTGAAAAAAGCACCTTTGGGACTTCTCTGAGCTTGGTTGTTTTCTTGCAGATATTTCATGATGCAACTAGGGAACAATTTCAGGGTTAGAAGGGAGGGGGTTTCCTCTCTGTTTATAAACTGTCAGTGGTGGGAATGTTTTTGGTCGTTCCTTGATTGAGCTATTGTTTCCTGTTAGCTTCTTTGCCTGGATTTGTGGTTCCTTATTGCTCATTGCTTGATTGTTGATCTAGCATTCATCTCGGTGCTAATTTCTGCTTGTGATAAAGGATGAACCATGCCTTTCTCCTGCTCTTCTCTCCCAGTTCAGTTCTTAAACTTATGTAGGTAGTTTTATATTAATTATACAAAATTTGCCTATTATCTCTAGTTTGTTCTTCATATCTGCTTGACTAGCCTTTTTCAAAAAGGAGAACGCAGCAGGGATGGGAAGCTATGGCAACTTTACGACTTGTGGACTTCAACTCCCAGAACTGAAGACACAAGAATTCTAGAAGTTGATGTCTACAGGCTGCAAAGTTGGCACAGTTGCCCATGCCTGGAATTCAGTCTTTTCCCAAGGAAGTTGAAACCTTGTTTTCATAGCCGTATCTACTGTTATCTTAGCGTTCCCCTGCTGTTCCGTTTGCTAATTGCTGAAGACCATTTCCCAAAGCAAGGAGTTGCTGAAATTGCAAATCGAATTACTTTCTCCTACTCTGCATGCACCTCAGTGCTTAACTAGATTATTCTTTTTGGGTTGGTAGGGAAAACATTGGGAGTAAATCGACACTACAGGCATTTGAGGAAACTGAGAGCCACAGAGAACTGGGTTTTTTTTCTTTTCTTTTCTGATTCTCCTTCTTCATTTTCCTGTGATTCACTGATGACTAGCAATGCTTTCCCCAACATAAAATAATTAGAAAATGTTCTTGTGAAGTTAGCCTCTTCTGGAACATTTCTGAGCTCAGAAATAAAGCGAAGCTTCTGGAAGGAGGTGATTCAACACCCCTGCTTGAAAGTTCTTCCTTTAGCATGGAGATGTGTCCATGCTATTTTTTTTTTTGAAGAAGAAGATGATACAAGCTAAGTGTACATTGGTACATCTGTACATATTAGTCACCATCTTTTATCTGGATTGCTTGTTACACAAAGTCTCTGAACAAAACAAACAACCTGGGTCACATTCAGCTTTTTGTGTATGCTTATACATACAGTTGTTAACACAATTATTTCAGTTCTCAAAAAGTTGAGACAAGGAGGAAAAAAATGCGTGGACAAGAGTTCATCTAATGATCCTTCAGTACCTTGTCAAAACAGATGGCCAATTAAGCAACACCAGTTTTCCAAATAAAAAATAAAAAAAGTATATCAAGCCAAACCGTCCTAATTGGTTAGTGTGACTGATTTAATTAATCACGTATCCTTGGCTTGTACAGAAAAGTTTGAGCACTTTGTAAAGGAGAAAATTCGAGACAAAAAGATACAATTATAATTGGGCAGTAATTCATATATAAACTCAACCTGCATTTTTTTTTCCCCTTTGCAGCGGAGCTAAAGTTCTTTTCCTTCACTTACCTAAAGCAAAATCTTTAAGCATGATAGACAAGAGTTAATCTCTTTTCTAACAGCTATTTCCTGATGATCTGTCCAGGGTCCTGAAATCTTAATATCTGCTCATTGGTTTTAAACAAGGTTTTTGTGGGTTTGGGTCAATAATATTGAATCAAAATCTATCCTCTAACATCACTAAGATTTATTTTCTCTGAAAAAAATATATTTTTACAGTACGGCTCTGGGGATAGGTGTCGTGTAGTTGCATTTATTTTTCATTTCCCTGCCACTCCTAATCTATCTGCAAATCCTAATCTGCAAAAAAAAAAAAGAGGAAGAAGTTTCAATACATTTTCAACTGAAATGTTCTTGAATCACAGAAACCTTCCTGCAACCAGGAAGAATGGTTGCAAGTTTGCAAATAGGATTCTCATGCTACTTGTCAACTTATTTTTTTAAGGCAAATACAGAAACCCCATTTGCAGCATTACAATTTTTCCCAATATATTCTTCTTTGGAAAAACAAGTAAACTAAATGCTATGCACAAATCATATTCTAGATTTCCTAATACTTTACATTCAGCTTAATGAAAGAGATTACTTTCAAATTTTATATCAAAGGAGAAGAATGGTTTGGATAATTTTTTCCCTGGTTGGAATTGGAATAGAATTAGAATAGAAATTGGAATTAGAGTTGAATTTATCCTTGCCAAAGGCTGAGTTTTAATTCTCTTTCTTCCATTCTATAATTCCTTTTCCAGAAATCTGCAGAGTTCTGGCTTTTCAAGCCTGAGGGAAGTCATTTGGCTTTCCTCACAGAAGGGTGGAGGGAAGTTAACTTTATTGGCACTGCTAATTGCATTTTTCCTGCATCTGGAAATAAATGTGATAAGAGAAACAGAATCACTTTCCAATAAAATGCTCCCAGCAAAGCATTTGAGGAACAACATGTATTTCTCTTCTATGAAACCTAGACCAGAATCTTAATAGACAAATATAATGGTGTCTTTCAATATGCCTAAATTTTCTCATTCCATAATTTTGAGTTTTAAAGAAACAATTTCTTCATAAATGATGATATACCATTTCTTTTGTTTCACATTTTTAAAGGATCCAAGCATACTTTTTGGTCTTTTGTGTAATTTTTGCTTTTTCTGGACTCTCCACCCCTTCGTGCAATCTTCCTTGATTCAAAAAATAAAATAAAATTGCAATGCACATAATTCATCTGTCTCAACAGGCTCAACAGATTAACAGAGTTGGAAGGGACCTTGTAGGTCATCTAGTCCAACTCCCTGCCCAAATGGCTACACCATTTCTGACAGATGGCAGTCCAGGCTCTTCTTGAAAGCTTCCAGTATTGAAGCTCCCACAACTTCCAAAGGCAACTTCTGTTCCATTGGTTGATTGCTCTCTGTCAGAAAATTTCTCCTTATTTCCAGGTTGAATCTCTCCTTGTTCAGTTTCCATCCATTGTACCTTCAGGTGCCTTGGAAAATAGCTTAACCCCTTCCTTCTTTCTGTGGCAGCCCCTCAAATATTGGAAGACTGCTATCCTGTCTCCCCTGGTCTTCCTCTTCCCTATAATAGCCATAACCGGTTCCTGCAACATTCTTCATGTTTTAGTCGCCAGTCCCTTAATCATCCTGGCTGCTGTTCTCTGCACTTTTTCTAAAGTCTCAGTTGATGGCTACATATTTTATAGTAGGGCCTTTTTTTCAGATAGTGGGCAGCATCTAGCTTTTATCATGTTTGTAACTGGATCCATTCCATTCAATGGGCCTTAGATTGATCTTGATGAATCAAAGTCCCTGTCATGACTACTTTTAGCACGACAGAATCTGGCTCTAGCAAAGAGGAGGTTTACTTTTAAATTTAGGTAAATGATGACCTGAGAATTAATTCTTCCTCCTTCAATTCTGTTTGACTTCTGCAGTTTTGACTTCTTTCTTTTCTTGAGATAAAAATACCCAAAAAACTCAGCCGCTAAACATGTGTAACTGCCCAAGGAGCAGATGACCCAGAGGAAGCATAAATAAAATAAAATAAAATAAGTAATACACATGCAGCAGGCAATAAAGGGAGTATTGTGAGTTGGGATTTCCCTGCTCAGTGAAGTTTTAATCTTGAGGATTTCCCACTAAAAGTCTTAAGACGAGACTGGACAGCCAGTTGTCTGAGTTGGCATAGGATCTCCTGCTTGAGGAAGGGTTGGACTAGAAGACCTCCAAGGTCCCTTCCAACTCGATTAGTCTGTTATGCTGTTTCTCCTTTTATCCTTATCAGTGCTGTGTGATTTGGCTTGAAAGGTCTGTAGCTCCCTAGTTTTAAATTATTTAGTCCTGTGCAGAAACTCCAGGGATATGTCTTCCTTGCTCGCAGTACTTCTAGGCTTGGTTTCTTCCGCACTTTAGAATTGGATTGTCTCTAAAGCCAGGCAAGTGGTAAAAATTCTGCATTTTTTTTCTCTGCCGACTTGAGGGGAAGGCTTCTTTTATTAATCAATGCGTGGGCCTTTGATGAATACTTCATTTTGAAAACAGATATCACGTGCTCTTCTCTGTAGCTAAAGGCCCTGGAAAGATGGGGTGAGTTTCCCTGGACTAAATGCTGCTCTTTGCTCGAGGAAGTAAGACTCACTTCACTGGGGAAATCAACTCACTGAGATTTAGAAATCTGGGCAAAATTCAGAGTCAAACGTTTCCCAGTGAGCTGCATAAACCAAGCAAAGCAGCAGCCATCATATCTCTATTAATACATTTTGGAAAGGGGAACCATGCCAGGAACACTTACCAAATGGAAATAGGCAATGAAATGACATTACAGGTCTCTGCTGCAGCTGAACTCCTGAAGGGCATTACCTGGTTTTATTATTATTTATTATTAGGGGGTTTTTTTTTATATCCCATCTTTATTACTTTATAAGTAACCCAAGGCAATAAATATGCCTAGTGTTCCTTCCTTGGTCTATTTTCCCCACAACAGCAAGCCTGAGAGGTGAGTTGGGGTGAGACAGAATGACTGGTCCAAAATCACCCAGAGGGCTTTCATGATTAAGGCAGGAGTAGAACTCATCATCTCCTGGTGATTGGCCCAGTTACCTACTAGCAGAACTAGAACTCACAGTCTCCTGGTGATAGACTCAAAACTACTCAATTGGCTTTCATGTCTAAGGTAGAACTAGAACTCACCATCTCCTGGTGATTGGCCCATTCACCTACTGGCAGAACTAATCTGGTGATTGACCCAAAGTCACTCAACTGGCTTTCATGCCTAAGGCAGGATTAGAACTCACTGTCTCCTGCTGATTGGCCTAGTCACCTACTAGCAGAACTAGAACTCAGTGTCTCCTGCTGATTGGCCTAGTAACTTACTGGCAGAACTAGAAGTCATGGTCTACTGGTGATTGACCCGAAATTACTCAATTGGCCTTCATGTCTAAGGTAGGACTAGAACTCACCATCTCCTGGTGATCAGTCCAATCACCTACTGGCAGAACTAGAACTCACAGTCTCCTGGTGATTGACCCAAAATCACTCAGCCAACTTCCATTCCTAAGGTTGGACTAGAACTCATGGTCTCCTGGTTTTTAGACTAGCATTTTACCACTTCACAGATCTGGCTATCATTACATAGATTGCATCAGGGTTTATAATAGTCTCAGAAGACTTCCAGATTCTGATTTAAACCTCTGGACTACCTCTCAGCTCACCTGTTTGGCTGCCTTTTTGCTTTGACGTGTCTCTCGACTTCATTTCAGATAAACGTTTGCGTTACTCATAAATAAAGAAACCAATAAAGTAGATATGAACATTCATAAGCGACAGTGGAGGCAATAAGGTTTCTTCTTCCAATCTCTTTGCCTTAGAAGTCAACACAGCTGTAATTGCAGCTCGATAAGAGAGAAAAAAAGTTCCCGATTAGTGAAGTGTTTTCTGAAACATTACAAACAGTCCAACAATGGGAACAAACACCGGGGCAGAATTAATCGCTACCTGCAAACAATTTCACACTAGACTAAACAGGGAAATGATAAAAACCATTTTGTAACCCAAGCTTTGACAATAAAATAAGCAAAATGCACAATTAGTTTGAACTGTGACTGAAAAGCACTCAGTAAATCAGGAAAATACGAGGCTGTAGTTTATGAAGTTGCAGGAAATGATTTTGTTTTTTTTTCCGGATCCCAGGTCCAGAGAGCTAATATATCTCTGCCCAGCATTTCCCCCTGGACAATATTTGTCTTCATAATAATATTGGGTTTTGCATCTGGTGATCATTCATCTCAGTTTTTGATATACCCCTGCAAGTGAGCTATTGAACATTGTGATCTCATATTAGACAATAATTAGATATTGACATACAGACTTACTTGACATTTACATGAATTGCTCTTCCTTAACAGCCAACAACAGCTAGCAGTTCATATTGGATGCTGCCAAAACAGTCAACAGATGGCTATACTTTCAATCAGCTTGAACAGTAAATAGAGCTCCAGGCTCAAAGAGCCAACTTGTCTTTTGATTTGAAATTTCCCACTCAACCTCTGATTTATTTACTTATTCGTATGCTGTCTTTATTATTTTTACAGATAACTCATGGTAGAGAAGGCGTTCAATGCAACTTCTCCCTCCTGTTCTCCCCATAATGACAATCCTCTGAGGTGAGTTGGACTGAGAGAGTGATTGGCCCAAAGCCACCCAGCTGGCTTTCATGGATAAGGTAGGGCTAGAACTCACTGTCTCCTGGTGATTGGCCCAAAGCCACCCAACTGGCTTTCATGGATAAGGTAGGACTAGAACTCCCAGTTTCCCAGTTTCTAATCTGGTGCCTTAACAACTAGACTGTTGGACAGATGCCATCCAAAGAATGAGAGACTCTTACTATGTATTGGGATACATTTATTGCCCAAAGAGGAAGGTGTTTTATTCCCCTAAAATGTTGTCTTATCAAGTAAACATTCCATTTGGGGATGTAGATATCCACCCTCTGCTTCCATTGCTGCCTTCATGATTAAGGATCTGTCTTCTAAGTTCAGTCTGCTGTCCGTGATGAGTCAGAGGTGAAAAAGAAGACACAGAGTGATGGTTGTTTATAACAACAGATTTCCAGAAGCCAGCAAGATTAATTCTTGTTCTGGCCTGGTGGGGACAAAACAAAGCCATATCTCCCACCACCACCACACACCATATTTACCACTTCCTTTTTGCTGCTTCCTTGTTATTTCTTTATCAGAAGATGACCTGATATATTTCATTATCCATTCCTGTCCTGCTCTGCTGTTAGTTTCAGGGTTAGGGAATCCCATCCCTTGCACTGTTTCAATGCTACAATTTCATTTAGAGCAGGGGTGTCCATCCTTGGCAACTTTAAGACGCGTGGACTTCAACTCCCAGAATTCCCCAGCCAGCATGGGGAATTCTGGGAGTTGAAGTCCACTAGTCTTACAGTTGCCAAAGTTGGATGCCCTGCATTAGAGGGAAGATATATTTCCCCTTTCTTCAATCCTTTGAAAGTTTTCAGAGAGGGTTCTACCCATCTGTACTCCTCTGAAAAAGTTGGCTGCCTCATTTTCTTCTTTTCCCCTTTTCATTAATTAATATAAGTTTTCACCTTCATTTTGGAGTGGGTGCCAGGAACTCCCTTCCCGCAAATCTTGGACCCTCTGATGGGGCCATATCAGCAAATTAAACTTGTAAAAACACCTCATAAACAGTTTCCTTAGTCCTAGTTTAACCATTTTTGCTTTATGGTACTTCAGAAATCAATTCCCTCCAGTCTGTTTCGCCTCCTCCTTCCATTTTATGATTCAGCAAATCATGGTGCAGGCAAAGCTCTGCTGGCATTGATTTTATACACACACACACACACACACACACACAGAGAGAGAGAGAGAGAGAGAGAGAGAGAGAGAGAGAGAGAGATATGCCACTATTAGAGAACCTGACATTGAGGAAGACACATAACACCCATAAGGGTGAAAAGGGAAAGGGATATTTCTATATATTAACAATTATTTCATATAGATTTAAAATTAGGTTGTCAATAATATTCAGATATAATATGTAGATTAATCAATAATATTCAGATATCAATATGTAGGTGAAAAAAAAAAACCAATACCGATCATTGCTTTCATTCTTAACAAAAGAAGAAGAAGAAATTCTGTTGGAAGTCTTAAATGCCAAAAAGCAAAGCACAAGCATCAGAGGCATTTTTAGGCATTTATAGAATTAAAAAGGGAGGGGGGAAAAGCACATAAATGCACCCAAGTGTTTTGTCTGGAGGAAGTCACAACAGTTAGAAGGGAAGGAGTAGCGGGGACAAAAAGATAAAAGCAACAGTGTAGGGCAGATCAGGGGCAGAGTGGTTTGATGGCGCAAACCCACCAGTTCGCTTTCTTCACAATAGCATTTGTCATGGGCAGTGACCGCTATGATACTACACTCTTTGACTGGTTGATGTAAGATATGGTATCTCCCACCCTTCTGTTGAGTATATATTATTCCATGTTGCATCACATCCAGGAAACGTTGCATCACATCCATATTTTGAGAGTGCCTGCAACCAGGTTGGATTAGTGGTTAAGGCACACCAGGCTAGAAACTGGGAGAAAGTGAGTTCTAGTCCCATCTTAGCCTGAAAGCTGACTGTTTGTCTTAGCATGAAAGTCAACTGTTCAGGCACCAGGCTAGAAACCAGGGGATGGTGAGTTCTAGTCCCATCTTAGCCTGAAAGCCGACTGTTTGTCTTAGCATGAAAGTCAACTGTTCAGGCACCAGGCTAGAAACCAGGGGACGGTGAGTTCTAGTCCCATCTTAGCATGAAAGCCAACTGTTAAAGCAGCAGGACTAGAAACTGGGAGACAGTGAGTTCTAGTCTATTTTAGCATGAAAGCCCATCACCAGGAGACTGAGAGTTCTAGTCCTGTTTTAGGCATGAAAGCTGGCAGGGTGACTTTGTGCCAAGCACCAGGAAACAATCAGTTCTAGTTCTGCCTTAGCCATGAAAACCAGATTGGTGACCTTGAGCTAATCCCTTTCCCTTGGGCCAGCCCACCTCACATGGCTGTTGTGGGGAAAATAGGAGGAAGAAGTTGTCTTGGATACATCCTCCACTTTGGGTTATTTGTAAAAGTTACAAATTAAACCAATAAAGAAAGACATGCCCTCCAACACACACTATATTGACATAGTCCTCAACCTTTGTCTCTCTTCTCAAAATCACTGAATATGGGCATTTCTTGTGAAGATCCAAGTCAGATTGTTTTGTTGTCTTCACTTTTTCCCCAAGAAAACTCCTCACATCCAGTCTAGAAGAAAGTTATCGCTTTTCCCTGTGGTGGGATTCAGTTTTTTTTACTACTGGTTCTGTGGGCATGGCTTGGTGGTCGTGGCAGGGGAAGGATACTGTAAAATCTCCAGTCAGAGGTGGTTTTTGCCGGTTCTCTGAACTGCTCAAAATTTCTGCTACTGGTTCTCCAGAACTGGTCAGAACCTGCTGAATATCCTTTCTGCTCTCCACCCCACTAACCTGGTTTCCAGCTCTGTTCTCCTGGATAGGGCAACCAAAGAAGACCCAGACAATCAGCTGGGACTCAGAAGGCAGAGAATAGATGAGGGCAGGGCCCGTCAGAGGCGGGATTTGCTGGTTGTCTGAACTACTCAAAATCTCAGAACCACTGCACCACTTTCAAAAATCCTGGAGCACCGGGGAACTACCAGAGGACTGGAAAAGAGCTGATGTGGTTCCCATCTTCAAAAAAGGAAAAAAAAACAGACCCAGGAAACTATAGACCAATCAGCCTAACATCAATACCCGGGAAGATACTGGAAAAGATAATAAAAAAACAGATCTGCCAACATCTAGAAACAAGTAAAGTAATAACTAGCAGTCAGCACGGGTTTGTTAAAAACAGATCATTGCCAAACCAATCTTATTTCATTCTTCAACACAGTGACTAAATTAGTAGACCAGCAAAATATTGTGGACATAATATATTTAGATTTCAGCAAGGCATTCATTAAAGTAGACCACAACCTAATTCTTAGTAAGCTAGAAAGAAGAGGAAAAGAAAGCACCACCACTAGATGGACTTGCAACTGGCTGGCAAACCGTACTCAACGAGTAGTCCTTAATGGTCTAACTCTACATGGAGGGAAGTAAGCAGTGGGGTGCCACAAGGTTCCGTCTTAGTACTTCCAGTACTCTTCAATATCTTCATTTATGACTTAGATGAGGGAATAGAAGAGGAACTTACCAAATTTGCAGGTGAGACTAAGCTGGCAGGAATAGCCAACACCCAAGAAGATAGGCTCAAGATCCAGATGGATCTTGACAGACTAGAACACTGGGCCATATCTAACAAAATGAAATTCAATGTAGAGAAAAGTAAAGTCCTACACTTAGGCAAGAAAAACCAAAAGCACACACATAGACTGTGTGTAACCAGGCTCAATAGCAGGAACTGTGAGAGGGATCTTGGAGTCTTAGTGGACAACCAGCTAAATATGAGCCAGCAGTGTGCAGCAGCCACCAAAAAGCTAATGCAATCCTAAGTTATATTAACAGAGGGATACAGTCAAGATCAAGGGAAGTACTAATACCACTCTATAAAGCCTTAGTAAGACCACACCTAGAGTATTACATCCAGGTTTGGTCACCACATTATGAAAAAGATGTTGAGATTCTAGAAAAAGTACAGAGAAGAGCAATCAGGATGATTAGGGGACCGGAGACTAAAACATACGAAGAATGGTTACAGGAACTGGGCTTGGCTAGTCTAGTAAAAAGAAGGACCAGGGGAGACATGAGAGCAGTCTTCCAATATTTGAGGGGCTGCCACAGAGAGGAAGAAGTCAATCTATTTTCTAAAGTACCTGTAGGCCAGGCAAGAATAATGGATGGAAACTGAACAAGGAGAGATTTAACCTGGAAATAAGAAGAAACTTTCTGACAGTGAGAACAATCAACCAATGAAACAGCTTGCCCTCAGAAGTTGTGGGAGCTTCATCACTGGAGGCTTTCCAGAAAAGATTGGACTGCCATTTGTCAGAAATGGGTGGGGGGTTGGACTAGATGATGTACAAGGTCCCTTCCAACTCTGATTATCTGTTTGATCTGTTCTGCAATACCACCTCTGGCTTTGCTGTAATATAACAGGCTGGAGGAGGTTAAGGAGAAAAGAGAGTACTTTAAGTTTAAATAAATAACCCTGGCTGTCATTGCTTTGAGGCTTTCTCCTTTTTTTTCACCATGTGATGCTCCCATCTTAGAAATTTTTTGGCCTAAATATCAGCGAGATGTTTCCATTTACAGCGCAAATAGAATTGCACGTAGTACTCCATCCATCTCCCAAATTCAACAACTTGGTTATCAAGGTCCAGAGCACTCAAAGAAAACCTATAATGCTCCCAGGCTGCAGCATGGAGAACATGTATTTTATTGGCCTAACCTTGTTGTTCAGAGAGTTCTGTCCATTTAGCTATGAATAATTCAGACTGAAACAATGTTTATTGAAGGATGCTGTCAGATAGATAGATAGATAGATAGATAGATAGATAGATAGATAGATAGATAGATAGATGATAGATAGATAGATAGATAGAATTCTTTATTGGCCAAGTGTGATTGGACACACAAGGAATTTGTGTTGGTGCAGATGCTCTCATAAAAGAAAAGTTACATTCGTCAAGAGTCAAGAATCATAACGTACAATACTTAATAATAGTCATTTAAGCAGAACTGTATTGTGACTTCTAGACCTCTCTCCCAACATATTTTTTTTCCTGACATTCACGTTCCTTAAATATTTTCTCTGCCCCCTCCACCTTGTGTTATTTCCAGTTTTCTATAACCAATTCTAGAGATATTAAGGTAAAGGTAAAGGTTCCCCTTGCACTTACTTGCTAGTCATTTCTGATTCTAAGGGGCGGTGCTCATCTCCGTCACAAAGCTGAAGAGGCAGTGCTGTCCAAAGATGCCTCTGTGGTCATGTGGCTGGCATGACTAAATGCCGAAGGCGCATGGAACGCTGTTTCCTTCCCACCAAAGTGGTCCCTATTTTTCGATTTGCATTTTCACATGCTTTCGAACTGCTAGGTTGGTAGAAGCTAGGACAAGTAACGGGAGCTCACTCCATTACGCGGCGCTAGGGATTCGAACTGCCAAACTGCTGACCTTTCTGATCGACAAGCTCAACGTCTTAGCCCCTGAGCCACCACGATGCAAATTCTCCACAGTAACTCCAAGCCTCTGCTTATTTTGTAGAACTTTGCGCTCTGATTCACTGCTTTTCCGCTATAATAATCTGAGTTTTGATGGCCAGCAGTAGCACCAAACCAGAATCTGTTTCACAGCATTATATTTGATGGCTTTATTTTTAAGTCATGACAGATTCCTTCCTTTACCCTCTGATTTAAACCACAACAAAAACTTGGCAAAGCAATACTGTCTTTTTTTAAAAAAAAAAAGAAAAAAAGAACTGTGCTAGTTTTTGCTGGAAGAGAGTAACCTTAACATTTAATATCAAATGCTCCAAGAGTGATAAGGCCAAGCTAAAAACTCTTCTTACATTTTTGCAGCAAAATATCCCATTCACATTTTGGTTCTTGCTGAGGTTATTGCGCTGTACCATGTTTTTATGAGAAGGTTATTTTATAGCATTTTAGTATCATATCCTCACTGTAAAGGAAAAAAAATACTTTATTCAAGGGAGGCAACACACGGTTGTACGTATTTGGGACTTAATTGGGTGATTCCAGGGTTATTATTGATGTCTATTGTTCTTTGCTCCATTTGAAAATGAATTCTTTTATATGCTGTATAGTGTGATTACCATGGATGTTAACAATTTTGAAATTGCTCTTTAATGTTAAATCTGGTGTAAAACCACCAAGAGTCCTTGGGGATTACAAATGTGATAAGTGCAAAGTTGATTTAGAAAATATACTATATAACTTATGGGGTCCTTGGCACACTCTGAGCTCGGTTGTTTTCTTGCACATATTTCACGACTCAAATAGGTAACATCATCAGTGCTAGAAGAGGGAGGGTTTGCTGCAGTGGTGGGATTGATTGTTACCATTTTTAGAAACTGCACCTGAGGTGATAGAAGCATATCTATCCAATATTAATTTAGTAAGTTTATATTCTTCTGTCCCATCCAGAAATTGATGCAGAAAAATCCAGACAATTTGTGAAAGTAATCACTATCACAGAATTCATTTTGTACAGTTAAATGTTGTTATGATGACGTGTGAGTATAATCAGATTAAGTGTTTAGGACTTTATATACAATAACAAGGTATTTAATGACAGAGATTAATGGAGCCAGTTTGATCTAGTGATTATAGCAACAGGCAAGAAACCTGGAGACTGTGAGTTCTAGTTCTGCATTAGGCATGAAAGCCAGATGAGTGAATTAGGGTCCCTCTCTCCCCGGCCAACTCACTTCATGGGTTGGTTGTTGCAGGAAAAGTAGGAGAAGGAAGGAGTACTACATATGTTTCAGTGGAGGGATTCAAAAATTTTACTACTGGTTCTGTGGGCGTGGCTTGGTGGGCCTGGCAGGGAAAGGATATTGCAAAAATCCCATTCCCTCCCCAATCCAGGGGAAGGATACTGTAAAATCTCTATTCCCACCCCACCCCACTAACCTGCTTTCCAGCTCCCTTCTCCTGTGCAGGGCAACCAAAGAAGACCCAGCCAATCAGCTGAGACTCAGAAGGCAGAGAATAGATGGGGTTGGCGGGGCCAGTCAGAGGTGGGATTTGCTGGTTTTCCGAACTACTCAAAATTTCCGCTACCGGTTCTCCAGAACTGATCAGAACTGGCTGAATACCACCTCTGGGTTGTTGCTCTCAATTTATATACAAGTAGTCCTCAACTTACAACTGTTTAGTGACTGTTCAAAGTTACAACGTTATTAAAAAATATGACTGTTTTTCACAGTTACAACCTTTGCAGCATCCTCATGAATATTGTGCTTGAAATTCAGATGCCTGGCATCTGGTTTGTATTTATCACCATTGCTATATCCCAAGCTCATGGGGTCACCTTTTATGACCTTCTGATGAGCAGAGTCAATGGGCAAGCCAGATTCACTTAACAACCGGGCTACTAACTAATCAAATGAAGTGATTCACTTAACAACGGGGGTAAGAAAGATCGTAAAATGGGGTTAAAATCCACTTAACAAATGTCTCACTGAACAACAGAAATTTTCGGTTCAAGTGTGAGCTTAAGTCGAGGACTACTGGTACAATATAAACCTACTCCTTTCCAGCACTGATGATGTTACCTAGTTGGGTCATGAAATGTCTGCAAGAAAACCACCAAGCTCAGACACGACCCCGCGGTTCAACCCTGAACCGCAAATATTCTCTTCCATCTATAATCTGTCTTAACATTCTGTAGGAAGAGAAATAGCTTCAGAGATAGTGCTGACAATAAAAACCAAGAAGCGTTGTCCATAATCCTTAATTTTCACAAGGACTCATGCAGTTTAGGTTGATGGAAGGGAGGCTGGTATGCATTTTCCTTTGTGTGTGTGTGTGTGAGTGAGTGTCCCCAGTTTCAGCTGCTGTGTCTGACATCCTCCCATCTTCTCATCTACTGTGTGGCTTTGGTGGATTGGTGAAAGATTTAAAATAGTGTTTTTGCTGCTGAGCTGCTCCCCAAATGTATCTCAGGCAACATTGTCAGGGAGGTATCATTATCTTGTCAAAGCGGCCTTGTTCCCAAAATGTTAACATCTCTTTGGAAGGCTGGAATTACAGGGTACCTCACCAGTCAAAGGCTGACATGAAATCATGCAAATTGTTCTTCTTTGGCATCAGAAGGGATTGGCTAGCACAAGTGGACTCAGCTTGGAGTTGGGATGCCTAGAGAAATTAATTAATTTCCAGGAATTGGGTAGGTCTAGTTTAATGAAAAGAAGGACCAGGGATGACATGATAGCAGTGATCCAATATCTCAGGGGCTGCCCCAAAGAAGAGGGAGTCAAACTATTCTCCAAAGCACCTGAGGGCAGGACAAAAAGCAATGGATGGAAACTAATCAAGGAGAGAAGCAACCTAGAACTAAGGATAAATTTCTTGACAGTTAGAACAATTAACCAGTGGAACAACTTGCCTCCAGAAATTGTGAATGCTCCAACACTGGAAGCTTTTAAGAAAAGTTTGGACAACCATTTGTCTGAAGTGGTGTAGGGTTTCCTGCCTAAGCAGGGGGTTGGACTAGAAGACCTCCAAGGTCCCTTCCAACTCTTCTGTTATTTTGTTAAATGAAGTGAGAGTCCCTACTTAAAAAAATGAATTTTAAGGGTTAGATATCCTTGGGCATGTCTGTGTGTATGCCACAGCATTTGGAAGATGACTTGAGTAATATTACAAAAATTGAGAAATATACGAACAGATGACGGTTCGACGTATGTCGACGAATGGTTTTCTATTGTTCATTTTTGTATTATATGCTCATCTAGCAGTGTGAAGACTTGGCTTAGGGATTTAGTTTGGTGGAAGTTTTTTGTTGTTGTTGTTAATTAAATCTAAATGAAGTTGGGCACTCAAAACTCATCAGGTTGGCAAAAGTTCCAAGTTATGATGGATCCCCAAAAGGTATTTGCAACCCAGTTTCAAAAGTATGACAGCTACCGGACAAGAATAGAATTCAACCCATGGAGTAGACTACATTTGGATGTTTCTCCATGGAAGTTGAAGTTACACAGATGAAAAGCAGAATCCAATATCATTCCTTGAATGACTTTAGACTTTGTCAATGATGGACCAGACATAGCAGAATGAGGAAGGACTTTATACCTTGTTTCAGTCCCTTTACTGGTTATCAGCAAAGCTTAGTTTTACCAATTCAACCAGTGATGGACTGGTTGCCTGATAGGCCAGTCCGCTTTCCCCAGTCAATAAATTTATTGGTTTCTCAGACAGCTCACTAGCTGAGAGGGATGCGGTAAAACCAGTGCTGGTGAATTTGGCTCGCTGCCTCTCTTTAACATTGTGTTGATAAAGATTTAATTGGCAATTCTTGTCTATAATGTAAGATAATTGCAGATATTCCCAAGAATTGTTTGTAGAGTGGAGGGAAACAGATGCATTGGAGAGGTATTGGAGGAGTTTAATTAAAGACTTTATAAAAGTTCAACAGATGGCATTTCCTAGCTAGAGGAGCAGGGAGGTGGAAGGCTTGGCTGGTATTTCAGCAACTCAGAGGAGGTTTGTCTCCCCACTGATTTAATGTGCTCCTCTCAGTAGTCCTTACTCTGTTCACAAGTCTGTTTCTTGTGTCCTCCAAAGACTTCTGCATTTTAGGTAGCTGTATAAATCTCATGTCAATCAAAGGAAGACAATCACCTACATGTCACTTTTGCTTAGTTTTAGTTTACTTTATTGTCATTGCACCTCGTATAATGAAATCAAACACCATCTTCAGTGCACATCATGACCGTGAAAATAAACACAAACACACATCCTTCACCCTTCACACATTGAACCAAAAACCCCCGACACCACACCAACACTGCACTATACAGCAGAATACTGTATAGTATTAATGTCCATGCTAACAGATCTTCTCATCTTGATCTTCCTGCCTAGTCTAAAAAGGTAAAGGTTTCCCTGTCAGTCATGTACAACTGCAAGTAGATCAGTAGGTACCACTTCAGTGGGAAGGTAACTGTGCTCTGTGTGTCTTCAGCATTTAGCCTACTCAAAGGAGGCCCCATTTGTTCATCCTTGGTACATGCTGTAGCACAGGGGTGTCAAACTCATGGGCTGTGGGCCGGATACATGATCACACACTGGCCACGCTCATGCCTGGTTTAAGGAAGGGGGACAGGAAACTTCAAGAAAGCATTCAACCTGAGCATTGAAATTCTCCTGCAATTTTTTTTCTTCCCAGCCTTCATTCCCTTGGAAGAAAGAGAGAGCTTGCTTTCAAAACACTTCCTTCAAAAAAGAAAATTGCTCTCATGGGTGGAGTGTAACATTCTTACATTTATTTGGCAAGATGTTGGCCAAGAGGTACGTGTGAATGCCATGTCCAATCTTTTTGAATTTGCATCTTTTTCTTTGTTCTGAAGAGGACAATTTTTTTCAGAAGCTTTGGGGAGAATAAAGATTCTGCCCAGAGGTGATATTCAGCAGAGTAGGTCTAATTTAATGAAAAGAAGGACCAGGGATAACATGATAGCAGTGATCCAATATCTCAGGGGCTGCCCCAAAGAAGAGGGGATCAACCTATTGTCCAAAGCATCTGAAGGCAGGAAAAGAAGCAATGGGTGGAAACTAATCAAGGAAAGAAGCAACCTAGAACTAAGGAGAAATTTGCTAAAAATGAGAACAGTTAACCAGTGGAACAACTTGCCTCCTGAAGTTCCAATTCTGGAAGTTTTAAAGAAGTGATTGGATAACCATTTGTCTGAAATGCTATAGGGTTTCCTGCCTAAGCAGGGGGTTGGACTAGAAGACCTCCAAGGTCCCTTTCAACTGTGCTATTCTATTCTAAATATCCTGCCTTTTGCTAGGAGCTCATTTTCTCCTGCTTTTTCCAGTTCCCTGAGACATCCTTATTGCCTATCTGCACTCTCTTGTTTTTCCACTTCCCAGCTACTTGGTATTCATTTCACTTCAGCTTCTATTGGAAAGTAATTATTCATGAGAGATTTGATTACACATTTGGCCCGTGCATAGGAAGACTTTGCTCACTGGGGCAGAGAAAGCCTTAGCAAAGTTTGTTGGCTCTTTGGCTTCTCTTCTTGGACCAGTCTTGCTGTGGCTAGATGGCTGGACCCTGGAATGTCTTCGTTTTATTTTCTGCCTTTGCTTGCATCTCAACAGGTAGGCCTGCTTTTCCCTCTCTTTTTTTTAACTGCTTGGATTTTACAGGCGCAATCCAACAGGTTGGGCAAGATGCTGACTCCCTCTTGTAACGTCTCAACAGGATTTGAGTTTCCTTCATAGTTTGCCATCGTAATTGGATTGAATTTTACAAAACGTACACCTAAAAAACAATGTAAACTCACCATCAAGAAAAAGATAAAGAGGAAAGAGGGAAATACAGAAAAAGAAAAAGGAAAGGAAAGGAAAGAAAAGAAAGGGAAACCAATATATATATATTTGTTTTCTTAAGTTTTCACGGGTACTTACATGTTTGGCATTCAGCTTTGTTCGGGTATTTTCCCACGTCATTGTAGTTGTGCTTTTAAAGTTGTAGCAACGTTTTGGCAGAATCTCATCTACTATCATCAGGCTTCTGTATTGTGTATATATAATATGTATGTATGTATATATATATATATGTGTGTGTGTGTGTGTGTGTGTGTGTGTGTGTGTGTTTTCTTAAGTTTTCATGGGTACTTCCATGTATGGCATATATATATGTGTGTGTGTGTGTGTGTGTGTTTGTGTGTGTGTATGTGTGTATGTATATGTATATATATGTATATGTATATATGTGTGTGTGTGTGTGTGTGTGTGTGTTTTCTTAAGTTTTTGCAGGTACTTACATGTATGGTATTCAGCTTTGTTTGGGTATTTTCCCACATCATTATAGTTGTGCTTTTAAAGTTGTAGCAACGTTTCGGCAGAATCTCATCTACCATCATCAGGCTTCTGTATTGTGCTCGTCTGTGAGTCAGACACACACAAAGAAGGACTTCTGATTACATGTAATCCTCTACAATGGAGGCCCAGTTTTTGGTTACTAAATGAGGCATTTTTGTTAAGTGAATTTTGCCCCATTTTATGATCTTTCTTGCCGCAGTTGTTATGTGAATCAGTGAAGTTACTAAGTTAGTGACACAGTTGTTAAATAAATCTGGCTTTCTTGCTGACTTTGCTTGTCAGAAGGT
Source organism: Pseudonaja textilis (assembly GCF_049901715.1). Classification (NCBI taxonomy): domain Eukaryota; kingdom Metazoa; phylum Chordata; class Lepidosauria; order Squamata; family Elapidae; genus Pseudonaja; species Pseudonaja textilis. The sequence goes on from NC_141998.1 coordinate 22,487,860, forward strand.
TGCAAAAAGGGAACACATGGACATTGCAACTGTCATAAATACGTGTCAGTTGCCAAGCATCTGAATTCTGATCATGTGACCTTGGAAATGCCGCAATGGTTATAAGGCCGTATAAACTGTCTTAATTCCCTTTTTTTCAGTGTTGTTGTAAATTTGAATGGTCACTAAATGAACTGTTGTAAGTCGAGGGTCACCCGTACTTCCTCTGAGGGTATAATAGCCACCTACATTCAATTCTTAGTTTAATGCGGTAATGTTGAGTTTACTTCCCTTCCAAAATCCTGAGTCAGCATAGTTCTCTATTCATCATGGATTTCATCTTAGATATGGTCTAGCACAGGGATCGCCAACCTTTTGGACCTCAGGAACCACCAAACTCATAGTTTTAAATCCCGGGGACCACTAATATGAATTTTGACTCACAGTGGCTTGCTGACGTTGGTGAGAAAATCGGTCCCACATTCCAGAGCTGCAGTAGTCACAGGACTGGCCCTTTGGTCATCCTGGAGCAGCTACTCCTCCATCTGAGTGCACCGGCCTGCCATGGACTGGAGGAGCTGCTCCAGGAAGACCAAAGGGTCAGTCCTGTAACTACTACAGCTCTGGAATATGGGACTGACTTTCCCACCAATATCAGCAAGCCACCCGGGGTGTGTGGATTTCCCTCCCCTGCCGTTGGTCTTACCTTCCATTCCAGCTCGCATGGCTCTACTCAAGGTAAGGTTTGTGCTTGGCCAAAGGGTGGGGGCCAGCGGGTGGGCAGGCCATGTGGGCAGCTCAGCCTTGTGTTCCCCCACAGCCTGGATTAATTACTTTGGGGGTGTGTGCTCTGGGGGTGACATTTCTCTGCAGACCACCAAAATTTTCTCACGGACCCCCAGTAGGCTGTGGCCCACTGATGGTGACCACTGGTCTAGCATCTCTCTTCATTTTTCATACAACCATTGTTGTTGTTAGCCTACCAGTTAATGGCAGTCGTTTTGGGTGATTAAACAGGGAGTTGGCTCATCTTTTGATATCTCAGAAGAAGCACTTGCTTTGAGCTGGTAGGCCTGCTACTTTTCTCATAATGACTTGACTAATTGCTTAAGAGGAAAATTATCAGGCCCTGATAAATCTGTTCTGGGTTCTGATCTACATAGAACAATACTAATTGCCTTGTAACCTTCTGTTTTTCTTCTTCTTAGGGAGTTGGAAGGGTCTTGAAGGTCTTCTAGTCCAACCCCCTGCTTAGTCAGGAAACCATATAGCATATTCAGTGTTGGAGCATTCACATCTTCTGGAGGCAAGTTGTTCCACTGATTAATGTTTCCAACTGTGTCAGGAAATTCCTCCTTAATTCTAGGTTGCTTCTCTCTTTGATGAGTTTTCACCCATTGCTTCTTGTCTCACCTTCTTTGTGGCAGCCTCTCAAATATTGGAACACCGCTATCATGTCACCCTTAGTCCTTCTTTTCATTAAACTAGAATCTTCTTTTCATGTTATTTAAATGCATCCACAGGTGACCCAAATAGCATACAATAGAATTCCAGTAATACTTGTGAAAAAAAGAAATACACATCTTTTGTTGTTGTTCTGCACAAAAGCAGTGCTTTTCAAAATTCAACTATCTCCTCTTTTTCAAACAGCCCAGTATTTATCAAAAGGGAAAATTATCCTGACTTTAAGTCTTTTCCTCCCCCTAAAAAACTCAATCAGAGGAAAAATATAACAACATATTTGTCATTACTCTGTTTTCTGCTAATATAAGAAAACCATCCCATTTTAAAGGTGAATTATTTGAGGGAAAATCTCTCATCTTTTTGTCAGGTTAATTTTCTTTTGAGAGCACAATGATTTAAGTCTTCCTTCACCAGAAGCAATAGAATTATGTTAGCTGTTTAAAGATTTGCCACTAGGAGTTCAAGATTCAAATTAGAAAACTGAAAAGAACACTTTTTCCTGCTTGCATTTTTTTTTAAAAAAACCATGCAAATATATTTCATAACACACCTGTTGAACATTTGCTTGTTTTTTGTTTTTTGTTTTGAAGTCTGGTAACTATGTTTTGACAGTTAAACAACAGAAAAGAGGACGGTTTTATAAACAGCAGATAAAATGTGCTTTTATGGGACATAGGAATCCTGAAATGTTAAAAAAAAAAAACTTCCTTGCTCTGAAATCCATAGACGTCTATGTCAATATTGCTTTGGGTGGATGAAGTGCTATGTATGTTTAATTATTTATAAAATGTCTTTGTATGCTAGGAACCGTGTACAAAGTAAGAATTAAAGACTTAAAACCATAACTTAGAGCAATGGTTCTCAACCTGTGGTCTGCAGATCCCTGGGGGAGCTGGCACGATGTTGTCACAGAGGATCCGTGAAGGCGTAACAAAATGTTATGATTTAAATCTTGAGTTAAGTCTTGGTTAGGGATGCAGTGGCTCAGTGGAGAAGAAGCTGAGCTTGTCGATCAGAAAGGTTGGTAAATTGGCGGTTCAAATCCCTAGTGCCATGTAACGGAGTGAGCTGCGGTAAGACTGGGTAGCCAAATAAATTTAATAAATAAATAAATTGTACCCAACAAGTCCTAAAGATTTGAGAAAGATGACTTAAGCTCTTAAGGTTTGGCAGTCAAGCCACTAAATCTTTCATTTTTCAAGGCCAATGAGGTTAATAAACACTTTCTTTTTCTTTTAAAAAATAAATCCCATACTCTAGATTAGAGGCTCAGGGATATACCAGTGTTTCCTAAGGCCCTCAATGACTGTAAATATGGTGATTGTTTTTTAAAGGGACACAGTGGCTCAGTGGCTAAGACGCTGAGCTTGTCGATCAGAAAGATTGGTAGTTTGGCGGTTCGAATACCTAGTGCCGTGTAATGGAGTGAGCTCCCGTTACTTGTCCCAGCTTCTGCCAACCTAGCAGTTCGAAAGCATGTAAAAATGCAAGTAGGAAAATAGGGACCACTTTGGTGGGAAGGGAACAGTTTTCCATGAGCCTTCGGTGTTTAGTCATGCCAGCCACGTGACCATGGAGACGTCTTTGGACAGCGCTGGCTCTTCAGCTTTGTAACGGAGATGAACACCGCCCCCTAGAGCTGGAAATGACTAGCACGTATGTGCGAGGGGAACCTTTACTTTTACCTTAAGTCTTGGTTATCCGTAGTTATCCAAAAATGGCATTTAAAGGGAATCGTGATGAAGAAAAGATTGAGAACCACTGACTTACAGTAAGAAATCAACAATTCTATGGTCCAAAGCTCAAGTCATAGATTAAAGGCTCTCACAATTGGAAAATAATTGAAGGAAGGAAGGAAGGTAGGAAGGTCAAATTAATAGTTTGATATCTAAAGATCTATCCACCTGTTTATCTTTTGGGAAGCATTTTTTATAGAGATAACCATATTGAGAAAATGAGCTTACTTGGAGCCTGACAATATGTGCGGTTCTTCTTTGCAGCCTTTGAGTCTTCCCTCCTGAGCCATGGCGGTGCAGACTGTGACAGAGAGTGCCTCATCCAGTGCCCAGAAGGACATTTCCACGCTTCTGGAATTTGCCTGCCCTGCCCAGCTGGATATTTGTAAGGAAACCTGTTCTGCTGGAAGTGGTTTGCATGATTAGAATACTGTGCTAATAGAGGAGAATTTTGGTAGCTCAGAGTTGGATTGTGGGATCCTTGGTGCTCTCTGAGCTTGGTTGTTGGCTTGCAGATGTTTCATTACCCAGCTAGGCAACATCATCAGTCCTTCCTTCCTTCCTTCCTTCCTTCCTTCCTTCCTTCCTTCCTTCCTTCCTTCCTTCCTTCCTTCTATGCTCCTTCCTTCCTTTTCTCTATTTTCCTTCCTTCTTTCCGTATCTCTGTCTTCCTTCCTTCTTTCCTTTTTTCTATCGTCCTTCCTTCCTCACTCACTCCATCCTTCTCCACACCTCCCCTCCCCTGGATCTCTCATCTCCCCACCCCTCTCTTCTCCATGCCTCCCCTTTCTCTTCCCCCTCCTCTCCTTCCTTCCTCACTCCTTCCATCCATCCCCTCCTCTCCCCTCCCATGGCCCTCCCTCCTTTCCTTCTTCACTCTCAGTCCCTTCTTCCTTCCATCGCCTCCCTTCCCCATGTCTCCCCTCCCTCCTCCCCTCCCTCCCTCCCTTCCTTCCCATTATTTTTTCAGATGAAAGAGCTTAAGGATTAGAACAGAAAATAAATATGAGTCAATACTTGAAATTCACCCACGTTCCAGTTTTGATACTCAAGGTTCACAGCCAAAACACTGACATTTGGATTTTAAGATACTATTATTACAATGACGACCTTTCAGTTATATTTGCAAAGCAATTGGCAAAAAATGAACTGAATGTGAATTTATAGCCCAATAGTTCTTGGCAGCAATTTTAATAGTTTTAGAACTGGCAGGCCTGAAACACACCCTCCTGTAAGCTGTTGGTCTTTGAAGACTGAATATTGGTGGAATATTTTGTCATACATTGCTGGTAGCTAACACTAGTGTCACTGCTCAATAGCTATCGACTGTCTGATGCAACGAAAAGAATCACAGTTGATTAAGAGCAGGGACTTGATCATACATGCCAATGATCAGTAAACATAGCACATATGCAAGGAAAGCAAAACAATACGTTGCTTGCTCCTCCCAAATCTTAGAGGGCGAGCAAGGTCATAGCTGTGTATTCTGGAATTCCTGATGCTAAGATATATGATGTCTTACGATGGTTAAATGCTTTCCTCTTGATTCCATCGGGGTGCTTATTTTATTTATTTTATTTTATTTTTATTTATTTATTTTGTCAAAAGCCTACAATACAATAGAAATAAGAATAAACCTAAGTTTAAATATAAGAAATAGGAACTAATAATTGGGGCAATAGAAAGGGACAGTAAGCACGATTGTGCACTTATGCACGCCCCTTTCAGACCTCTTAGGAATGGGGTGAGGTCAATAGTGAATAGTTTGAGAGTAAAGGAGTGGGGGTTAGAGGATGTAACAACAGAATCAGGGAGCGAGTTCCAGACATTGACCACTCTGTTGCTGAAGTCGTACTTCCTGCAATCAAGTTTGGAGTGGTTTATATTAAGTTTATATCTGTTGTGTGTTCACGTGTTGTTGTGGTTGAAGCTGAAATATTCATTAACTGGTAAAATGTTGTTACATATGATTTTATGTACTATGCTTAAGTCTAGTCTTAGCCAGCGTAGTTCAAGGCTGTCTAAGCCTAGAATCTCAAGTCTGGTGCTGTAGGGTATTCTGTTGCGAACAGAGGAATGTAGTACTCTTCTGGTAAAATACTTCTGGACTCGCTCAATTGTATTAATGTCTGATATACAGTGCGGATTCCAGGCAGCAGAGCTGAATTCAAATATTGGTCTAGCAAAGGTTTTGAATGCCCTAGTTTGCTTCTTGATATGGGTTTAAAATACAGGTAATCCTCAACTTACAAACTCAATTGAGAATCATAATTTGAGTTGCTAAGCAAGGCAGTTGGTAAGTGAGTCATACCCAAGGTTGCAACCTTTTTTTTTTGCCATGATTATTAAGCAAATCAGTTGTTCAGTGAATCCAATTTTCCCCACTAATTTTGCATGTCAGAAGGTCTCAAAATCACACGACCCCAGGATGCTGCAACCATCATAAATGGTTGTCATGAAGCACCTGAATTTTGATCCTGTGACCATGGGCATGCTACAATGGTCATAAGCATGAGAACTGGTCAAAAGTGGCTTTTTTCAGTGTTGTTGTAACTTCAAACAATCACTAAATGATTGATTGTAAGAACTCCTTACAATGGGGTGAGCCATGGTTAGACTGCAGTATTGCAAGCTACTTCTGCTGACTACTGGCTGCAGTTCGGCAGTTCGATTCTCACTGGCTCAAGGTTGACTCAGCCTTCCATCCTTCTGAGGTTGGTAAAATGAGGACCCAGATTGTTGGGGGCAAGAGGGTGACTCTGAAAACTGCTTAGGGAGGGGTGTAAGCACTATGAAGTGATATATAAGTCTAAGTGCTATTGCTGTTTTCCTTCCTTCTTTCCCTCATTTTCATGCCTATCTTCCTTCCTTCCTTCCTTCCTTCCTTCCTTCCTTCCTTCCTTCCTTCCTTCCTTCCTTCCTTCCTTCCTTCCTTCCTTCCTTCCTTCCTCTCCTTCACAGTGGTTAGAATGCAGTATTGCAGGCTAATTCTGCCAGCTGCCAGCAGTTTGATGGGTGGAACAAATGGTGGGAGAATATATTCCATTTAAACCAGAAATTTTTCTTCTAGGAACAATATCAGAAAGATATAGGAAGGATTTAATGTATCTAATAGTACATGCATTGATGGCGGCTAAAATAATATATGCACAATACTGGAAAAATGAAAACATACCTCCAGAAACAGAGATAATAAGAAAAATTATGATATTTATTTATTTTATTTATTTGTCAATTGTTTACAAGATAATAAGTATAAGTGTATACATAGTTATGAATACATGAAATGGGTACATATAAGAAAAATAAAAGAAGAATAAAAGAAACAATTGGACAGGGACGGTAGGCACGTTGGTGCGCTTATGCACGCCCCCTACAGACCTCTTAGGAAAGGGGTGAGGTCAATAGTAGACAGTCTAAGGTTAAAGTTTTTGGGGTTTGGCGAAGAAACTATAGAGTCGGGTAGAGTATTCCAGACATTGACCACTCTGTTGCTGATATGTGCAGAATCAGATAGGTTAACTCTCCTTTGTTTTTTAATTCATCTAAATACTATGAAACATGGAATAAATTTTATCAATGGTTACATAGAAGAAGGCAAGGTCAGAACTATGATGATTAGAATAATTAGTAAAAAATATATCCAACAAGGAGATTATAAATGATGAAATAAAATGTATATATGTATAACAATTGTAATGCCAGATGGGCTGCACCGTGTTTGTATTCTTATAATTAAAATTATATATATATATATATATATATATATATATATATATATATATATATATATATATATATATTAAAAAGGAACAGGAAGGTA